>NC_083330.1:39165038-39483080 GCF_963455315.2 Globicephala melas | reverse complement strand
ATAAAATGAGTTGTCCTATATTACACACCAAGTCCTCCCATCAGTCCAGCCCTGTGCATACGTCTGCCTGTCCCAAGTGGCTGACTTTGGAGGCAACATGGTACTTTTTTTCCTCTTTCAGTTAGTGGATAAAATGTGATGACTGCAAATCTTTCCCAGGACATGGGAGTACATTGTGGCAGAATCCCCTGTTTAACTTCTCTAACTGCTTTGTTAAACTTGGGACTTGATATTGGTCTGACATAGTGGGGGAGCTCTCCAGGGATGATACCTTGGATAGAAACCCAACCCTGTGTTTTCTCTTTTCTTTCAGAATAATTAATTCTAGATTTTTGAAACTACTTCCATAATTAACCTTGAATTGAAACAAGGTCATCAGGAGCAGTACCCTCTAGCCCACACCTTCTTGTCAGCCTGGGTAAGACTGTAACTTACCCAGTCAGAATTTCCTCCAGTTAATGATTTAATAAGCCTTCTGGTAAACCAAAGGAGCAACTTAATATGCTCACACTGACTCCTCTCCTTAAAAGTGTTATTAAATATAGAGTGCCTGCCTCACTCTCAAGGGAGCACCCTATTAAAATAAATGATTAGTTACTATACACACACACACACACACACACACACACTCATTCACACAGACTCACAAACAAGAGTCCAACACTGTAGGCTTAACCTTTGGGCTGCTGAACATCAAGTTTCTCATAGCACGTAAGGTGTTAATAGTGTGGTGTTATTTCAATGCATTCAAGTGAGCTGAAAGTTTTTGGCAAAATAGAACCTTCTCTTAGTTCATATTCAAGTAACAAAGGTTGCACAAATGCAGATTACACAATTTCACAGCTGTATAACATCAGCATGTTTTTAAAAAGACATGAAAGAGACGGTGCTGAGCAGAAGTTCACTGATACATGGCAAGCAGTGTGGTTTTCAAAGGTTTTCCCTTGAATCAGTATCTCGTTAAATAGTTTGGCAATAAGGATTTATCATAATCAGTGTGAACTGCAAATATTCTAAGGTCATGAGCTTTTCAGTGGGTAACAAGTGTCATTAAAGGAGCCCCCATTCTACTCAAAAGCTGCTTCTACTCCTTTGGTCTGTTGGTAGACCCCAAACCTTGCTTCCGGGAACTTAGGTCCAGAGTTCTATACACAAGTCAGGGATAAAGAAGTAATGATATTGACATACTCTTTCTTTACATAATCTGGAAGACTCAGAGTTCAAACTACCTATTCTAACAAGAGACTATGAAAATATTTCTTCAACACCAGTGAAAATTCTGCACCTAATTAACATTTTTATTTCTTAACCTTTTCAGTTCAGCTGAGTTCTCTTTTTGGAGTAAACTCTTCCCCTTGATTACAAGGGCCATTCATGAACCTACCTGTCAGGGAGTCTTCAGTGTTCTTTTGTCGGCTAAGATACCATATCACCCCACTATTCCTCCTGCCAGACCCAGCCCTACCATCTCCCTTCTGTCCTAGACTCCTTGTACAATAACCAAGGTCTGAAGACCTGGATTCAAGTTCTAAAATGAACAAATAATGAGGGAACTTTCTGCCATGATGGAAATACTCAATTTCTTGCTTTGAGCAGTAGAGAGAAGAGTTTATAGACTTTTCAAAACTCATTGAAATAAATACTTAATACCCATGCTTTCTTTGTATATAAATTAGACCTCAATTTTTTTAAATGAGCAAATATCCTCTATACCCATTAGGAAATTCTCCTTGGGGGACATGAGTTTATTGCTCTCTATGGAACACGCGTCTACCTGGGCCAAAACTGAAAGAAGCACAGGCCTTATTTTCAGGTTGGGCTCTGTGACTATGTGTTGATGATGGAGGCCCTTAAAGAGAAACCTTAGTGACTCATGACCCAAGTCCAGAGATGACACCACCTTCAGGATAAGAATGTGAAGGCTTGCAATGTCTCCCCTCCAAAATGCCTCGTATTTACACACAGAATGTTATGATTCCTTAGACATGGTAGAAAAAAGTAACTTCTGCTGAAGACTCAGTCTTGTAACACCCAAAAAAGTCCTGTGAGGAGAAGGTATAAGGAAGGATATAACTCTAATTATGCTGCCATTCCAGGACCCGCCAGCTTGCCTCTCATTCTGGTTACCTCCAAGTAATGGCAAGCATCTACTGAGCACTATGTACTAGATGTAGTTCTAGATACTTGACTTGTATTAACTCACCTAATCATCACATCTTCTTTAGTTGGTACAGAGGAGAAGAGTAGAAGGACGGAAGGTGCTATGGTGTGATTGCATTACCTACCTCGACAACTTGATCTTCTTTCTCCTTTCCCACCATTTCCTCATGAAATCAGAGAAATGGGGATAAGCATGATCTCTGAAGCGCAAGTCAAGAATGGAAACAGGAGGACAAAGGCAGCCAGGAGCATAGGTCACTTCCACAGTTAGAATCAGAAGGAACCCCAGGAGTGGCATGTGAAGGGCAGAGAAGTATACTCTACCTTGTGGGCACATTTCCTGCAGAGAATTTAAAAACAATAATAAAGCTGATCTGCATTTTATTATCACCATGTGTTGATAACTCTAAACAATATCAATGAGAAGCTACTGTTTCCCCCCCAAAATCTTTTGTCTAAGTTCTAAACAATTATTATAGTTTCCATTGAGTTTTACCATTAATATGCAAACCTGAAATTAGTACCTTTTTATTAGTTAGTCTTTAGTAGTTATTGTATTATGCATAAAGTTAATTCAGAAAACTCCTAGTTATATAGTCAGCCCTCAACACATGTGGACTAAGCTATTACCTATTACCTATTACCTACCTATTACACAGGTAATAGTTCAGAATGAATCTTTCAAGCTCACTTTGGGCACAGTTCACCTCTCCAACCCCATGGTACTACATATTCCTGTGTTTATGCAGTAAATAAAAATAAACAATGACATCACAGTGATTGTAAAGGCAAAGAAAGAGAACTTGAAATACTTTAATTTGGCATTCGGTGTGGGCACTTGAAGTTTTTATTTTTTGGAACTTTCAGAAAAAGTCAATTCATTCATTCCAGTATTACTTCCTTGTTGGGAAATGCTGCAGAATGTAAGTATAAGAGTGAAAAGGCTTTCCCAGGGAAGATGAAGCTATGCCCACAGAAAGACACAAAAGAAAATATGGTACAAGAGAATCAGTTCAAATTTTATTCTCGTTGATGCAGTTTTTCTTTTCTGTTATTTTTTTTCTGATGTAAAGCTTTAGATGAGATTAATCAAACACAAAAATATTTGCAAACAACCAGCATCAGCTTTGAACAATGCATAGTGAGACATCAAGCTTTAAAATGGATTCTTTTAGACAACTAACACAGATCACGTAAGGCTATTAACCATGCAACAAAAAATATAGGGAAACGGACATTTCTTAGAAAACAGAATGAAATTTCGAAGAATGCCAGGAGAAACCACAAAAAAATGCAGCTCTTACATTGCCAGAAGCAATTAAACAATAATATATGAATCCCACAATCATTTTCACCAAGAACTAGACACTTATTCTAAAGCCATTGATCAAAAAATGTCCATTTCCTTTGTCACTTAGCTACTTTTAAATGATTTTTGCAGAAGAATTAAAACTTTGGAAGTTCTCACCAGAAGTAATAGAGATTTCTGATAAATTTTCTAGTGAAGATATTTTAGTGGAGATATTTCTGCTGAGAGGTATTTGAAAGGCATATACCCAGAGAAAACCGTAATTCAAAAAGACATATGCACCCCAATGTTCATTGCATCACTATTTATAATAGCCAGGTCATGGAAGCAACCTAAATGCCCATCGACAGATGAATGGATAAGGAAGATGTGGTATATATGTACAATGGAATATTACTCAGCCATAAAAAGGAATGAAATTGGGTCATTTGTAGAGACTTAGATGGATCTAGAGACTGTCATACAGAGTGAAGTAAGTCAGAAAGAGAAAAAAAATATTGCATATTAACGCATATATGTGCAAACTAGAAAAATGGTACAGATGAACCTGTTTGCAAGGCAGGAATAGAGACACAGACATAGAGAAAAAACATATGGATGCCAAGGAGGGAAAGGGGGGTGGGTGGGATGAATGGGAGATTGGGATTGACATATATACACTAATATGTATGAAATAGATAACTAATGAGAACCTGCCGTATAGCACAGGGAACTCTACTTAGTGCTCTGTGGTGACCTAAATGGGAAGGAAATCCAGAAAAGAGGGGATATATGTATACAAATGACTGATTCACTTCACTGTACAGTAGAAGCTAACACAACATTATAAAACAACTATACCCCAATAGGAAAAAAAAAAAAGAAAGCCACTAGAAATGTGTCTGAATGAAAAAAAAAATGAACAGTATTGCAATTTCTAGAATATTGTGTTTGGGATTTTTATGAATTTCTACCAAATTTATCCTATGTGTGAGACTTTTCTATTTGTATACATGTTGTTTCACATGAAAAAAATTGAAATTGAAATTAATAAAGTGTTCTTCCATAAGATAGGATGGCAAATCTGGTTGTACTATTTTTGGAACGTGAATATGCAAAGAAGATAAGCTTGTCATTGACAAATTTGCAGAAGTTAAAGCTCAGAAATAGAAACTGTAATACTATTATTCATTACAGTTTCAGAAAAACATAGGTATAAGGATTTTCCCTTCCCCCCCAAAAATATATTACTATAGTTAAAGGTCTTACTCCATTACTTTTTCCTTTTTGTACTGTATGTAATATTTATTTTCACTAGTATGATTATATACATATACATCAAGAGAATTAAATTTTCACAGTGTTTCTTTTCTGGCTATTATTATTATTTAGCTTATTACTTAGTTTAGCGTAGAGAAGGAAGATTTTTTAAAAAATAATCCTCTGTGAGTGTTAAACATACTACAAACGTCACTGAAGCCAGTTATAAAAACCCAGGTATAAAACTGGAAGTGAATTGTGGACAGCCCTGTGGTCTGACATCCTTTTTTATTATCTAATATCTAGTGTATTATAATAGCTTCCAACATTTTAAAATATTTCTCTTTACTCCATATTTACCCTTTATGTTCCTGTCAGACCCATCAACCAAATGTTCATGGCGAAAGTCAGCAGTGACTCCAAAATTTGTATATAAGAGGAGCTTTCTTAGAAGTGTCCATCTGCTTGAAGGGGACATCAGAGGCCTTGTCTAAGGACGAATTTGCTTAGCAAGGGCAAGGGTTTAACTAATATGCTTATTTGGAGGCATAGGAGGTAGGGAGGAACAGGTGGGAAGGAGTCAAAAGCCAGCTTTCCTGTCTACTGCTGAGTGATAGCATGGAGGTGTACTAACTCCACAAGTCCGGAGATCAGGAACCCCAGGTGAAATCCAGCGTATCAGCTAATCATGTGATTGTGGACAAGTTTTTACTCTCAGTCTCCTCATCTGAAAAATGATGGGGTTGGGCCTAGATGGTCTTTAAAGCCCCTTCCAACCATAACATTCAATGGTTATGACTCATTTGCCATGGCAGTCTTCAACTATGGATGGCCCTAGATTTATGCCAAATTTACATTGCATCAAAGTGGAGAGACAAACAGCCACGGAGCCAGAGACTATGAGTTAATCGGCAAGCCACAGTTGGATAAATGAGAAAGTATCAGGTTCCTGTTTAAGAGACCAGGTGTTTTACATAGTGTGTGTTGTTCTTCCATAAACTTTGGCTTCTTAGATCATGTCTACATTCACAAGTCCTTCTGTAAACCGTGTCACTATCAACTGAGACAAACACTTAAGTTTTCTCTTTCTGTGTCACCTGGAACTCCTTTAATCCCACTGGACAAAAATTGGGTAGAAGTAATTTTAAAAATTGCTGCATATCAGTCTAGTTTACACAACAAATATTTCCATATGGGCAGGAGCCAGTTTTCTGGTATTTGGAGGACAGGCCAGATCTCAGAGTGGTCTTTTAACTCAAAAACCAAATGTGGGGTGAGCTCATTCACTGGAACTTTGTTAAGGAGAATTCATTTCATTTCCTTGGCATAAATTAAGCTGTAGTGAACGAGTGAAAGATTCCACCACCTTTCACTGAGATGGTAAATTGAGCTCTGCAGTGGAGGTCAGAAAGAGACCTGGGCCCTCTGGAGAATGTGGAGGAAGTGGGACCTGATGGCGTGTGTTGGTTTCCCAGCTGGAAGGCAGGGAGAATCAAACAAGTGGCCAGTGAAACTGCAGGCCTACATCCTTCAGTGGGAGAAGAGCTAGTGAGAATCTCTGGATCCTGCCCAGGCTGCAGTGGGGGAAAGAGGAGAAGAGAGAGACTTGTCTACAGGAGAAGGAGGTGTGCCTATATCACAGCCCTCTTCTCGGACTGGAGACACCCCTACCAAGGGCAAGGAGTAGTCCTGGGGGCCCCTCTGTCTCTGGTGAGTGCAGGCTGGCTTCTGGAGCCTCCAGGCAAGGAAGAGCCTCCATTGCCAGCTCTTCTGCTTGTTGAACCCTTCGAATGTGGATGCGCCATGGGCTTTCTCCTCAGACTTCTGGGGTCCTCAGAGTCCCCACCTCTCAGAGCAGCTTCCAACTCCCACATCTGTAGTCAGTTGCCATCTGCGTATCACCAAAACTCTCAGCCGTGGCTCAGCCCAAACCATTCTCCTGTGAGCTATACTCCAAAACCCAGCAGCTTACTGTACCTCTCCACACCTTTAGGTATCCCAAATCCTACCTGAATCCAACCTAGATATCTGCACGCTCACACAAGCCCTGTGTCCTCTCAGAATATGCCACCAACTCCCTTTCACTCACCTGCCTCAGAAACCAGAAATTCAACCTCATCACAACCCCATCCAATTAGTCACATCATCATATAGACTTCATTTCCTTACAGTCGCAAATTTATTTTTCCCTCTCCGTTCCCACCACCACTGAATTAATTCAGTCCCTCACCACTCATTTCCTGGAGTAGTGCACCACCTCCAACTACCAATAGTGACCCTGCTGCCAATCTTGTTCCTTCCAATGAGATCTCCATGCGCTCGCAGAATGAGCTTTCAGAAATGCATATATAATCCCGTTACTCCCCTGCTTAAAACCCTTTGATGATGCCTAAAACAAAGTCAAAAGGCAAATAATAAAATGGGAGCAAATATATGCATCACATATGATAAAGAGTTAACATCCCTAATATATTCAGAATGCCCATACATTGGTGAGAAGACAAACAGAAACATGGGCAAAGGCTATAAACAGGTCTTTCATCCACTAGGAATGAAATGATCAACAAACCTATGATAAGAACCTGCTGTATAGCATAGGGAACTCTATTCAATACTCTATAATGGCCTATATGGGAAAAGAATCTAAAAAAAAAAAGAGTGGACATATGTATATGTATAACTGATTCACTTTGCTGTACACCTGAAACTAACACAACATTGTAAATCAACTATACTCCAATAAAAATAATAATAAAAATAAAAACCTATGAAAAATGTGTGAGCTCTCATCGTGAAGCAAACGCAAATCAAAAGAACTATGAGGGGGCTTCCCTGGCGGCACAGTGGTTGAGAGTCCACCTGCCGATGCAGGGGACACGGGTTCGTGCCCCGGTCCGGGAAGATCCCACATGCCGCGGAGCAGCTGGGCCCGTGAGCCATGGCCGCTGAGCCTGCGCGTCCGGAGCCAGTGCTCCGCAACGGGAGAGGCCACAGCAGTGGGAGGCCCGCGTACCGCAAAAAAAAAAAAAAAAAAAAGAACTATGAGATTCTACTTTTTCACCTTATAAGATTGGCACAAATTAAGTTTGAGAACATCTAGGAAGATGTGAAGAGGGTATGAGGACTTATGCATTCTCATATATTTCCACAAGCTTTATGAAAAGTAGTCTGCCAGGATATGTTCAGATTTAAAAAGGAATGGAACATTCAGGGCAGCTATCACACCTAGAACTATTTCCAACAAAAAGAAAAGTACCAATATGTAAGAATATTGGTATATGAATGCTTATTACAGCACTGTTTGTAACAGCAGAAAAACTAGAAACAACCTGAATGACCTTCAATAGAAAAAAAAGTTAAATAAAATACATTCATACTATGGAAGAATATTATGCAGCCATTTAAAAGAAATGAATGATCAAAATGTATTATCATGGAAGGGTATCCATAATGTATTATTAAGTTTAAAAAAGGCAGGTTACAAAGCAATGCATATAGCCTTATCTTGTATTTGTGAAAATTAAGCAGTCATATATTTGCACATATTTATTTGATAATCAAGATGTGAAAGAATGTATACCATGGGGGAAACGGAGGTGGAGGCTAGAAGAGATTTTTAAAATATAGCTCTGATTGTTTAACACTCATTTTTCCTCATCCCAGGACCCTGTGTATTTTCTTCACAGCATGCCATCATCACAGTCCATAACAAATTTCTTATGTCTATTTCTAACATGGGCTTTGTCTATCTCTTTCCAATAGAAAATAAATTTTTTGAGAACAGAGACCCATACCCATCTTGGTAACCACTAACTCCTCATCTTACAGGGCCTGGCACTTAAAAATACTTATTGATTCCATATATATGTGTTAGCATATGGTATTTGTTTTTCTCTTTCTGATACTCCAATAAAGATTTTTAAAATAAATAAAGTTAATAAGCTAAAAAATACTTATTGAATTGGTTTATTAATTAATAATTCAATGGTTTCTGTAATTAAAAAAAGAAATTAAAAGGTCAAACTCCTATAATGGCTATTTACAGTTTCTGGAATAAAAGCTTGGAGCACATTCATTCATCATCAGCTTCCTGGCTTTCTCTGCAGCTTCACCTCCCCGCTCCCCTCACCATGGCCCCCCATTCTGCCACAGGAGTTCTTCTCTTCAAGGCTAAGATTCCTTGAGGGCAGGGACCATGGCTTACTAGATTTTGGATCCCTATGCCTTATACAGTGCCCAATATGTTATAGTTCCTCAGGGAATGTTTGTTAAATGATCACTTCAATTGCAGACGGGGGAGGAGGGGAATGAATGAAATGGCTTAGACCTGAAGGAGGGGATCCCCTCTCAATGGGAGCTGCCTTGCCTTACAAGCTCTGGGACCTTGGGAAAATCACTTATAAAATGGATATAACTACAACATTAACCCCTTTACAGGGTTATTAGTATGCAGTGAGATAGCAGGCATGAATGTATAGTGTAAACTTTAAAGAACTGTACATATATTGCTATTTTTATTAGATAGATATAGATAGATAGGCTTAATATCACATTTATTTCTCTAAATCAAATTTAATCTGTACCAGATGCCACTGAATAGCAAGAAATTCAATTTCATTATTGTTGGTGTTTCCTTCCACTGCCCCCAGCATCATTCAGAAGTGCCAAGTGCCTTTCCCTGGTCATCATGTTTAAAGAGGGCCCTCTCATCATCAGCTCCTACAGCTCACTGTGAATATGCTTATGGTCCAAGCCCAGGAGGTCCTCATGTAGACAGGAGGCCCTGTGCTTCCATGCCAATCTGGGACATGCAGTTTTGCCCCGGCTGGGAGCTCTGGCATCTGGAGGCCAATCTGACCAGGTGGTCCATGAAGCTTTCCCTTCTAGGGTCCTGGCAGCACCGTGAGGAGCCAGGATGCTGTTCGTAGCTCAAGAACCCATAGGCTGGCACCCATTGGCAGCTTTGGAAATAGCTCTTCCTTTCCCAAGTTGACCACCATCTCCACCCTGCCAGCATGCTTCTCTCCCTCTCTGAACAAACATAGCACAATCTCCTCACAGACAAGTCTCCAAGCAACTTCTAAGATCCCTGAGACAAGGGAACGCAAAGATCTGGTTACCTTCCTAAAGCCAAAAGAAGGACAGAGCAAACATTAAGAGCCCTTGAAATTAGTCTGACACCTTATCATTATTAAAACAATAATCAGGATAGAGGAATAATAGGAAACCTACTATAATGCAGTTGACTACAATTCCTGTGAAAGCTTTCTCTTAAATAACTCCCAAAACTATAGCTTAAGAATTTGAAAAGGACCCGTGAGAGGGCTCACCTAGTTCAAAATGTAAAGTAACTCTTTCCAACATTCTTGCTACAGTTATCACGGTAGAAAAAATACCCTCATGCAATTCTGACTAGATGATTCTCTTCTTAAAATAGGATTTAAAATCACTGAAGAAATCTGTTGTCTTGGGTGCTCCCTGTTCAAAAGAAGGAATTTTGCTCCAAAAGAATGCACTTTTCTTTGCCCCTCACTTATACTTAAGCTTGCTGTGCCAGCTTTTCTGTAGGCGATTCTGTGATACGTCTCTGCTCTCAGTGAATTGTGGTACATTCATCAGCACCCCAAGAATTCTCAGTCAAGATGTGCTATCTTTGATAGTAGAGGACCCTGCTTAAAGAATGAGTTATCCGGTGGCTCCCCTGCCTTGGGATCTCATGCAAAGCTGGGTTACCTGCTTTAGTGCATAGAGTTCCTTTCACGATGATGTATCACCACTTTTCTGATATCCAAGGTTATCGCTGTTTGCTATAGGTTCAAGGTGCTTTTTTCCATGTCACATCGTCCCATAGATACAAATAGGAAGCTGTGATACACAATTGAATTTGGATGTCCTGGAACCGGACCTTAACTGATTCAAAGTAAAATCTGTGAACAGCTCCCTAGCCCATTGTCCAGTGTGTATACTGTTGCCACAATGTCTCAGCCATGTGACCTTGGCCAAGACACAATCCGGTCATACTTCAGATGCCTTATCTACAAAACAGGAGAGTAACTCCACACAGTTTAAAGCTAAGTAGCTAGACCAAAAGCCTGCAGAATCAACTACATTATACTGTATATGATAATAATTTCACAGATGTAATCTCATAAGATGCCTTCCAGTTCTAAAATCTAATATATCATTTACTGGTGAGTTGTGTTTTGCTTTGAGTCTCAGTTTGCTCTTGCATAAAACGAAAATAATAATCCCTGCTTGAATCACAAGATTATTGTAAAGAGGATTATATAAAATAAACTATGCAAATATATTTTGAAAAGTACAAAGCATTTTTTTTAAATTGAAGTATAGTTGACTTACAATATTATATTAGTTTCAGGTGTTGCAACATAGTGATTCAATATTTTTATAGATTATACTCGATATAAATTATAAAACATTGACTATATTCCTGATGTGGTACATTACATCCTTGTAATTTATTTATTTTATACCTAGTTGTTTGTACTTCTTAATCCCCTTCACCTATTTTGCCCTTCCTCCCACCCCTCCATCCCCTGCTGGTAACCACTAGCTTGTTATCTGTATCTGTGAGTCTGTTTCCGTTTTGTTATAATTGTTCATTTATTTTATTTTTTAAATTCTACAGATAAGTGAAAAAATACAGTATTTGTCTTTCTCTCTCTGACTTATTTCACTGAGCAGTTCCATCTATAGTGTCACAAATGGCAAAATTTCATTATTTTTTATGGCTGAGGAATATTCCATTGTGTGTGTATTTGTATGTGTGTTTGTATATATATGTATATATACCATATCTTCTTTTTATTAATTTTTATTGGAGTATAGTTGATTTACAATGTTATGTTAGTTTCTGCTGTACAGCAAAGTGAATCTGTTATACAGATACTTATATCCATTCTTTTTTAGATTCTTTTCCCATATAGGTCATTACAGAGTACTGAGTAAAGTTCCCTGTTGCTATACAGTAGGTTCTTATTAGTTATCTATTTTATATATAAGAGGTGTGTATATATCTTCTTTATTCACTCACCTGTTGATGGACACTTAGGTTGCTTCTTTATCCTGGCTATTGTACATAATGCTGCTATGAATATTAGAATGCATATATCTTTTCAAATTAGTGGGGGTTTTTTTTCTTCAGATAAATACCCAGGATAGGAATTGCTGAATCATCTGGTAGTTCTATAGTTCTTTTTTTCTTTTTTTATTTTTTTTTTGGCCATGCCACGCGGCATGTGGGCTCTTAGTTCCCTGACCAGAGATTGAACCTGTGCCCCCTGAATTGGATGCACAGAGTCTTAACCACTGGACCACCAGGGAAGTACCCTCCATACAGTTTTCCACAGTGACTGTACCAATTTACATTTCCACCAACAGTGCATGAGGGGTCCTTTTCCTCCACATCCTTGCCAACACATTTTATTTCTTGTCTTTTTGATGATAGCCATTCTGACAGGTATGAGGTATGTCATTGTGATTTTGATTTGCATTTCCCTGATGACTAGTGATGTTGAACATCTTTTCATGTGCCTGTCATCCATCTGTGTGTCTTCTTTGGAAAAATACCTATTCAGGTCCTCTGCTAGTTTTATAATCCGATCAATTGTTTTGGGGTTTTAAAATATTAAATTGTATGAGTTCTTTATATATTTTGGATGTTAACTCCTTATAAGACATATAGTTCGCAAATATCTTCTCCCATTCAGTAGGTTGCCTTTTCAGTTTGTTGAAGGTTTCTTTCACTATGCAAAAGCTTTTATATTTGAGTAGGTCCCATTTGTTTATTTTTGCTAGTTTCCCTTTCTTAAGGAGACAGATCCAAAAAACAATTATTGCTAAGATCAGTGTCAAAGAGTGTACTGCCTATGTTTTCTTCTAGGAGTTTTATGGTTTGGGGTCTTACATTTAGGTCTTTAATCCATTTTGAGTTTATTTTTGTATACGGTGTGAGAAATATCCTAGTTTCATTCTATTACATACAGCTGTCCAATTTTCCCAACACCACTTATTGAAGAAACTGTTTTTACCCCATTGTATATCCTTGCCTTTTTGTCATAGATTAATTTACCATATTAGTGTGGGTTCATTTCTGCAACCTCTCTTCTGTTCCATTATCTATGTGTCTGTTTTTGTACCAGTACCATATCATTTTGATTACTGTAGCTTTGTATTGTAGCCTAGTCTGAAGACAGAGAGCTTGATATCTCCAGCTTTGTTCATTTTTCTCAAGACTGCTTTGGCTATTCAGGGCCTTTTGTGGTTCCATACAAATTTTAAGATTTTTTGCTCTAATTCTGTGAAAAATGTCATGGGATTACATTTACTGTGTAGATTCCCTTGGGTGGTATGGACATTTTAACAGTATTAATTCTTCCAATTCTTGAGCATGGGATACCTTTCCATCAATTTGCATCATCTTCAATTTCCTTTTTTTTTCTTAACTTTTTACAATTTTTATTTTATATTAGACTATAGTTGATTTACAATGTTGTGTTAGTTTCAGGTGTACAGCAAACAATTCAGTTATACGTATACATATACCTATTCTTTTTCAAATTCTTTTCCCATTTAGGTTATTACAGAATATTGAGCAGATTTCCCTGTGCTATATAGTAGGTCCTTCTTGGTTATCTATACATCTTCAGTTTCCTTCATCAATGTTTTATAGTTTTCAAAGTACAGGTCTTTCACTTCCTTGGCTAATATTATTTCTAGGGATTTTAATTCTTTTTGATTCTATTGTAAATGGGATTGTGTTCTTGATTTCTCTTTCATCATTAGTGTATAAATATGCTACAGGTTTCTGTATGTTAATCTTGTATCTTCCAAACTTACTGAATTCATTTATTAGTTTTAATAGTTTTTTGGTGGAGTCTTTAGGGTGTTCTATATATAGTATCATGTCATCTACAGATAGTGAGTTTTACTTCTTCCCTTCCAATTTAAATGCCTTTAATTTATTTTTCCTGTCTGATTGTAGTGGTTAGGACTCCAAAACTATGTTAAATAGAAATGGTGAAAGTTGACATCCTTGTCTTGTTCTTGATCTTAGAGGAAAAGCTTTCAGCTTTTCACCATTGAATATGATGTTAGCTGTGGATTTGTCATAAATGGCCTTTTTAATGTTAAGATATGTTCCCTCTATACTCACTTTGTTGAGAGTTTTTATCATGAATGGATGTTGAATTTTGTCAAATGTTTTTCCTGCATCTATTGAGAGGATCATGTGATTTTTTAATTCTTTGTATTGTTAATGTGGTGTATCATGTTGACTGATTTGTGGATATTGAACCATCCTTTCATCCCTAGAATAGATCCCACTTGAACATGATGTATGATCCTCTTTATGTATTGATGAATTCAGCTTGCTAATATTTTATTGAGGATTTTTTCAATTATGATCATCAGGAATATTGGCCCATAATTTCCTTTTTTGTAGTGTCTTTGTCTGGTTTGGGTATCAGGGTGATGCTGACCACATAGAATGAATTTGGAAGTGTTTCCTCCTCTTCAATTTTTTGGAATAGTTTGAGAAGGACAGGTATTAATTATTTTTTAAATGTTTGGTAGAATTCCCCTGTGAAACTGTCTAGTCCAGAATTTCTTTTGGGGGATTTTTTTTTTTTTGATTACTGATTCAATTTCATTACTAGTAATCAGTCTGTTCAGATTATCTATTTCTTCCTGATTTAGTTTTGGACAATTGTATATTTCTACGAATTTATCCATTTTTTTCTAGGTTGCCCATGGCCCTAATTATTTTCATATAACTGGACTTCAAACCATTTGTATTATTTACATAATTATTTCTTGGTCAAAAGACATGAACTATCAAACAAAGTAGTTAAGTAACTTTAGATATCTCCATTAGCCCCATACAATTTTATTTAAAGCTAGAGAGGGAAGAAATTGTACTTAATTATTCCATTCTTTCCCTGGACTATAGGATGGTCTAACTCTAAGGTTTTCATCTATGGTAAGGAAATATTTATAATCTATATCTTCTTACATCAATGTATACGCTCTATCATAATTACTTCCTTTAGTCTGAAATTTGGGCGCAAAATTAGGTGACATTCAAATCTGGACTATATTAAATACCTTTCGGTTTGATTGAGTCGGATTTGTAAACAAATGACTTTCCTAAAAACATGAAGTCATATAAAATCTTTTACTGTTAATGCCTTGTTCTCTCCTGACACCATAAATAAACCTCATTTCCCCTCAAGGATTAGTGAGAAAAGCACATTTTGAAAAATCTCTCTTTCTGCAAAGATATTAGGTAATTGCTACCCGCTGTCTTGTACTTTCTTCCCTTTAGTTCCTAATGAAGAAAGTAAACAATGTTTCAAGTCGAGCGTGTCTTGGAGCTCAGCATTTTAAGCGGACTTCTACTATCTTGGCATTTCTACAAGGTCTGTTACATGATTTACAGTGAAACTGGCTGTGGCGAGCAGCCTAATCTCTACCAATGCCATGTAAAATCAGTCTTGCAACATTTTAGCATTGTCTGCTATTGCTTCTGATCCACTCTCAAGTTTCCTTTCTAGCTTCCTATCATTTTTATTTGGCTACCCCAAGAGCCTCCTTACATTAGCCTAAGCATTCTAAATTCTTTCTTTTATTTACTTTTCTTTGCTTTGCTCTTTTAATGCACACTTATTGGGTCTGCTGTACGCAGTTCACTGAACCCATTTCTGTGGGAAGTTCTAAAAGGACCAGGACATAGTGGGTCCCAATTGTCTTGCAGTCGCATAGAGCAAGCCCAATACTCCTACAAGGTTGAAAGTGACAAGAGATACAGACAAACTGTGAAATAATATTTTCAGCACAGAAGACTTTTTGGAATAGGCATCCTTTAGACTGAACAGTAAAAGATCAATATAATTTGGACCTGTGGGGATGGAAGAGGGAACACCAGACAAAAGAAGGGGTGTGGGCAAAGGCCCTGAAAACTCCCCAACATGTATGCAGGCTGGAGCAGTTCAGGCTGGCTAAATCACTTGGCACCTGGAGGGAAGTAAATTAAGGTTAGAAAGGTAGTTACCAGATCATGGGTATATGTGGTTAGTATTGTGATCATTCTATGTTACTAATCAACTTAGAAATCTATTCTCTCCCCTATTAAATTCTAGATTAAGTCTCTATGCTAGGTGGAGGGAAGAAAGGAGAGGGGAAGAGAGTAAAAAGAACAAGCAAGTTATGGTCCCTGCTTTCAAGGAATTTAATGGAGGAGAGAGACACGCAGAGATCCTTATAGCACAACGGGTCCTATTATCTACTGTGGGTCTTTGAACAAGTGTGAGAACACAATGTCTCCAAATGCTAAAACCCACCCAATTTTCATCTGTCCCCAAAAGAGGAATACCACATGACATTTCTTCTCTGTATTTTGTTAGCAAGATCCTTTTCTCTTTCTCTCCCATGCCTATATGTGCCAGACAGAAAACAAAACTATGTAAAGCAAATTATTATATTTGAAATTAAATTGAAAATAGTTGAAATTAAGTTGAAGTTAATGGGGGCTAATTTAATTTAATAGATTAAACTGAAAATAGTAGAGTCTCTGGTGAACTGAAGATCCTGTCTAAAGGCTTTTTTATTCTTTTGAGACAATTATATATTCATTTACAGTTGTAAGAAATGATACAAAGATCCCATGTACCCTTTATCCAGATTCCCACAAAGGTAACCTCTTGAAAAACAAGGTTTTTCACATCACAAACAGGATAGTTTCATTGGTATAGTCAGAATACACTACATTTCCATCTCCACAAGGATCTCTCATGTTACCCTTTTATAGTCACACACACCTCCTGCTCCCACTCTCTCCTGAATGCCTGGCAATTCTTTATTTTTTTTATTTTTTGCGGTACGCGGGCCTCTCACTGTTGTGGCCTCTCCCGTTGTGGAGCACAGGCTCTGGACGCGCAGGCTCAGCGGCCATGGCTCACGAGCCCAGCCGCTCCGCGGCATGTGGAATCTTCCCAGACCGGGGCACGAACCCACGTCCCCTGCATCGGCAGGCAGACTCTCAACCACTGCACCACCAGGGAAGCCCCCCTGGCAATTCTTAATTTGTTCTCCATTTCTATAATGCTGTCATGTCACAAATGTTACAGAAATAGAATCAGAGCATAGGAGCTTTTAAGATTGTTTTTTTTAAACCTCTGGATTATTCTCTGGAGATTTATCCAGGTTACTGCATTTATCAATATTTTTGTTTCTTTTTATTGCTGAGTAGTATTACATGATATGGATGTACCACAGTTTGTTTAACCATTCATCCACTTAAAGTTTGAATAAAGCTTATATAAACATTCATGTACAGGTTTTTGTATGATCAAAATGTTTTATTTCTCTGGAATAAATGCCCAGGAGTGCAATTGCCAGGTTATATGTTAGCTGTATGGCTATATTTTTAAGAAACTGCCAAACTATTTTTAAGAACGGCTGCACCATTTTACATTCCCACCAGCAATGTATGAGTGATCCAGTTTCTCTGTAATTCTGTCAGCATTTGATGTCACTATTTTTGATTTTAGCCACTTTGACAAGTAAGTAGAGATATCTCATTGTAATTTTAATTTACGTTTCCCTAATGGCTAATGATGTTGAACATCTTTCAGTGTGCTTCTTTGATATCTGTATATCCTCTTTGGTAAATGTCTCTTTGTGTCTTTTGCTCATTTTCCAGCTGGATCTTTTGGGCTTTTGTTTTGTTACTGTTGAGTTTTGAGATTTTCTTTTTTGCAACTTTATTTTGTACTTTCTATTCGCCATGTTTTTTTTTTAATAACATCTTTATTGGAGTATAATTGCTTTACAATAGTGTGTTAGTTTCTGCTCTATAACAAAGTGAATCAGCTATATGCATACATATATCTCCATATCCCCTCCCTCTTGGATCTCCCTCCCACCCTCCCTATCCCACCCCTCTAGGTGGTCACATAGCACCGAGCTGATCTCCCTGTGTGATGCAGCTGCTTCCCACTAGCTATCTATTTTACATTTGGTAGTGTATATATGTCAATGCTACTCTCACTTCATCCCAGCTTACCTTTCTCCCTCCCCATGCCCTCAAGTTCATTCTCTACATCTGCATCTGTATTCCTGTCCTGTCCCTAGGTTTGTTAAAACCTTTTTTTGTTTTCTAGATTCCATATATATGTGTTAGCACAGGGTATTTTGTTTTTCTCTTTCTGACTTACTTCACTCTGTATGACAGACTCTAGGTCCATCCACCTCACTACAAATATTGAGTTTTGAGATTTTTAAAAATATATTCTAGATACTAGTTCTTTGTCAGAAATGTAGCTTGAAGATACTTTTCAGCCAATTTTTAGCTTATCTTTCATCCTCCTAACAGTCTTTCACAGAGCATAAGTTTTTAGTTTTGATGAAGTCCAATTTATCCAATTTGCCTTTTAAGGATCATGCTTTTGATGTCAAGTCTAAGAACTTTTTGCCTAGCTTTAGTTTCCAGAGATTTCTTCTATATTGTTTCTAAGCTTATTGGATGCTTATATTTTACAGTTAAGTCTTTTTGAGTTAATTCTTATATAAACTGTGAGTCTTAGGGTGAGGTTTATTTCTGTGTGTCTGGATATCTACTTGCTCTGGCATCATTTGTTTTTGCATCTTTGTCAAAAACTTGCTGGGGAATACCTATGTGGGTCTATTTCCAGGTTCTATATTTTATTCCATTTATTGACATGTCTATCCCACGACTAATAGCACACAGTCATGATTACTGTAACTATACAATAAGTCTTGAAATTGGGTAGACTGATCCCTCCTACTGTGGTCTTCTTTTCAAGGAATTTAAGCTATTCTAGTCACTTTGCCTTGCCATACAATTTTAAAATAATATTTTCTACATCTTCAAAAAATAATGCTGTCTTTGGTTAAGCTTATTCCTAAGTATTTTATTCTTTTTGATGCTATTGTAAATGGAATTGTTCTCCTAATTCTTTTTCAGATTGTTCATTGTTAATGTACAGAAATGCAAGTGATGCATATATGTTGATTTCATATTCTGCAAACAAACTTTGCTAAGTTGGTTTATTAGTTCTAATAATTTTTTTGTGAAATATTTAAAAAAAAATAATGCTGGCATTTTGAATTGCATTAAACCTGTATGTCAATTTGAGGAGAACTGGCATGGTTAGTATTTTAAGGCTTCCAATCCATGAACACATGATATCTCTATTTACTTAGGTCTTATTATATTTCTTTCATCAACGTTTTTTACTTTTCGACCTATAAGTCCTGTTCATGTTTTGTTCGATTTACACCTAAGTAGTTTTTAGCGATTGTAAAAGGTATTTTAATTTCAGTATCCATATGTCCACTGCTACTGTATGTTTATCCTGTATCCTATCACCTAAGTAAACTTAGTTCTAAGAGTTCTTTAGTAGATTTCTCTAGATTTTCTACATAGACAATCACATCATCTGCAAATAGGGTCAGTGTTACTTCTTCTTTCCAATCTGTATGTCTTTGATTTTCTTTTCTTGCCTTGTTCAACTAGCCAGAACTCCCAGTTCTCCCTTGAATAACAGTGGTAAGAGTGGACATTCTTGCCTTTTTCCCAATCTGAAGAGCAAAGCATTCAGTCTTTCACCATTAAGTATAATGTTAGCTGTAGATTTTTGTGCATGTCCTTTATGCACAAAAACACTTTATGAATGAGTGTATTTATTTTTTTTAACATTGTATATGACAAACAAAATCCATCCATAGGATATTTTCAGCCTCCAGGTCAGCATCTTCAACCCCTACAATGATCTTGTCCAAAACTTGATTTTTCCCAACCATTTCAAAGCAAGAGGGGAAGATGGAATGAAAGAAGTTAGTAACTGCAGAGGAAGATAATAATATTCATTACCCTTCCTAAATTACCATATGGTTTTATCCTTCATGTTTATTGAAAGTGCCACGCAGTTGACTGTACCTTGTATGTTCAAATAGCAGTATCTCCCCGTCTAAGGTAGTAATCTCTTGCCATTCCCATGGGACCACTATTCCCCTATGTGAAATAATATCAAGGAAAGAACAAATATTTTGATTCTTTTCCCACTTAGTACCTTTCCCCCACTTCCTTGGCCTTCTGCTGTCAAAAGCCTTAGACCTTAGCCAAGACTTCAGCAAGGCTCTTGGTTGCAACTCTTCACAAGAGCTCTAAGTTGAAATGCCTAAATGCAAATTAATAAAGAAATTAAATATAAGAAATCTTAGCCAAGAATAGACTAAACTGAGAAAGACTAAAATATGATGCAAACTAGAAATGAGAGAGAGAAACAGAGAACTACCAAGAAAAGATTTTTCATGGGATGATTGCTCTTTCTCTCAGTATGTTTTCTGAATGAAACCAACTTAAAATAAAGCCATCTGAAAATACCAAAGAACTATCACAGAACTGAAATCTTACGAAAACAGAAAATATAGGCTAATTCTTAACTTAGGTCATCCTCATCAGTTTGGTTAAATATTTATGTTTTATTTTTGAGCTTTAGTTGTGAAATCTAGCTAAACAATTGTACAGGACAGCGATGTTCCTCTCAATATCAACATATTTTAGGGAATTTGCCATCAATTTAGGGAATCATTTACTCCAAGGCTTCCCTTCAAGGACACAGATTTGCTCTTTACTTTTGTACATAGGAATCAAGAACAAAGTGATTACCCGTGATCACCTCTCAACTTTGGATTTAGCCATTACTTAAGTGAGTACTATTATCCAGCCACACAGCATTTTAATCTTTCCCATTACAGCATGTAATTATAATAAAGTCTTTCTGAATTGCATTTTGAGGTCTGTATTCTGAGGTAAGTAATCTTTGTCAATTTATCCTAACGTCTTTCAAAAATTTCTATCCTAAGTGGTACAAATTGAGTAATTCTTCTGATCTCATAGGGCCATGGGCCTTGGTAATGCCATGTCCATTTCAGTTCGATTAACTTCGAATGAAGGAGAGAGTTCTGCTTTGGATACTTGGCAATGTAACCATAAACAGAAGACTAATCATTCAATAATACAAGTTTAAGAAAACAAGAGGTGACTGGAACTCTGTTGTAATGAAATTGCCCGTGCATGGCAGTTTCAGAAGGTTTTTTTTTTTCTTCTGGGGGAGTTGAGAGAGCCACACTGCCTCTACCCAATGAAGGTAATTGAGTGAATGATTTCACTTGTTTCTTCTTTGGACTGAATTAGCTCGTCGCCATCTGTGGAGTGTGCTAAATACCTTAGGGGAAGAAGGCTGTTTTCTCATGTCATTTATGTAATGGCTGTGTTGTCACTTGCCACCTTTGAGCAAAATCAATGGTGTAGCAGAAGTTGGGCCAGGTTTTCCAAAGCTGAAGTAAAATAGGGAATTGGGGCAATTGTTCAGTTAAATTGAGAACATTTTTAAAAAGCAACACTTTCCTTCAAATTACTCAAATACTTCAGGGAACATTTCTAATTGCCCTAGCCTAACACTTTTCTTCAGCTGTTGACATCTGGCCACCAAGCTTTTTGCAGGAGCCACAACCAAATATAAATGGGTAAAGAGTTTTCAGGGGGACATATTCTCTTCAACTATTGGAGAGGTGGTCAGGAATAAGAAGGATTGGACTATTCTTCATGAAACTGAAAAACAGAATTAGGAGGATACTGGCAAGATCTACCAACAAGTCAGGGTTAAGCTCAGTTGAAGGAGGTTCTCCAAATTTTCCAATGATAAAATGGACTTCCTCGCGAAGCATTAAGTTTTCTGTAGCTGGAAGTGTTCAAGGAAAGGAATGAATCAGTCTTTCTTAAAGTCTGGGTTACAACTCACTAAAGAGTTATGAAATCAATTTAGTGAGTTGTAACCAGCATTTTTTTAAAAATTGGAATGGAATGGGGTGGAACAGGATGGAACAGAAAAGAATAGAATTTAAAAATAGGGCATTGCAATAGAAATTAGTACTGTTTTGTGAAACTTTATTTTTAATTATGTGTGTGTACTAGGTCACAACACAAAACATGTTTTTAGCCCGGGCTACAGTCTAAAAGGTTGAAAAACACTGCCTTAGACATCTAGCAGAGAGGATGTAATCAGATAGGAGTGATTGAACTATATGACTATTAAGACCCAGCCCAAAAAGGAAAACAGTCAGTTAAAAGGGTCATAATCTCCATAAGCTAAAAGGAAATCAGTTCTCAAAAGATATGTAACAATTTCTAATCCTGAGCCTGGAAAAACATTCTCCCGTGGGTCCTGATAGAAGAAAGACTATACAAAGTATTTTTAAGACCTTATTACAATAAGCACACTGACAAGTTTCATGGGGTTTTTAAAATGATGTCCCAAAATATGAGCTCATGGCATCACACCAAAGCAAAGGTCAGAAATCAGGTCTAAAGAAAGCCAATACTGATACAGTCCAGTACAAGTGTTTCCAATGATCTGGTTTGTTGAAGGGCAGATATGAGCTTGAATGTGCTCACCTACTGCATAGTTTAGTTTGTATCATCAGGGCAACATATTAAAAGACCAGCAGATCATGTTAATGGACAAACAACAGCTGCCTCTCCACCTGTTCTAGAAAAGTCTAAATGCCTTTCAGTTTAAAGCTTTGAACACTTATCTAATTATATTATTGTTAGTTGTTTGGAGAGGTTTTTCTATCTCTCACCATCATTATATACAAAGTGAGCTCTTCAAGGATAGAATAGGGACATGACTTATTTCACTTTCTCAAACCAGCATACTACACAGAATGTAGTAGGTGCTCAATAAATACTTAATGAATAAATGAAAATGCTTACGCTAATATCAAAGAGAACCCATGATCTAGGGTGGGAAGACAAAGGGTGACAAAGAGAAAGAATTGAGTTCAGGAAGTTTTAGGTTCAGTAAAGCAAGAGATTCCTCTGACAATTCAAGGAGGGCAGGCTCAACTTAAACATAGAAAGAATAAAAGTATTTTGTTTCCAGATCCTTTTCTCTGAGATCTCAATAGAGACATCAAGGCGATATGAACTCCTAAGAATCACCTCCTAATCTAGATTCTGTACCATTCTATGTACTTGTAAACATTTTTGTGTACTTTAGAATTTTCTGTTGCTCTTAAGTAACTAGTATCAGAATAAGCTTCCATCTAGAGAATTCAGGAGGAATTTAGGGAGGAAGAAGTATGGGAAGAAAGGACAGGGGAGGATAGGGACTTTGTCTATTGTGGAAGGTCAAAACTCCCTCAAGATGGTGGCAGGGAAAGCGGTGTGGCTTCAGCAAGAAGAATATTTCTCAGTTTTGTAAACCAGCCAGCTCTCTATGCCCCTTTAAAGCATTAAAATCAAATCTGTTCCAAAGAGGGAGTGGTGTCTAGTCATTAGAAAACAGAACTCAGAGCCAGACTTTTGACTTTTTCATTTTTGGCTGTGCCACACAATCTCACTGTAGCCTTGGCAAACTTTTCCTCTCAACATCTTGAGACCTCTCTTGACACATCTGTGAAATGTATATGAGTGTCAGAGCATGTGAAGGGTGGATGACATCAAACTGCAAGCAGGAACCATGTTTCCAGTGGATAAATGCTCAAGGAATTAATGAACATTATATTCCAACGAAGAACTTAGGCTCCATCCCATCAAGGAGTGAGTGTTTGAAAATCACAGAAGAGACCATTAGAATCCAAGTGGTGTGTACTATGTTACAAAATAGAATAGTACTATGCACACCTATACAGTAGAGTTTTGTATCAGGCAAGATACAAAACCAGGTTAACATAAAAATGTAAAACCTATACAGAGTACATAAAGACATCAGAATTCAAGATTCCTGATGTCTACCTGTAGCTGTCATGTTTCTGTCTTTTGGAGCCATCTAGAACTTTTAAAATTTAGAGTTGGAAACACGCTTAGAGATCATAAAGTCCAGTCTTCCTGCCAAAGTAGGAATCCTCCCCACAAACTCCTTACAGGTAGCCAGTCCACTTCTGCATGAACATTCTGAGTGACAGAGAGCTTTCTATATTTCCAGGAAGCCCAATCATTTGTGAATACTGTAGCAATAAAAAAATAGTTCTTTATACTAAGTCTTACACAGTTCTAGCTTCTCTTCGTGCTAGTACTATCTGGTAATAAAGCAAACTTTAAAAAATTGTTCAGTAAGAATAGGATGACCAACTGTCCTAGTTTGCCTGGAACTGAGAGGTTTCCTGGGATGCAGGGCTTTTGGTGCTAAAACCAGGAGCATCACAGGTAAACCAGGATGATTGGTTGCCTTAATTAAGAACAAATAGAGATGAACTTATCAGAAAGTGCAAAAGGTTTTCATATATTTACTCTCCCATCAGACAACTAACTTCTTGGGCAGTATATCCTTTTGGTAAGCATTGTCTCTCAGATCAAAGGGTTGGAGGAAATTGTGGCTTAACATGATTGGCTCCTCCAGGATTACATTTCTTAGGATAATCATTTTTATTTGACTTACTTGGGGTACGAGTGCTTTAGTGTTCTGCAGGAAATACAGAAAAGGATCTCCTGATTTAATCAATGAGAATCACATGGGAGTACAATGTGCTATAGACAACGATGTGTCCCTCATACAAAAACACTTGTAACCCAGGTTAACAGTAAAATAATCAGTTCAGAGAAATTAAACAGGAAAAACATATATACAAGGACCCTGGTCTGTATTTAAAATGACATTCTCAAATCAGAAAATTCCAACTGAGCAATTTCATCTTCAGAAAGTACTGAATCTTCCTACAACAAAGATAGATCTAGCATTCATTAAAGTGTCCCATTGCTGTTGGAGGGAATTCTAACCCTATTAGATTAATTCAGTGAGATAGATTTGTTCCAAAAGGGTCAAAAGCCCAGTGGATAGATCCCGAGAATAACAGAGGCAAGTTAGTAGAGCCCAGCCTGGGTGCTGGTCATTTATGGAATGAATGTTGAGAACAGAGAGATTCCATATGAATGTTTTGATAAGGAAAAAGAGCAGTACTAAAAGTGAAAGAAAATAGAAAAACAGGGGAGCTGATGTATGGGAACCTACAACTCTACAAATGTAGAAGACATAAAACCATATATACAAGCCATTTAGCAACGATTTAAAGTTATAGAGTCAAGGTTGCCAGAGTGAATAATATCTATTCTCCCCAAGGGCAGGAGAGATCTCAGTTCCTGGTTTCTTGCCTGAAAAAACAATGGGAGAGGAAGGTAAGGAGGGAAGATAAACGCATATATGGATTCAGGTACAAAGAGACCCAATGCTTGCTTTAACTTGGGGCAGGCTTTAGTTTGCAGAATCCAGTCCATCAAGCTGCAGCTTCTCTCTTAACAACTCATTTTCCTACAGGTAAGAATAAGAAATCCACTCGGTATGGATCTTTTTATCCCAAATTTTATCTACAAATATAAATTGGATGGCTAGCAGCAATCGGCTTGCATGGACTCCACTTGGAATAATGATGAAGTTCAAAAGGTTAATCAAGTTATTAACATTTTAAAAGAAGGGAACTTTTCTTTCCCAGATGGCTTAACAGGTGACTCCTATAAATTACACAGTACATTACAGCGGGCATCCGCTAGCCCAGTTATGGGAGAGAGTCTGTCAACATTTCCATTATAAAGCCCTATTTTCAGAGTTTATAACTCAGACATAAAACTCTGCTCCAAGCTGGGCCTTGGCTTTGTAGTTGGATTCTCAGCTCAGCAGCAAACTCTTTTTTTTCTTCTTCTCCTTTTCCTTTTCCTTCTCCATCTCCATCCTCTCCTGTCTGCCCCCACCATCATCTCCTCCTCTTCTTCCTTCCCTTCTCCTTCTTCTTCTTTCTCCATGGTGAAAATGTTTTTTAAAAAAACATTGCTCTAGGGGCTTTCCTGGTGGCGCAGTGGTTGAGAGTCCGCCTGCCGATGCAGGGGACGTGGGTTCATGCCCCGGTCCGGGAAGATCCCGCGGAGCGGCTGGGCCCGTGAGCCATGGCCGCTGAGCCTGTGCGTCCGGAGCCTGTGCTCCGCTACGGGAGAGGCCACAGCAGTGAGAGGCCCGCGTACCACAAAAAAACAAAAAATCATTGCTCTACCTTAACTAAATTAAAGGAGGACTTGCACGTAGGGAATCTTCCAGACACTTCATATTGAAGCACACTTTTTAATGCTCAGGTATTGAGAGGTTTTTTTCAGAAACTATTAGAAATCAAGATTTTTCTAATCAAGGCCTGCGTCATAGTCCTTAGAATCATAATAAAGATGTGGAAGCAGCCACTAGCATTTTTGAAGGGGTGAGTTTTCCGGAGAGGGGATTTTATCTTAGAAATGTTTCCCCTGATTTCTTGAGTTCCAAATGTCCATATTAATCCCATATAAGCAATAGCATATATCCTGTAGTTTCATCAACACATGCATGGGGCTTTGGAGAACACAACATCAGCACAGCAACTTCCAGATGGCAGGTATGTGTGTGTTTACAGGCCACCAGGGTGGAGAGAGAGACAACACACAAAATACAAAGTGACAAAGAAGGTACGTAAGTGACGAGTGGAGGTCTGCGTTCCAAGTCTGGTCGGTCACAGCCTGGGGAGTTTTTATGGCCTATTCAAGGCTGTGGTGCAGACTAAACAAAGTTTCCTTTACTTTTACCATGACATCCTCAAAGACCAGGCCAGAGGGTGGGGAAGATGAAAGTGTACAGCCAACTCTGCTCTAAAGAGAGGCTGCTGCTTCACGGTGAAAGCTCTGCTGCTGACCTTGGAGCCTCATCCCCAGGCCACCTCCCCAAACCCATCTCAGATGGAAAGTCAAGTCACACGGGAATTTCTCTGCACATGCAGGGGTGGGGGGGTTCCAGAAATGGGGTTGAAACTCTCTCACAGGGGACAGGCAAGGATAGAGCAGGTCACAGTGGTACTTGGACAGTTTTCTCCCCAAACCCAGGCCAAGCAGGATGCATCTGAAAACGCTTAAGAGAGAGGGTGGTCTTTCTCATCACACCAGCATTTGTCTTGATGCCAACGCAGCCTCTCCTAAAGTTAGGTATCACCTTCCCCCTGGAGGGAAGATGGCCCGGGGGCAAAGGGTAACTAATCTCCCTCTTTATCCAGGGAGAGACTTATCAGCCTCCTCCTACATCAGAACAGGAGACTGCAGCTGTTGGATCGTCCAGGGAGCAGCATTTTGGCTTGAGAAATGTTCCAGTGGAGGTGTTAAGATTTATCTACTGAGCTCACCCCAGGCACATCTGTTGAAGAACCTCACTCACATACCCTATTCTCCCAGCCGATGGCCTTCTCACATGTTTTTCATATATTTTTTTGTTAACATACTTGCTCATTAGCAGAGTTACTTGGCTTGGAGGAAAACTGTGCCCCTTACAGCTCATCTTTTCCTCCTCTTGAGTCCTGTAGTCATGTCATATTTGAATTTGTGATATACATCACTGTCATTTCCATAGCAATAGAAACAGCAGCCATTGTGAAAACAGGATTCACGAGTCACTGCAAGAAGAGAACTGAAAAGAACTTCAGGGAACTGCAGGTCCAGGCTCCTGTCATAGACAGGTATACAGCTAAGCAGACCAAGGACTGCTTTCAATCAGCATGCTCCACCCTCGCAAATAGCTCACCTTTCCTGGCTGTTCTGTAACTAGATGTCTGACCATGTCTCTCCTACACAAACTAGCCAAGAGCTTCAGATGGCAGGGACCATGTCTTGTCCATCATTTTCCCTCTAGCATTTTACCCAGTGTCTGAGAACCATGGATATTTCAATGAGTTTGTTGGATAATAAATATACCGTACATTGAGCCTATAACCAGCTTTACAGCCAAGATTTGTTCCTGATGTGTCTAAGTATTTTCTGCTATAGTTTAAATCTATTGAAACTCTGGCTCTACATGAAAGAAGTAAATTGTTCAAAGATATCCATGACATGGTTATTCATTCTAATGTCTAAGACAAGTTATTTATTCACCACCTGATTCTTTAATTGCCCTGCTTAAAAGTCAGCAAACTCTTTATCTTCATAACAATCCATTTTCTGCTAGAACAATGTACTCTATTTCTCTTTGAAGTTTTAAATTCTAATTGAACTCAGAGCACTGAGTGAGGATTCTGAAACCTTCAGTTCTAGTTCTGCTTGTTGAGTGACCCCCCTGCAAGATAAGCAACTGCTCTGAGCCTCAGTTTCCTCTTCTGTAAGATCCCTGCCTATTTCACAAGGGCCGTTGTGAGGGAAAAACTAAAATAACATATGTGAAAGCCTTTGAAATTCTTAGCTGTATACAAGTGGCAATTATGAATGTTACTAAAGTTATTCAGGTAGAGTGTACTTTCTGCCGAACACAGCGGATTGCTTGCCCACCCAGTGGTTACCAGCGCAGAATGATGGTTTCCAGTCACAATCTTATATGTCTGTTAAAGAAAACCAGAACCAGACAGTAGTTAAAGCAGTAAAGACAAATTTCATTCAGGAACTATTGCAATAGAGGAAAAGAGACCTCAGTATAGAACTGGGCTCAATTCCCAAAACAAGAACAAGTGAGGATTTATAGCCAAGGAGAGGGTTGGGAGGGTTGATGGATGGAAAATTACTAAGGGAAGACATCAAGGATAGGGGGAATTCTTGCTTAACTGACCCAATGGGATTCTTGCTGCAGGCAGGTCAGGGTGAGAAGATATCGAAGATGGGGGATTCTCTCTAAACTGACTTAACAGGATTCTTGCTAAAACTGGGCTATACAGGACCAGGAAGGACTGGGATAGGGATAGGGACAGGGCCCAAAGTTGAGGCCTAATGGAGAATAGGGTTCAGAGGCGTCAACTAAAATTTGGTCAAGGAGAGGGTCTTTGTCACATTACTAACTAACACTCAGCTTTAGCCTGTGGCTCTCCTCAGGTGTCCATTTTGGGCCATACTTGTGCCACTTCTCACCACCCCCTTTTTTAAAAAAAAAAATATATATATATATACATGTTTCCTGGGCCCTAGTTTAGGCAACACATGTCACCCAGAGAGCCAACCATGAACTGAAATTTCAGAATTTGAATGACATTTTAAGCATTGTAAGCAAGATGGAATTCAGCCTTCCATCTCTTTGTAAATGGAACATGTAAATATGTAGGTTCTAATTTATAGACTGAGAAGTCGACATTTCAAACTTAATTTTCCTCAAAGCGGAGGCCACCTGGAGTACATTTTTTAATTCCAAAGATAATGTGTTGTTCTTCTGTAATGAACTTCTTTCTTTTTCTTTTTCACTATTTTAAAGTCTAGTATTATTTCCCCTAACCCAGCAAAATGACAGTTGATCAGATACAAACTGAAATTTTTATTTGCCAACTCCATTATTTCATTGAAAATTCCATAGTAACCCAGAGTCTTCATTTTCTGAACGGAGTCTCTGGGTTTTCCTTTAAACCTGGGCCCATAGATATTCCTAGTAAGGGTCCAAGAGCCCTGGAGTTGACCATTCATCAGCCTAATAGACGCAGATACATTGACAACACAATTTTGGCCAAATGGCCACATACTATCAGTACCAATTTCAAACTTTTTAACCTAAGAGCCCTGTAAGACTTTGCCCATTTTCTTCCTGTGCCTCCTCTACCACTTCCATCAAGGAGGCATCTGTTTTTCTTTTCTTGCCATGATGTAGGGATTAGATTATGAGGAATCTGTTTTCTCAGCCCCCCTCTTTTAACCTCATATATCCCAAATCATTCTTCTGCCGCCTTTAATCTGTGTCTCTTTTCATGCTTTAACTTTCCTGATATTTCCCTTCATAAGCAGGCAATGCCTATACATTCGTCCCTCAGGTTTTTCTTGAGATCTGGGATTCTGCATTTTGCTGAGCCTCCTTCACAACGTTTGATTGAATCTACAACAGTGATAATAGCTACGAGACCCTGCTGTGGGCTGGGGGGTTGATGTAGTTGTTTTTAATCCTGATAACCCGCAGGATATGTATTATTATCTCTGCTTTACAAAGAAGGAGCAGAAAGCCCAGAGGAAATAAGGGAATTGATCAAGGTCATACCTACAGCTGGACAGATTAAGGAAACTGTTTTTGATTCCAATTTCTGTGTTATTTCTATTAAACGAAAGAGACGTGCTATCCCATTCGTCTTCTCTTTTGTCCCTGTTTCCATTCTTCTTCCCATGTTCCCCTTCTCTCAATTCACTACCAATCTTAACTCAACCATGTAAGTGTTCAACACATTAACTTCCCTTTTTCTTCATTTTTATCCTACCTTCACCCTTTACTGAACCCTCCCCAATTCCTTTCTTCATTTCCTCCCATAGGGATAATTCAGTTCCCCAAATTTACTCTTCCTTGAGGAATCACTGGATGAACAAAATGAAATCTGGAGCAGATAGAGAGCAGACCCAGGTTTGGGGAAGCCTGAAGCATATATATTCTGAGAGATATCTTTAAAAGAAATAATGCAAAATTACTGATATAAAATTAGGCAGACATGTAAGTATTTATTTAAAATGAGAAAAGAAATTACAACAAGCTACAAATTTACAAAGCTAGGAAAAATCACAAAATCCAGAAATTTAACATAATATTTTTATTAACGAAGAAACTGACCCTCCAGAAATCAGGCATAGAGGGAGCTTACCTCAACATAATAAAGGTCATATATGACAAACCTACAGCCAACATCGTTCTCAATGTGAAAAACTGAAACCATTTCCTCTAAGATCAGGGACAAGACAAGGTTGTCCACTCTCATCACTATTATTCAACATAGTTTTGGAAGTTTTAGCCACAGCAATCAGAGAAGAAAAAGAATAAAAGGAATCCAAATCAGAAAAGAAGAAGTAAAGCTGTCACTGTCTGCAGATGACATGATACTATACATAGAGAATCCTAAAGACACTACCAGAAAACTACTAGAGCTAATCAATGAATTTGGTAAAGTAACAGGATACAAATTTAATGCCCAGAAATCTCTTGCATTCCTATACACTAATGATGAAAAATCTGAAAGAGAAATTAAGGAAACATTCCCATTTACCAGTGCAACAAAAAGAATAAAATACCTAGGAATAAACCTATCTAAGAAGACAAAAGACCTGTAGGCAGAAAACTATGACACTGATTAAAGAAATTAAAGATTATACAAACAGATAGAGAGATATACCATGTTCTTAGACTGGAAGAATCAACATTGTGAAAATGACTCTACTACCCAAAGCAATCTACAGATTCAACGCAATCTCTATCAAACTACCAATGGCATTTTTCACAGAACTAGAACAAACAATTTCACAATTTGTATGGAAACACAGAAGACCCTGAATAGCCAAAGCAATCTTGAGAAAGAAAAATGGAGCTGGACACATCTGTACAATACTTTTTGTCCTACATCTTTTGGCTGTTAGTTTGATTGTCTCTTCATATGACAAAAATATTGTAATATTATTTTCTATATCAAACTTTTTTAATTCAGAAAAAATTTAAATTCCTCTATAATAATTGTTAAAAATTTATTTTTCATACTTGATAGCTTAATATAGTTTATTTGGGCTTAATAACTATTCCTGGTAATGGTATGCTAAGATGCTATTCAATATGCTAGAATGCATAGCACGTACAATGCTACATAAATGTTGTCTATAGCACAGCTTCAGCTTGTGCCCTACAAATATAGAAATTCTGATGAATTCTATTTCATGTAGTTCTCATTAATAAAAAGAAGAGGTTGTATAGTGCTTTTACAATTGCAGGTACTGCATTTAGGAATATAATTTCATCAAGAAAGAAAACTTCCATTTTGTTTAAGCATTGATGAGAATTAAATTTATGGTTTACGATTTTGCACATCTACAGTGTGAAAGAATTTTCCACCCTAGCTTCTAGCTGTTCACATTTTAAACTGCTCCTCCTCCGCCTAACATGTTAGGCAGTGCTGGGCACTATGACTTTCTTCTTGCAGCTTCAAGTTAAAACACTGGGGGAGTCATTTCAGTGAGCAGTATTTCTATGTTATTCCTACATGGGACAGCTAGAAAACTGTTCATGGAATAGACATACCAACCATAAACATATCTTACAAAACTCAAACTAAGTGAACCTTAACTCAACTTCCGATTAGCTGGATCCCCAAAAATGCCCATAGCCCCTCCATTACCATCTAGTGTGAGAAGAAGGACAGAGGGAAATTCAGAATGGAAAGAGGCAGTCGTCTTAACCAATTGCAGTTAAAATATCTTACCTTTGCAAATTTTACAACCAATTGCAGTTAAAATATCTTACCTTTGCAAATTTTACAAAAACTATGACCATATAAACACACTTATAGGTCCCCTCTCAGAGCCCCGGAAGTGGTCTGTGCAAGCAAAAGGAACTCAAATATAAGTTTTATACCCTTCTAGGTACATCTGTCTCTGGCACTTAGTCACCAAACCAGCTTCCCTAAACAATCTTCAAGACACTCTAGAATGAAAGGTATGCCCAACAAAACAAAAGCAGGGTTATCTAGCAAAATAAATGTTTTAATGGAATTAAATCTTATTGATGAAGCTACTAAACCCAACAGACTTTAGAGTCCTTGATTATAGACCATTTTATTGCGTTTTTTCATCTGTAGATAAATACCCATATAATATAGTAAGTGCTCAATACAGGTTTTGTAAATTAATGAATGAACAAATACATGAATTAAGGAATTCTGTTAAAAAAAATTTGTAAATATATCCATGGTAAGTAAAATACAGTGTGAGGTAGGAAAGATAGAGTGCCACACTCATAATCGTTGAAGCTGCGATGTCTGCCTCATACTTGTCAAATAAGTTGTAATTCAAATGATGGTTTTTCAACAGAGATTGTTGTCTGAGAGTGAACAACAGTCTCTATCCAAATAAAAATGTTTTTAAGCACTCCTGGATGTGAATCCAATATGGAAATGGATTTGAAATAAACATTAAACATTTTGCCATCTGCTGCCTTGCTGAGTCACTGAAAAATATCCTCCTCAAATGTTCATATTTTCAGATTAATTGGTCCATGGCTGCCAGGCATGAAGAAGAAAGAAAATCTGAAACTCAGTAATTCCACTAAGTTGTAAAAGATACACTACAGAGACACTGTTATTTGGGGATGAAGTTGTGGATTAACACTGGAGTCAAACCAGGGGAAACATTCCTAGGTTGTCAGAACATTTTATCCAACAATTAATCATAATCAGCACATCCCAATAACTTTGATTAATTTTATGCTTAATTTTTTATCTCAAAACTTCTACCAAAATATATTTACATTACTAATCTCTAGAGGATCATCTTTTTAACGAGCATCAGAAATTTAAGGAAGAATTTGGAGTGAGGGAAGGAAAAGATAAAGGGGATAGAATAAGAGACAACTGGAGTAAATGATGAATGAGTGAGATTTCCAAAATAGCAACAAACAAGGAGAAGAGAAGACTTTAAAATAATCAAAGAAACTAGTACTATTTCTCACATTTCAGTCATGCTGTTCCTCTGAGGAGTGTAGCACAAGCTAAAGAAGTTAGCTCCAATCTACTCAAGGCTCAAAGAAACAACACAAAGTTGGTTTCCCTCCTGCACATTCCCACCTCTGGCTGCCTCTAGAACTACTATTCAGCACTAACTCCCCCACATTTAAAGGCAGCCTGAATCCTGAGACCACAATCCCAATTGCAAGACCTTCATGCTACTTTTGTAGGCTGAATGTCATTCCGGGTCAACTGCACTTTAGCTTCAGGGTATAGGGGTAAATATAAATGGCAAAAGAAGCAAACACCAGGGAATAATTGCAAAAATGTCTCTTAAGAGAGGCAACACAATTTCTCTAACTAATAAGAATTTCAGCAATCCTAATCAAAATCCCAACAGAATGTTTTAGAAATCAAAACTAATTCCAAAACAAAATGTGTCAGGAAAAGCAAAAGGATCTAGTACAGCCAAAATAATTTTGGAAAAGAAGAACAAAGTTGGGAGACTTGTAGGACCTAATTTCAAGACTTACTATAAAGGTACAATAGCCAAGACATCGTGATATTTGTGAAAAGATGAACACATAATAAAGAAGATGTGGCACATATATACAATGGAATATTACTCAGCCGTAAAAGAACCGAAGCTGAGTTATTTGTAGTAAGGTGGATGGACCTAGAGACTGTCATACAGAGTGAAGTAAGTCAGAAAGCGGAAAACAAATACCGTATGCTAACACATATATATGGAATCTAAAAAAAAAACAAAAAGGTTCTGAAGAACCAAAGGGCAGGACAGGAATAAAGATGCAGACATAGAGAATGGACTTGAGGACACGGGGAAGAGGAAGGGTAAGCTGGGACGAAGTGAGAGTGGCATGGACATATATACACTACAAAATGTAAAATAGATAGCTAGTGGGAAGCAGCCGCATAGCACAGGGAGATCAGCTCTGTGCTTTGTGATCACCTAGAGGGGTGGGATAGGGAGGGTGGGAGGGAGACGCAAGAGGGAGGGGATATATGTATATGTATAGCTGATTCATGTGTATAGCACAAACTAACACACCATTGTAAAGCAATTATACCCCAATAAAGATGTTAAAAAAAAAGAAAGATGAACACATAGGTCAATGGAACAAAATAGAGAGTCCAGCTATAGACCCATACATATATGGACAACTGGTATTTACAAAGTGTCAGTAGATAAACAACACTGTCTTCAACAAACAGCCCTGGCACAATTGGATATCCAAGTGTAAAGAAATAAACTTTGACCCATACTTTGCTCCATGTACAAAAACTAACTTTAAAAATTCATAGGCTTAAGTGTAAAACATGAGACTATACAACTTCTAGGAGATAACATAGGGAAAATATTTATGACCTTAGTTTATGTAAGATTTCTTACATAGAACCAAAAATAAAAATAAAACCATGAATCATAAAAGAAGAAAAAATCTAATAAATTGGCTTTCATCAAAATTAAAAACATCTTCTCTGTGTTTTTAAAAATTTTTTTATTGACCTATAGTTGATTTACAATGTTGTGTAGCTTCAGGTGTACAGCTAAGGAGATTTTATATATATATATATATATATACACATATATATATTCTTTTTCAGATTCTTTTCCATTACAGGTTACTACAGATATTGAATATAGTTCCCTGTTCTATACAGTAGGTCCTTGTTTTTTACCTATTTTATACATAGTAGCGTGTATATGTTACTCCCAAACTCCTAATTTATCCCACCCCACCCCACCCCCTTTTCCCCTTTGGTAACCATAAGATTGTTTTCTATGTCTGTATGTCTGTGAGTCTGTTTCAGTTTTGTAAATAAGTTCATTTGTATCATTTTTGGGGGATTCCACAAATAATTGATATCATATGATATTTGTCTTTGTCTGACTTACTTCACTTAGTATGATAATCTCTAGGTTCATCCATGTTGCTGCAAATGGCATTATTTCATTCTTTTTTATGACTGCATAATATTCCTTTATGTATGAGTGAGTGTGTGTGTGTGTGTGTGTGTGTATACACACACATTTTTTTTATCCATTCATCTGTCAATGGACATTTAGGTTGCTTCCATGTCTTGGCTATCGTAAAGAGCGCTGCTATGAACATTGGGGTGCATGTACCTTTTCTAAATAGAGTTTTCATCTTTTCTGGATATATACCCAGGAGTGGGATTGCTGGATCATATGGTAGCTCTATTTTTAGTTTTTAAAGTAACATCTATACTATTCTCCACAGTGGCTGCACCAACTTAACATTACCACCAACAAAAACATCTTCTCTTTGAAAAATAAAGTTAAGGAAATGAAAAAAAAATGACATAAACTAGAAGAAAATATTTGCAAAACATATATCTGATAAAGGACTAATAATAAGAATATGTAAGAATTCTTAATAAGAAAATTCAATAAGAAAACTACCCCATTTCTTTAAAAAAGGAGTAACATTATCAACATGGCAACAGATTATTCCCAACTTCAGTCCCCTTCATAAGAAGACCAACTAGCAACTGTCCATAGACAAGACACCACTGTAAATATCCCAGACCATGGAAGTGAGGCTGAAGCACCCCCTTGGACCACAGAGACTGAGAAGGGTAGGAGAAGCAGCTACACTCTGATTTCATTGCCCCTCACCCAGGCCAGAATAGCACTGCACTGGGGGGACCCCCCCAGGCCTATGGTTTCTCCAGTGGGAAAAGGAGAGCCCAAGATGGACATTCAGCTCCCCATGTGTTGTGGGTCCTTTCCCAGGAGGCCCATTTGGGTGTCACTTCACAGGAATCACAGGGGAAATCTGCAGGGCTTGCCCACTGGAGATCAGACTGTGATGAAGTAGAGGGCAAGGCTTACAGCAACCAGGGTTCAGATCTTGGTAGATCAAGTTCCTTCTCTCAGCAGTGCCCAATTAGAGATCCCAGCCAACTGCTCATCTACAGAGCCAAGCCAGTGGCCTCATTTTGGCCAAGAAAATTGGTGTGCAGTTCTGTCTGATTCAGGATCCAAAACAATGAGCCTATCTGGGCTTGGAGCCTATGCTGTCACACCACCCAGGCAAGGAAGCTAATTCATAGCCCCACACATCACTAGGTGCAGACTTCACCCTGACTGACCAGGAAACCTGGGGGGAGAACTTTGGAAGCAATGTAGCCCAGCAGCACTTGAGCAGAGAGCCCAGCCAGTGGTTCTGCCTGTCTGCAGAGCTCAGCTGGTGGCCCTGTCTGGCCAGGGAGCTCAGTGCACAGTTCTGCATGATTTGGGTTCCTGGCCAGCAAGCCAAGCTGGGCTTGGAGCATGTTCTGTTGTCCCGCCCAGGCAGCGAATTAGGTTCATGGCCCTACCTACTGTTAAATATAGCCCTCAGTCTCATCCAATGAGGAAGCCTTACCAAGGTACCCAGGAGGCTGCACCCTATAACCAGCTGCAGAGTCACCCGAGCAGAGAGCCCAGCCAGAAGCTCTTCCCACCTGCAGAGCTTAGCTGTTGGCCCTATCTGACCAGTGAACAGTTCTACCTGATTCTGTTCCCCAGCCATTGAGCCAGGCCAGCCATGGAATCTGTTCTATGGCTCCACTCGAGCTGGGAAACAAATCTGAAGCTCTGCTTAGGGCTAAATATACCCTCCAGTTCCACCTGGCCACAAAGCCTAACCAGAGCACCTGGAAGCTGTATAGCCCTCTATGGCCTCACCAACATTGTCACTTGAGCAGAGAGCCCAGCCAATGGCCCTACCCATTGGCAGAGCTGAGCCAGTGGTCCCATCTTGCCAGGAAGTTTGGTGGGCAGCCCTGTCAGATTCAGGTCTCCAGCCATTGAGCAGTAATATCCATGGAATATATTCTACAGCCCTGCTTGCACAGGAAAGCAAGTTCATAGCCCTACCCAACTGCCAAGTATAGCATCCAGTCCTACCTGACTAGGAAGCCCAACCAGAGAATCCGTGCAACCATGGAGTCCATCATATAGCCTAGCTAAGACAGAAAACTAAACCAGCAGTCCTATCCAGCTATTCCCAGCCAGTAGCACTTCCCTGGACTTTAGTGCATGGGCAGTGACCTCACCAAATAGAGACCGTCCCCCCAATAGCAAGCCCCACCTGCCCAAAGACACTGCCAGCTGACCAGTCCAGAACCCCAAGCAGAACCGACTAGTGAAGGATTGTCTCTGCCAAAGTGAACCTGTAAGGTCTGGAGGAGGGGTGCACTTATCCAAATGTCCAGATACCAATGCAAGGAATCAAGGATGACAGCAAATCAGGTAAACATGACACCACCAAAAGAAACTAATAAAGCACCAATAACAGACCCTAAAGAAATGAAGATCTATAAACTGTCTGATAAAGAATTCAAAAAAACCTCTTAAGAAGTTTAGTGAACTACAAGAGCTGAAAAATACAATGACTGACTTGAAGACTTGAATAGAGAGCTTCAACAATAGATTGACCAAGCAGAAGAAATAATCAGAGAACTAGAAGAAAGATCATTTGAAATTATCCAGTCAGAGGAGAAAAAAGAATGAAAGAGTGATGCAAGCCTATGAAACTTGTGGAACACTATCAGGAAAACAATATACATATTTTGGGAATCCCAGAAGGACAAGAGTAAGAGAAAGGGACCAAAAAAAGATATTTAAATCAATAATGGTTGAAAACTTTCCAAACCTGGGGAGAGTAATAGACATCCAGATTCATGAGGCCCAGAGAACCCCAAATAGGTTGAACTTGAAAATGGCTACAGGAAGACACATTAAATTGTCAAAGGTCAAAGACAAAGAGACAAATATGAAAGTATAAGAGAAAAGTGACATGTCACATACAAGGGAAATTCCACACACCACCCCTGTCCCCAGCCCCAATAAGACTATGTGTGGATTTCTCAACAGAAAATTTTCAGGTCAGGAGAGAATGAAAGGATATATTCAAAATATTGAAATAAAAAACTGTCAACCAAGAATACAATACCTGGCAAAGCTATCCTTCAGAAATTAAGGAGAGATAAAGACTTTTCCAAACAGACAAAAGCTGAGGGAATTTATCACCACTAGACCTGCCTCACAAGAAATGCTAAAAGGAGTTCTTCAGCAGACATAAAAGGATACTAATTAACATAAAAACATATGAATGCAGGTGTAAAACTCACTGGTAATAGTAAATATATACTCAAAAGTCAGATTCTCTAATAATGTGATGGCGGTGCATAATTCACTTGCAACTCTAGTTGAAGAGTTAGAAAAACAAATGTGGTAAAAATAACCATAACTACAATAATTTTTCATTGGATATGCAAAATAAAAATGTGTAAACTGTAACTATAATAACCTAAAATATGAGTAGGGTGGGGAAAGAAAAGTGTAAAGTTTAGAAATTCTATTAAAGTTAAGTTGTTATCAGCTTAAAATAGGATGTTATATATTTTATGTGAGCCTCATAGCACCACAAAGGAAAAACCTATAGTAGTTACACAAAAGATTATGATAAAGGTGTCAAAGCATACTGCTACAAGGAATCACCAAATCACAAAGGAAGAGAGCAAATAGGGAGCAAGGAACAAAGAATCTACAAAACATTCAGAAAACAATTAACAAAATGACAATAGTAAATCCTTAGCTATCAATTGTTACTTTAAATGTAAATGGACTAAATTATGCCATCAAAAGACATAGAATGGATGAATAATTTTTTTTAAAAAACCAACAATATGCTTCCTACTAAAGAGACACTTTAGCTTTAAGACACACACAGTGAGAGTGAAGGGATTGCAATGATATTTCAAGCAAACGGTAACCAAAAGCAAGTGGGGGTAGCTATATTCACATTAGACAAAATAGACTTTAAGATAAAAATGGTGAAAAGAGACAAAGAAGATCATTATATAATGAAAAAGGGGCCAATTTATTAAGAATATATGACAATTTTAAATATTTAAGCACTCAACTTTGGAGCACCTAAATATATAAAGCAAATATTAAACAGACCTAAAATAAGACATAAACAGCAATACAATAATAGTTGGGGGCCTTAATACCCCACTCCTCCTGATGGAGAATCAATAAGGAAACAGTAGATTTGAGCAATGCTATAGACCAAATGGACCTATCCAGAACATTCCATCTTACAAACAGCAAAATACACATTCTTCTCAAGCACACGTGGAATATTTTCTAGAATAGATCATGGTAGGCCACAATCAAATCTTAACAAATTTAAGAAGACTGAAATCATACCAAGTATCTTTTCTGACCACAGTAATATGAAACTAGAAATCAATAACAGGAGGAAAACTGGAAAATCACAAAATATGGAAGTTAACACACTCTTGAACAGCCAATAGCTCAAGGAAGAAATTAAAGGAAAAGTTTTAAAGCATCTTGAGACTTAAAAAAATGTAAACACAATATACCAAAACTTACTGGATGAAGCAAAAGCAGAAATAAGAACATTTATAGTGATAAACACATACATTAAGAAAAAAGAGAGTTCTCAAATAAACAAGCTAACTTTACACCTCAAGGTACTAGAAATAGAAGAACCAACTCAGCCCAAAGTTAGCAGAAGGAAGGAAATAATAAAGATTATAGCAGAAATAAAAAGATAGAGAATGTGAGAACAATAGAAAAGAAAAATAAAACCAAGAGTTTGCTCTTTGGAAAGATAAAAAAATAAACAAACCTTTAGCTAGACTAAGCAAGAGAAAAAGAGAGAGGACCCAAATAAATAAAATAATAAGTGAAAGATAAATAAAATTATAACGGATACCACAGAAATACAAAGGATCATGAGAGACTACTATGAAAAACTATATGCCAACAAACTGGACAACCTAGAAGAAATGGCTAAATTCCTGGAAACGTACAATATGCCAAGACTGAATCATGAAGGAATAGAAAATTCAAACAGACCAATAATGAGTAAGGAGAGTGAAACAGCAATCAAAAACCTCACAGGGGCTTCCCTGGTGGAGCAGTGGTTGAGAGTCCACCTGCCGATGCGGGGGATATGGGTTCGTGCCCCGGTCTGGGAGGATCCCACATGCCGCGGAGCGGCTAGGCCCGTGAGCCATGGCCGCTGAGCCTGCGTGTCCGGAGCCTGTGCTCCGCAACGGGAGAGGCCACAACAGTGAGAGGCCCGCGTAACGCAAAAAAAAAAAAAACCTCACAAAAGAAAAAGTCCAGGACAAGATGGTTTCACTGGTGAATTCTACCAAACATTTACAGAAGAATTAATGTCAATTCTTCTCAGACTCTGCCAAAAAATTGAAGAGGAGGCAACATTCCCAAAGTCATCCTATGAAGCCACCATCACCCTGATACCAAAACCAGACAAGAATACTACAAGAAAAGAAAATGACAGCCAATAACCCTGATGAATATAGATGCAAAAATTCTCAACAAAATACCAGTTAACCAAATTCAATAGCACATTAAAAAGATCATATACCATGATTAAGAGAGATTGAGAGGCAGGAATGGTTCAAGATACACAAATCAATAAGTGTAATACATCACATTAATCAAATGAAAGATAAAATTCATAAGGTCATCTCAATAGTTGCAGAAAAATCATTTGACAAAATTCAACATCTATTCATGATTAAAAAAAAATCTCTCAACAAATTGATATAGAAGAAACATGCCTTGACATAATAAAGGCCATATATGACATGTCCACAACTAATATAGAGTTGGTGAAGGTTGAAACCTTTTCCTCTAAGATTGGGAAGAAGACAAGGTTACCCACTCTCACCACTCCTATTCAACAAGTACTGGAAGTCCTAGCCAGAAAAATCAGGCAAAAAATAAAATAAAATAAAGAGCATCAGAACTGGAAGTAAGCAAAATTATCTCTATTTTCAGATGACATGATTTTACATGTAGAAAATCCTAAAGATGTTACAAAAAGAAAACTGTTAAAACTAATAAATGAATTTAGTAAAGTTGCAAGATGCAAAATCAACATACAAAAATCAGCTGTGTTTCTATACATTAACAATGAATTATCTAAAAAAGAAATTTTTAAAAATCCCAATAGCATCAAAAACAATAAAATACTTAGGAATAAATTTAACTAGGGAGGTGAAAAATCTCTACATTAATAACTATAAGATGTTAATGAAAGAAATTGAAGACACAAATAAATCAAAAGATATCCTATATTCATGTATTGATACAATTGATATTGTTAAAATGTTCATAGAACCTGAAGCCACCTATAGATTTAATGCAAGCCCTAACAAGACTCCAATATCATTTTTCACAGAAATAAAACAGAGGCAAGGAGTGGGGAGTGGGAGAACTGAGCAAAAGCGATCAAAATGTACAAACTTCCACTTATAAGGTTATGTACAGTGTGATAACTATCGCTAACGGTACTGTATTGTACATTTGAAAGTTGCTAAGCGAGTAGATCTTGAAAGTTCTCATCATAGGAAAAAGAATTTTGTAACTGTGTGAGATGATGAATGTTAATTAAACATTATGGTTATCATTTTGCAATACATACGTATATCAAATCATTATGTTGTATACCTTAAACTTATATCAATTATTTATTTATGTTGTACACCTTAAACTTCTCAATAAACCTGGAAAAAAAACTTTAAACTCAAAAAATATTCTTAATAAATAAATAAAAAGAAAGTAACAGGATGTTGACTTAAAGAAAATGCACAACATGAGAGTTGCGAGTTAAGTTTTATTTGGGGCAAAGTGAGGACAGCAGCCTGGGAGACAGCGTTTCAGATAACTGAGAAACTGCTCCGAGGAGACGAGGGGAGGAGCCAGGATATAGAGGAGTTTTGCAGCAAAGAGCAGGTAGTCAGGTAGTCGGAAGTCAAAAGATTATTGTTAGCTCTTGGAGGAAGACGCGGTCGCCGCTGCAGCGGAGCCTCAGGCCACCCACTCATGCTCCTGACTCACCGCTGTTCGCCCTCGCTGAGGAACAAGTCGGTCAGGAAGCCGTGCCGCAGCCATGGCTTTTACAGATACCGAAAAGACTCCCGTGGAGCCCGAGGTGGCGATTCACCGGATTCGAATCACCCTCATCAGCCGCAACGTGAAGTCTTTGGAGAAGGTTTGTGCTGACCTCATCAGAGGCGCAAAGGAAAAGAATCTCAAGGTGAAAGGATGGGTTCCAATGCCTACCAAGACTCTGAGAATAACTACAAGGAAAACTCCTTGTGTTGAAGGTTGACTTGGGATCGTTTCCAGATGAGGATCCACAAGCGACTTATTGACCTGCACAGTCCTCTGAGATTGTCAAGCAGATCACTTCTATCAGTATTGAGCCAGGAGTCGAGGTTGAAGTCACTATTGCAGATGCTTAAATCAACATTTTTAATAAACTGATAATCAGTTGTCAAAAAAAAAAAAGATTATTGTTAAATAAAGAAAACCAGATATCTCAAGTTAAGGGATTTAGTGCTTTTCTGTGTATGGGAAGATGCAAGAGTCTGGGCTCACTGAAATCATTCCTTTGATATGCACCTTAGCTATCTGGGGCCTGTATTTTCACACCCTGAGTTTCCGCAGGGCTCGCTGCAGGGAGTGGCCGCAGTCTGATGGCTGCTATTCTTTTCAGCCCTGAGTTTCCTCAGGACTCACCAGCTCATGTTGGAGGGCTGCAATCATTGGTGACTATGACATCCTTTGTTTATTGATATGGCAGGAAATATTCCATTTATAAATATTCCATTCCATTTATAAATATTCCATTTATCAAGGAAAAGATTTGAACAAGATACTTTACCAAAGAAGATACATGGAGCAAATACAAGAAAAAATGCTTAATATCATTTGTTATTAGGGAAATTAATACCAAAACCACAATGAGATACCACTACATACTTATTAGATGGGCTTTAAAAACAAGATAATTACCAAATACTGCTGGAGCAAGGAAAGCATAATGATAAGTAAAAGAAGACAAACTCAAAATAATTTAAATAATACAAATCATTTCTTTTATATGACATTCTACAAAACGCAAAACTAGAAGGACAGAAATCATATCAGTGGTGTGTAGGGACTGGAGTGAGGAGAAGGATTTATCTACAAAGGGAGTTGAAGGAAACTTTCGGGATGATGGAGATGTTCTCTATCTTAATTGTAGAGGCAATTACGTGAGTATGTAAGTTTGTCAAAATTCATTGAACTGTACACCAAAGAAGGTTGAATTTTACTATATGTAAATTATATCTCAATAAACCAAAGGACCAAGCATCACAATAAATCCAAAATTAATTGCATATAAATCATCTTGTGAATCAGTATTTTAATGAAATTACTCAGATTGAATCAGGGCAAAATTCAGTGCATTATTTGAATTTTTGAAATGTTTTAGTGATAACTTTTCAGATTAATAGAATACATACTTCTAAGGTATTCACCACAGTTGTTAAAAGGTGAGGCATCATTTAGTATTACTGTCATTGATCAGCATCTATGGTAATTGCCTGTGACACATTAGCATTCATTATGCAAGAAGCATTTCTTGAGTATTACTAGCCTACAGACCTAAAAAAAACTCATTTCTCTTCAGTTCTGGGCCAGTAGGATATGCTTCAGTCTTCTTCAATAAACTTTTATAAGGTACGATCAGATGAGACCAAATCTAAGAAAAGTAGCTTCAAGCGTAGTTTCAGCTGGTCCATAATGGTAGAGTTGTTTAATATTAGAAAATAAAGCCATACAGTAGGGCAGTATTACAGACTGTAATTACTACACTTAGAATGAATGAAACTTATCAAAGACATTTTAAGTTGCCTAGATATCATAACTCTCAGGTTACCCAAAAGCAAAATGCTAGGGCTTCCCTGGTGGCGCAGTGGTTGAGAGTCCGCCTGCTGATGCAGGGGACACGGGTTCGTGCCCCGGTCCGGGAAGATCCCACATGCTGCAGAGTGGCTGGGCCCATGAGCAATGGCCGCTGAGCCTGCGTGTCCGGAGCCTGTGCTCCGCAACGAGAGAGGCCACAACAGTGAGAGGCCCGCGTACCGCAAAAAAAAAAAAAAAAGCAAAATGCTAAAAATATACTGTAAGATCTAAGAACATTATGTGAATAGTGAATGGGAGCAAATTACATATGTGAAATTTTTTGTCATAATCTCTACCCTAGGTTTTAGTTCCACCTATACATTACATTTTCCCTACTTCTCATCTCCATGTTTGAAATAATCAAATAACCCTGTAATTTCCATGTGCTCTTGCTGCAAATATGAACTCACCAATGCTTCAGGAGTCCCCGAAAGACAAGCAATCTATATAGAATTGTTTTCATGGGCATGCCACTTATGTAGTCACACAGGTCCCCAGTTTAGAAGGACCTACATTTGTTGTGATGCTCTGCTATTGCTGTCTGGAAATTCTTAGTAATTTTTGAACAAGGGCCCCACATTGTCAGTTTGTACCAGTCCCCGCAAATTATGTAACTGGTCCAACTTTATAAATACCAAAACTGACATGAGGATTCTAAGTTACTCTTTACACAGAGTCACTTGGGTCATGCATTTGACTAAAAACTAAACAAATTTATCTTGAAACACTTTAGTTAAGAAACTACAGCTGGAAAACTGTCAAGTTGAGGTCATACAATGTCTAGGAACTTCTGGTAAGATAGACATGTTGCAAGGACAATTCATTTGTCTGAGACTTTGGGACATCCATTTTCTGCTCTAGTTAAAATAGGGTATAAAGAAAACTAGATAGATTTTCCTCTCATGTAATCAACTGTTGTTGTAAGGAAGCTCATATTTACACTTGGTGTTACCGAAGTTTTCATTTTAATGTTTGGTCAGTTCTTCCTCCTAAAAGGTTTCATATATTCATTCACTTATTCATTCATTCAATAAATATCTGATGAGTGCCTACTATGCACCAGGCACTGTGTTTAACACTAGACAGAAAATAGAAAAACAAAACAATAAAACAGTGTTCTTCCCTCATGAAACTTAAAGTCACCGAATTAGTCACTCCCTCTCTTCCCAATTATAATTTTGTTACATTTTCTCTCAGACATTGATTTTTAATCTGTGAATCTGGGAGAACAATATGCTACATACCAACTTTTTCAATAGCAAAATAATATAAGCGTCTGTGCCTTTTAAAATGTCAGATTTTAGGGCTTCCCTGGTGGCGCAGTGGTTGAGAGTCCACCTGCTGATGCAGGGGACGTGGGTTCGTGCCCCGGTCCAGGAAGATCCCACATGCCGCGGAGCGGCTAGGCCCATGAGCCATGGTCGCTGAGCCTGCGCGTCTGGAGCCTGTGCTCCACAACGGGAGAGGCCACAACAGTGAGAGGCCCACGTACCACAAAATAATAATAATAATAATAAGTCAGATTTTACTATTTAATAATGAGAGAAAGTTGGCTTTTAAAAAAAGTGCCTGGCCCATGTGTAAGGTATCCAGTAAACAGTTAGCATTGCTACTAATATAAACCATGTCACCGATCTTCCCTTCGTACTAAGTGGCAAGAGCTATGATGGTCAGCCTCAAAGCTGGCTTCCAGCCCAGTCAGCCCCTGCAGCCGGCAGGGCCCAAGGCAGCAGTGTGTTTTTTAAGTGGGCTAAAAAGCATTTGGCTTGAATCTCAAATGCTGAGTCTTTCTGCAAGATAGCATATACGTAACCCAAGTGCTTTGGAGGGGAGCTGATTTTAAAAGCATTAAAGCAAGGGAGCCTTCTCTTAATCATGGTCCAAACGAAAACCAGTTGGTCCCCTGCAATCTTTCTTCATCCTCAGTGGCGTAGCTAGGGCTCTTTGGTTCTAGAAAAGCATCTCTCTCATGCATTAGCCATAACACAAAGCAACAGATGCCTAATACCTACTTCCATACCAGCTCCTGGGCTGAGGAAGTGACAACTGGTTGGAATTAAGCTGAATCTGGAAACATCCTGGGGTTCGTTTTTATTTGAGGTTACAAAATCAACAAGTGCGATATTCTGGGCTTGGCAAAACAGAGCAATGTAAAGGTATCAAATGGCACTCATATATTTGGACATGATTGAAGGGTCATATCCCTCGACAGCTCGGCAGGGGTGAATTTAGTTCCTGTAAAGCATACGGAGGGTTTTATTCCTCCCCTCAAAGAAAATGTGTTATTTTATGTACTCAGACTATCACCTCCTCCCTTGCTTTCTTAGAGAACATCTATTTCTGGTGGGAGCTGCCAATTTACTATCCCTCAATCTCACCCCACAGGTGGACACGTGACCAATACGAGCCAATCAGAATCTTCCTCCAGATTTCTCACGAGATCTGGAGGGAATGGGCTTCCCTTCCTCTAAGGTAACTAGACTGTAAGAATATAGGATCTTGGATTCCTGGAGTCTCATGAAGTCCGTCAGCTGGAGAGAACAAGGCTAAAAGCAGAGTGAAGCAGAAATGAGAGATGATGAGGGAACCCTGGTTTTCCTGATAGACCAAATCCTGTAGCGGCCAGTCTCTCCTTTGCTCAGCCCATCATTTCAGTGCATAAACTAGGGCGTCTCTCTTTTATGTTTTACTTTGTTTATGCTAGTTCAAATTGGATTTCTGCCACTTTCAAGGAAAAGAGTTCTGATCAATTCACTACCTACTCGGAAGGCTGCATTTTTACAACCTGCTGGACATCAAGTAAATTCAAATAATATCCAGGAGGATGAGAGGGAGCCAGATTTTCCAACTCAAGGAAGCCTACTTCTAGCCAATTAATTTCTTTATGGCTTGTCAGATTCATAGCACCAAATTTATGGAAGCAATTTATTAGAACCTAAGGTTCTTTTCTGTGCAGAGTGGATCTGTCAATCAAGGTCCACGTGCTGACAGTCGGACAGGAGAGGATGAGGGGTGGGGAGAGAGGAGGCAAGGCATAACCAAGGGCCCTGCTCAAAGCCAGAACTTGGCCTATCATACAACTAACAAAATGAAAGTGTGACTAGGTCCATGAGCTTCCATTTAAGTTACTAGTTGTTTCGCTTCTCTAACAACTGGCTCTGTGGGTTAAGACTCATATTTCTGCAAATCATTACTATCTACCCAAAGGTAGAGATCAGATTAAATGAATGTCATCTAGCTGGAAAGAGTTCCAAAGTCAAGTTACCAATTTCTTCCCCCATCCCACCCATTATGTCTTCTCTTCCCACTCTACCCACATTTTCATTTATGTACCTCTACTGTTCATTCATTCATTTATTTCATGAACATTTCTAATAATCTCCATATGCCTGTCATCATGATTTAAAACATGACTCTCCCCTGATTAAAACCCTTCAATGGATTTCTGATTAAAAATGAGGGAACTGGGCTTCCCTGGTGGCACAGTGGTTGAGAGTCCGCCTGCCGATGTGGGGGACACGGGTTCATGCCCCAGTCCGGGAGGATCCCACATGCCGCGGAGCAGCTGGGCCTGTGAGCTATGGCCGCTGAGCCTGCACGTCCGGAGCCTGTGCTCTGCAATGGGAGAGGCCACAACAGTGAGAGGCCCGTGTACCACACACACAAAAAAATGAGGGAACTAAAGCTGATCACATGATTCTCTGTTATAACTCTTAACAAAAATGAGGGCCAGTGTGTAAGGTAAACATCAACACCAACCAAGCAAACAAAGGGGGAAAACCTACAGCTATAATTATCAAAAACTAAAAGCTGAAGAAACAATATTCTGACACAAAATGTGCCCAAGTCTCCCAGAGATAGTACTGGTGATTTAATAAAATCTTGAAAATTTCTACTGATACTCCTGATATGAGTAGGAAATTTCTACTGATACTGCTGATGTGAGGAGGAAAGGAATTTCTACTGATGTGAGGAGGAAAAGTGCTTGTTGAGGAGATAATGGTAAGAAGTAAATAAACAAGGCTGGGGCTTCCCTGGTGGCGCAGTGGTTGAGAGTCCGCCTGTCTATGCAGGGGACACGGGTTCGTGCCCCGGTCCGGGAAGATCCCACATGCTGCGGAGTGGCTGGGCCCATGAGCCATGGCCGCTGAGCCTGCACATCCGGAGCCTGTGCTCTGCAACAGGAGAGGCCCGCGTACCACAAAAAAAAAAAAAAAAAAAAAAAAACCTGGGTAAATAAACAAGGCTGGCTCTCTTTGGTGGGAATGAAGACTCTAGGACTCTACACTAGATTGGGGGAAATATTCCAAAGACCAAAGGTATTTCCTCAATGAAAGAGGATACACCTACAACTAGATACAATGAATAGAGTGATGAAAAAAGAATGAGTCAAAATAATTCATCTATAATATATCAGTGCAAAAAAATCTGAACTGAACTCCCTGTGTTGAACATGATCAAGATGAAAACACGGTGTGGTAACCATGAAAACATATTACAAAGAGGAAAGAAATGAAAGGAAGCAACACAACAGGCAAGATAGGTGAAGAACCTAGCTTGCACAAAAACATAACCACGGAAGAGAAGAGAGTTCCTCATGAGCACTTTAGTCTATATAATACTTTCATAGGTGTGATAATTCAATAAGACAAGGTGAATAAGAAGAAAGGGAGACTGCAAGGTTAAGAAAATAAATTGAAGACCAATTCAGCTGAATATCAAATTACTAGCCAAAAAATAAAAAGCTTTGGGTAATCCCAGGAAATGCAGAGGAAAAGGGCAGAGATTAAAACAATAACAGTAAAATATATAAAAATGACAAAGATAACTCAGAATAAAGACAAGTTTTTGGTGTCCCTTAGGTATAGAATCCAAAATATGGAAGAGAAAATCACTCAAAGATTATGAGAAGAAAAATTTCCCCCCAAATGAAGAAAACCTTGAGTCTGCAGATTAAGAAATATACACCATGTTGTGGATATACCTAGTTTGTCCATCTGATATCCACTTCCCTTCCCCCTTCCTAAGAACAACAAGTTTTCATTTAGATATCCACCCTTCCTCCACATGACTCCTGTGCTTTGGTGCCCAATGCCAAGGGTTAGTTCTGATTGGTTTAGACCAATCTTGCAAATTCCACTGCCCTGGCCTCAGGTGTTGATTCAGGTCTGGGCATGGGAACTAAATACGTCAAATCAGGTAAATTTTAGGATTTTTGCTTGGAATGTTGAAGAAAAATTACTCTATATTTCAGGGAATATGAACTCTAGGAGAACTTTTAGAAATATTTCTTATAGTGAGTCTACCATAAATGTGTGTGTATGTATATACATACATACATATATACGTATGTATGTACATATATTAATATATACAGCAATTCTTTCATTTCACTTCACTTTCTCTCCTGATAAATTTAGTATATGTTAAATTAAATCTTTATATTTCAAAATAATTTGGGAACTTGCTGGAAATCCATGCTGTAGGATACCGGAGAAAGCTATTCACAGGTAGGTGTAACATTGACAGCAGTCCACTGCAAGACTTCTCAAGGTGGGTGTGCAGGGTGGGAGTATGTGGAATAGCTGCTGGTAGCTGGGTGCTGCTGCTACCCAGCACTGCAGGAATATGGCCCTGGAGAAGCTACCAGCACTGCAACAGCCCAATGCCAGAGAACATCTGCCAAAAAACCACCAGAACCAGGAAGCAAAACTCTTCTCCTCCAGTGACTGCCCAGAACCATCTACTGACAAAGCTTTAGAACCAGCTAGCAAAGGAAAATGTTTAAAGGGTCCAGATTAATTTTCACACAAAGGAAAATGTTTAAAGGGTCCAGATCAATTTTCACAGAACAATCTAAAAGAGTGAATTTGGAGCTAAGGGGCAATAAATTGATCACCCACAGTAAAATTTAGTGTTATTTTGTGCATTTAAAATTTTTTACATATATATAATCTCATGTCACTATTATTGTCTTTCTCTTTTTAAATCATCTTTAAAATAATTTTATCCATGCTATTAATGGTAAATACAGTTCATTCAATTTGCTTTATGCAACACAGAGTTATTAAGGGGATACAGGTTCAGTATTATTATATTTTCCTAGTGAATTGTTCCTTATACCTTTACCATTGTATAAGGACCTCTTTTTTCATAATAATGCTTTGTGTCTTGATATTTATTTGGTCTGACAGCAATATTACTACTATAATGTTGCTTTGTGTTTGTGAGAGTGTATGTTGTGTTTTTAATGTTTAGTATTAGATATTAGTATATCTTTCCCTATCCCTTTGCTGTCAAATTTGTGTTATATATTTGTATTTTTCTGTAAGCTACATATAGCTGGATATTTTAAATCCAATATGAGAATCTCTGGTGAATTCGAAATGTTTTCAGTTATTAGGATAACTGATAGATTTGAATTTATTTCTACTATCTTATTTTGCTTTATATTTACTTTCCTTTTCTATTTTAAATCGGTGTTTTCCCCTATTTCTCTTTTCCTGCTTTCTGTTAGGCTGCACTCCAACCAATCATTACAATCCTTTCCAATGATCTCCTCATCTTTCATTTAATTGTAGTATAATATTTAAATTCTACCTTTGTTGTTAAATCTCCTTCCAAATTAGTCATTTTTATTATTATTTTAACAGGTTATTTACTTTATAGATAATAAAGTAAGAAGATGCTTATTTATATTTACCCATGATTATGAGTTTCTTTATCATTGCTCTGGCATCCAGACCTTCCGTTCTGAGTTTGGTTCTTTTCCTTAAATACATCCCTTAATTAGTTCTTTCAGTAAGAATAAGTACTTGGTAAATTCTCACACCATTGCTTGAAATTTTTCTTTACTTTAACCTCACTTCTTAAAAAATTATAAAAGTAAATATAGAATTTTAGGTTGATTTTTTGAGTCAGTACTTTGAAGATGGTATTCCACAGTCCTCCAGCTAACATTGCCAATAGGTCTGCTGTCAGACATTTTTTTTTTTCTTGGAAGAGAACCTGTTTTCTGTGTTCATAAGTAAGGTATTATATTATTCATGAGTATTCTGAACTTTCAGAACAATGCACCTATGTACTGATTTATTTTTATTTATATTTCCCAAAGATTCAGCATACGCAGTTGTGTGCTGGACTCAGCTCAGACCAGCTCACAAAAGCCGGTTATGCATATTTCTTTCCAATACCACATTCAATGAAGAAACTCGAATTCAGCTGGTAATTCACCTAAATTCAGCTGGTAACCTGAAAGCAGCCATGATGACAGTATTTACAGCACAGCAGCCACCAAACACTATAAATCAGTGCTAACTTTATCTTGGCAACTGGTTGTGAAACATTTATCAGTATACTAATGAGTATATAGTTCTTCAAATTAAGAGCTGGTGTGTTTTTTTTATCTGTTTGGAAAATTTTAACCCATTACCTCTTCAAGTATTTCCCCTTCTCCATTGTCTCTCTTCTTCTGTTTTCTATATCTCTTAAACTCTTGTCCATTTTTTCCACCTCTGTATATCTCTCTCTCTGCTGCATTCCAGGTAATTTTCTCAGCTCTATCTTCAAAGTCACTAATTATTTCTTCAGCTGTATATAATATAATCCAGTGTTTAACTCATCCATAGGGATATCAATAACATGTCTACATTTCTAGAAGCTCTATTTGTTCTTCAAATCTATCTCTTCACAGTGTGCTGTTCTCTCCTTATAATTTCCAGTTTTTCTTTTATCACTTTAGCCATTTGAAGCATAGTTATTTTATACTCTTTGTTAGCTTGCTCTATTACATCAAGTTCATGGGAATAGTAGTTTTCCTATTTATAGTGTCTACTGACTCTTGTGATAGATTATTTCCCCATCGAATTATAAGGTTTAATTGTTTCCCCCACCTTCCTTCTTCTACCCCCAAAATACCTGTGCACTCTGAGGTGTAAAAGTCTTGCTACAAAATCATTTTACTTTTGCTTTTGGTCTGGAATTAGTTTTGATATTTGTTTCTCAGCTTGGACATTCCAGCATTAAATCAGTGATGTAAATTCCAACTTCACATGATTTTTGGTGTCCAAGGGCTTTAATTCCTCTCTTATCTTCCCATCGAAAATTCCAAAAAATAACAAACTTTCTAGTCACCCTACTTGAACCAGTAAGTAGGTTTTTGCTCCTTTTACCAAGGAAGCAGCCTTTTCTTTCCAGGATCCCAGCTTTAAGTAGATATCTCTGCCTCACTCGGGCCCAATGCCATATTTCCCATGTTTACATGGGCAATATAACCTCAGTCTCTAATACCCTTATCCAATCTAATATCTTCCAAAACCATCACAGTGTCTGCTCAAAAGTTTACTGTTCAAACCTAACACTGCCTTTATTTCTGACATGTCATCATGCCAGAAGTTATCTTTTTTCAAATCAATTTATATATTTAGATTTTATTCTTATACATTGTATCTAGCATGTTCATGGTTTCATAGCTGTGGAATTGAAGAGTGGGTGGAGTTTGTTAGTTAAAAAGTATTTCTCTCTTTTAAACTATTTGTATGTGCACATAGAAAGCAGTCTAGAGCAATGTTCACCTAATGGTAATGATTGTTATTTCCAGAAATTCAGATTCATTGATTTTTTTAACTTTCTTTGTATAGGTGCAAATTGTTCGAATATTTCAATAATTACCCTGTCTCATTTTTAACTGGAATAAAATAGTTATAAAATAAATGTTAGTGTCTCCTATGTCTTTTGAACAAAGAACAATCTCCTTAGCCTGTTGACCAAGGACATTCATGATCTGACCTCATCCTACCTGTCTAGACCCATTTCACAACAGTCTCCCCATATTCTCTACCCTCTGGTTCACTTGACAACACAACATTTCCCACACATGTCTCTTTTGTCACATTCTTATGACTTCATTGAGGCCCCTCTCCCTGTAAAAATCTTCTCAGCATGTCCTCATGTTCTCAGCAGGTCCCAGTATTACTCAACCTTCAAACCACTTCTTTTCAAAAACCTCTTCATAACCCTTTACTTCCTCTTTTAGTCTTCCCCAGTCCTTAAAATACAACATTTTCCATATTGAATCACTTTTATTTATCTGTCTGTTGACCCCTTTAGAGAAAGGTGAGGACTACATCTAATATTTTAAATATGCCTCGTTTATCCAGTAAATGAGTTCATGAATAAATAAATGAAATGAATGTTCACAACTTGCTGAGTTAAAAGCCGGCTTCTTGGAGATTTCACTCTGGGTGAGCTGCAGGTTCATGAGATGCCAGATAAGTTTTTGTGATTCCCTGTGTCCTCTGGGTGGTAGTCAATTGGGATATTTTGGTAGCCCTGGGTAGCTGTTGAGAAGTCTGTAGGGAAAGAATGGCCAATGGTATTCTGTAATGCCTTACATGTGAATTGCCATTAGTGGTCATAGCACTTTTTGTTTTTTAATTTTTATTAGAGTACAGTTGATTTACAACGTTGTGTTAGTTTTTGCTGAACAGCAAAGTGAATCAGTTATACATATACATATATCCACTCCTTTTTAGACTCTTTTCCCATGTAGGTCATTACAGAGAATTGAGTAGAGTCCCCTGTGCTATACAGTAGGTCCTTATTAGTTATCTATTTTATATATAGTATTGTGTATATGTCAATCCCAATCTCCCAATTTATAGCACTTTGATAAACAACATTTCACTTGATCCATTGAGATAACTGGGAAAATAGTCATGTGCCCAGTTTGTAAATGAGAAAACTGATGTTTAGAGCATTGATGACTTATCCAGAGATTCAGGGAAACAACTTTGACCTAGGTGTTCTGTTGCCAAGTCCAGTGATCTGTGTTTCGTCTCTTTTACCATCAGCCTCTACAACTCTACAGGTATTCCTGGACCCCACTGTGGTAGGAGTTAAAATGTCAGCTATGACACTGTGATGGTGAGAAAGCCAGGCTCAGACCTACATTCTAACACCAGCTTTCTCCCTAAATTGCTGGGTGGCCTTCATGTCACCCCTCTGGCCTTGAGCATTTTCATGTGCAGATATAATTTCTTCATCTCCAAAATGAAGAGGATCTCTAAGGTCCTTACTCTTGACAGTTTCATGAGCCTAAGTGTCTATGAGAATATGATGAAGGAAGTATGCCTAATTCAAGTTCTAGGCCTATTTCCAGCCACCTTTCTTGATGTTTTCCGACCCAGGCTTAGCACCAGTGCCTGGAGTGCTGCCATCACCTGAATCTTTGAACCTAGTCACTTCATGCTCTGTTCTTTTCACCATGATTCTTTCTTGACCTTAGACTGTCCTTTCTTTTTAGAAGCCAAAAGGAGCAGTTATGTAACTGAGAACAGCTAGAGTTAACCAAAAATTGCAATAGCAATTTAAGACACCCCACAAAAAAAGAAAACTAAATTCACCAAGCGCAGTGTACAAACCTAACACAGACACAGCCCACCTGCTTTCTATTTTCCCTGCCTCCTCACACACCAATTCTTTAGTCAAAGCTTTATTATTTCATTACTCAGCATATTTTCAATAAAGGCAAAAAGATTCACTCTAATTGTTCAACTGAAAAAGGGTCTTTTTTACTGAGATTTTTTTCCCCTTCTTGTTTTGTTTTCATCACACCTCAACACCTTGTAGGTTATTATGAGAGATATTAAGTGAGCCTTTTTTCTTATGGAACCATGAGACAATCAATTTTATAAAATAGTCAGAAAGCGATGTTCTGAAAGAGGAAGAGGAACTAATATCTATCACTTAAAATTACTTACAATGCTTCCTTTAGTATGAAATAAATGTGTTAAATCAAAATGCTACTAAAACTTAAAAGGCCAAACAGGGAGACACAAATCCACATGAGTTTATTTGCCATCTTCATCCAGGGTGAGCTGGAACTGACTGGCTTTGATTCTACATAATCGTTTTTGAATTTTATCTTATATAAAAGAAATTAGTGGGGCACTTTCTTCAAGTAAAGAAAATAAACATGTCCCTGATATCAGGGCAGAGAGTTAGAACAGAGCTAGGTTCTGCCATAGAGAAAGTTCCTACAGCTGACAAATAAAAAACTCACCAGGACTGACTAGCTGGAGTTGACCTATAGATATGGCATGGAGCCGAAGAAGGAAAGCTGAGTAAAACTGCTCAGTTTGTTTTACTTTTCTGGTGAAATGACCACGTGTTTCCAAATAGTCCCAAAGCTTGTCTTTAACGGCCATTACTCCACTGTACTGGCATGTCGCTGAGGGCTTTGCTTATTCCCTAATTATCAAAAAGAGCTGCTGGAATTCATTAAGAAATTATAAGTAATATCCCAAGTACCTTCAAAACCAAGTTTGGAAATATCCTTAAATCTTGCCTCAATGGTAGACTCCCTTGGTTTACTCTGAAACAGACTAGAAATTGAAAATACTGAAACCACCTGAGCCAAAGATGAGGCAGCCAGTTATTTTCCAGTAATTGTTGTTCCCATGGCTTATTTAAAAGTCCTTCAAATGAGTATACAAGAACAAATCAAACCATTTTCAATAATCTACAAGTTATGCACAGATATTTAACTAACTTGAATAATATGGTAGAAGCATAAGCCTCTTAGATATTGTAGAAAATGAATGCTCTCTATTTTGAATTGGTGTGGAAAGTGAAATGTGTAAAAAGTAGGTAAAGAATATACATTTAAGACTCAGAGATTCTTTATTTTGTTATCATTGTTTTGTTTGGTTTTGGTTTTGGTTTGCTTTTTCAGTGAAAGTCTGAATTTTTTTTATTCTATTTTGTATTCTGTCAGCATACTTTGCAATCAAATTTCATTACAGTCCTTGAAAATATTTGTTAAAGGACCTAAGTGTCTTACTTTCTAGTTTTTCTTAGAGTATGTACTAGTAGTATCTTAACCATGTAGCTACTGAAAAAAGTCTGCTTATTAAATACCAGGTCCACTTTTGGTTCTGTTTGGAGTTTAGAAAATAAATCTGAAAAATTAAATCTTAATAAATTTTCAACTTCTAAATATATTTTTTTAAATATTAAACTCGAATTTTAAATCACCTAGTCCTCGAAAATGTGCAGATGTATAATATTTTCTTTTTCTAATCTTACCCTAGAGCAAAAGATTCATGGTATTTTTTTTTATGTGTATGTAAGACTCAGAGATTCTTAATTAATTTTTTCACTATTAATTGAACTACTTAGTAATCCAAGTCAAATCCTATGGCAGCAAGTGCTATAACAACAACCATTTCACTCTGGTAAAAATACTTCTCAACACTGGCTAAAGCCCAGTAAAATTCAATGTCACATTCCAGTAGAATTTGCGTTCAAACAACCTCTAAACTTGGTTATAATGGACTCTGACATTATTGTGTCCCATTTTGCTTCCTTGAAGGTTGATATTTTTCAGGCAATATAAAGAACTATTTTTCTTCTATATTTTTTATATCATCTATTGAGTCTTTGATATGCCTCAGGCACAACTTTAAATACATCGTCTTATTTAGTTATCACAACAACCCTTTGAACAGAAACTGTTATTTATTCCTGAGTATACTCATATATATGCAGAAGGAACTGAGACGTGGAGAAATTAAACATTTTTGCAGTCAATCATGCAGCTGGTAAGTGATGGAGTCCACATTTGACCTCAGAGAGTCTGATTCAAAGCCCACACTTTTCACAGATTTGTTACCCAGCTCCCACCCCTTACCCCCCACATATACTGTTTTCCTCTATCTAAGCATCTTGTAGCAGTTGTGATTTTTAATGTTATCTAAGATTATACTCCACAATTTATGTCCATTGTAAGCTTTCTTCCTTATACCATAATCAGCCTCACCAATATACAACCAGAAAGCATCACAAACACTTGATACACACACATACATATATACTACATATACTTTATATCTATATATATATATATAATCTATCTATATTTGTATCTATCTCTCTATGCAAGGGTAAGGGTAGGGGGGCAGACAGAGAGGTAGAGAGAGAAAAAAAAGAAAGATTGACGCGCCAGACGCAAAGTGACAAGATAATATTAAGCAGAGGCAAAGACAAGCTCCTACATTTACGTCAGGAACTCTTTTAGACCTTATGTCCTCAGCACATAGTAAATGCTTAATAAATATTTGTGGAATGGCTGAGGGAGAGAGTGAGTGAATGGTAAGTGACACTAATAGAAGGGCAGACATGGTTTCATGTGTATGAAGACTCAGTTGTCCTCACTGACACTAAGGTTGACATGAGCAAGTGAGTAGATGTGACCACCTACCAGCTGTGGTGCAGTACAGCCTGTATTTACAGAAGCCTCCATCTCAGCATGGAAGTATTAGTCCTGACCTCCTGTGTTGTCCAATGCTGTGGGCACCTGAATGGTGAGCAGCTCAGAAAAGGATGTGGGTCACGGTTAGAGTGTTGGAGAAGTCCTGCCATAGAAAAAGAAGCCTCATGGAAACCTGACGTTTTCAGACATTGCAAGGCTGTTTAGGGAAGGGGATTAGATTGGTTATGTGTGATCTGAAGGTATTCAGCCAGGAACAACAAGCAGAAGCCACAGAGAAGCAGATTTGGGTTCAGAGTTAGAGAGAACAGGCGCTCTCCATCTCTCCCACTGATTGTGCCCTGCTCCTTTCTCACCACCTCCCAATTCAGAGCATCTTTCAAAGTCCAGAACAAGTTCTAGCTCCTTGGAGATGTTTCCTTCTCCAGCAAGAATGAAATTCAATGACTTCTCCCATCTAGAAGCCTCTACTTCACCATCTCCCCCAAATGACAGCATTGTCTTGGCCTCTTCTCTTGTTCACTCAATGCTCTGATAAGTGATAAGAATACAAAGATGAATAAGACTAGGTTATGGGTACTTAGTCTGGAGAGGAAGACGGAGGAGTTAAAAAAAAACCCATGACAACATACTTTGTGCAACAGAACTATGCACTGAGTATTGCTGGTTCTTGGAAGATAGACATCCAAATAAATCTGAGGAATCAGAGAAAATATCCCAGGCAGATGAGGTTTACTTGTTTTCTCCTGAGCTGTATCTGAAGAAAGTTTGGAAACTAACTAGGTAAAGAAGTGGGAAAGGGGGCTCCAAGCACAGGGAGCAGCTAAGGATCCAAGGGAATGTGTTCTACATGACTAGAGGATGTCAGTGCCAGTTAGGAACTTCCTACATCAAGGATCTTATTTCCTTAATGTTTACACTCTTCCAGTATACACTTCTAAACACATGTGATTTAACTGTCACTAATAATTGCTTATTAGACTAGAATAAATATCATAAGCAAGAAGGGACTGTGGTGTTCTCTGATCTTCATACTCAGATTGACAAGAGCAGGGCTAGAATAATCAGGTGTAGTTGATTGAGGACCACCATTTATAAAAATCTAGACAGTTCTTGTGGCATAACAGAAAGAGCTAAGCTCTGCAGTCAAACCAATCTGGGTTTGAAGCCCAGCTCTGTGACCACAGAAATACCACATCTCTTTTGAGCCTCAGTTTTCTCATCCTAAGACAGAGCTAACAGTATGTATAATACCTCATAGACCTGCTGTGTAGTTTAAATGAGATAATAAAAGTAAAGCCCAAGAAAGCTGCCTGTTAATATTAAGTGACCCATAAATCATAGATCTCATTAAGAGTCAGAAGAGAGTCTCTGAATTGAAGATTAAGAAGTTGGAGAATGATTTTACTAGCATTGTCACGGGCCAAACTGATATCCATTTTAATAAAGAAAAAGAAAAAGAGGCATAGTGATTATTGAACCTTGTTAGGACGTGAGGCTCAGATTAGAGTTACCTGGCTCAGTTACCAGTGCAAATTTGTCATTACCACAGGTAGTATTTTTTGCTGACCCTGCCCTCCTTGGTTGGGTGACCTTACCATAAACTGTGCTGAGAAGCCTGTGCTGTCTAAAGGAGCAGCTGTCATCATTCATTCCATAACTGAACAAGTTAGAAAGTATTCTTAACTAAAATTGGCTATTTCCTTAAAATTATAATAAAAGGTAGAATGCCAGGAAAAATGGAATCTAACTGAACATACTGCTATGGTGACAGTATTTAAGTGTGGGAAGGAACTAATAATAAAAGGGAAAGTCAACCAACAATGTTCACATGACGCTGAATGATAGTGATCGGTCAGAAACCAGAATATTTGCTTGAGCAAGGGACATTTGTTCAGAAACTTCCAGATAGCAAATTTTTCATTCTGTGATGCTCGTCAAGTTTGGGTCTGTCTTAAATTAGCCAGACATGGTAAGCATGGGGAGGATCCCCACGTGAGCAGTCCCCAGATAAAAGCCTCTCATTTAATCACTTTTCTTTTCATGAAGGGCCCCGAGTTTAACAAAGTTAAAATGGAGCTTATTATTCTGATATGCAACTCATACCTTTCCAATCTCATCCCTGCTCAAGCTTGGTTTCAGATAACTTTATCCATTACCTCTCTTGTATGCTTGTCTGTCTTGCTATACCTCCAGATAAATTAAAAAGACTTCCATTCTCTACCTCAGTCTTTGTCTGAATTATACTGTATTCACTAAGCCAAATTGCTTTTCTCATCTACCAAGCCACTAACTGCTTTTTACCTAACCCAGACCAAGGCACCTACATCATGGAAGTTTCCCACACATCACCCACCAGAACAATCCCGGCCCAGCCATTCCTCCTCCACGCTCTGGGAGTTAAGTCATCTGGTTACATTTCAGTTGATGATATGTGTCTGTTTGTCTCCTCTAATGGCTTGTAAGGCCTTGGGGGTCGAGCTCATGTCTAATCTTTGCTTCAAACATCTGTATACTACTGAATACATCATTACTGTGCATTACTCTAATCCAGTAGGGACTCAGTAAAAACTTGTTGACTGACTGATTTAGCACAGGGATGATTATTACGTAAGCCACTTTGGTAAATAAATTTCAAATAATGACCGGCTCACACAAATGTTTTACTAGCTCACCCTCCCCATGGAATTAATACAAAGAATGAAAATCAGCAGTCATTTCTACATGCCCAACATTAAATGTTAACTCACCCCTAGAGAGTAGCTATTTTCAAGCCTAATTTCAAGTCAAAATGTCTAAAATGGTTGTCATTCTTGGTGACATGCTGGGAGGATTTAAGAACTGAGGTATCAAATCCAGTCACTTCCACAGGTTATTAACTCCAACCCTGAAGATCATTATTTCTAGCATATAACTGATAATAATTCTAGCAGTTTATTTGAATTTATGTTTATTAAATAAAAGGGACTTACTCTCAAAGACATTCTAACAAAAGCAATTTGATAGGCATTACATTTCTTTTTTGTTGCAGTATAGTTGTTGCACAATATTATTTTAGTCTTAGGTACAACTTAGTGATTCGACATTTAAATACATTATGAAATGATCACCATGATAAGTCTAGTAACCATTTGTCCCCACATAAAATTATTACAGTATTTCTGACTATATTCCTTATTCTGTATATTACATCCCTTTTTTTTTTAAACTGGAAGTTTATACCTCTTAATCCCCTTCACCCACTTCACCCAACCCCCCACACCCAGACTTTTTAGTGACCACCAGTTTGTTCTCTTTATCTATGTATTGTTTTGTTTGTTCCATTTATTGTTTTTTAGATTCCATGCATAAGTGAAACCATATGGTATTTTTCTTTCTCTAATTTCACTTAGCATAAAACCCTTTAGGTTCATTCGTGTTGCTGCAAATGGAAAGATTTCAGTCTTTTTATGGCTGAGTAATATTCCATTGTGTGTGTGTGTGTGTGTGTGTGTGTGTGTGTGTGTATATATATATACCACAATTTTTTTAATCCATTCATCCATCAATGGACATTTAGGTCGTTTCCATATCTTGGCTTTGTAAATAATGCTGCAATGAACATGGAGATGCATATATCTTTTCGAGTTGGTGTTTTCATTTTCTTCAGATAACTACCCAGAAGTGGAATTTCTAGATCATATGGTAGTTCTACTTTTAATTTTTTGAGGAACCTCCATATTGTTTTCCATAGTGACTGTGTCAGTTGACACTACTGACAACAGTGCACAAGGATTTCCTTTTCTCCACATCCTCAAGAACACTTGTTATTTCTCGTCTTTTTGATAATAGCCATTCTCATAGGTGTGAGGTGATATCTCACTGTGGTTTTGATTTGCATTTTCCTGATGGTTAGTGACACTGAGCATCTTTTCATGTGTCTGTTGGCCATCTATATGTCTTCCTTTGAAAAGTGTCTATTCAGGTCCTCTGCCCATTTGTTTAATTGGGTAGTTTGGTTTTTTTTGATATTGAGTTGTGAGTTCTTTATAATTATTTGGATATTAACAATTTTTGATAGGGATTGCACTGAATTTATAGATTGCTTTGGGAGTGTGGACATTTACTAATTTTTCCAATGCACAAATACAATGCATCTGTCCATTTATATGTGTCATCTTTAATTTCTTTCATCAGCGTCTTATAGGTTCCAGAGTACAGGTCTTTCAAGTCCTTTGTTAAATTTTTTAAGTATAATTTTATACTTTAATGGAATGAAATTGATTAGAAACCTTAATTTGATTTATACTATCCTTTAATTAGTCAATTAATTCAATGAACAGGAATGTAGCCATGAAAATAATCACCTGCCCTCTTACCCCTCTGAGGCAAAGAATTTTTTTAATAAATTTTAAAAATAAACTTAACACATATTGTTTCTCTTTTTGTTCCCTTTCACTACTCATTCAGAGACGCCTGGGAGAAAGAAGAGAATTAAGGAATTTTACATTTACTCTCTGTCCAAGTTATTTTAGCCTTCTGATGTGAGATGGGATGGAGGTTGACTGATGTGGCTCAGAATTCAAGGGCAACAATCAGCAGATGAATAGGGAGTCAATCCCAGTTTTACGGTAGACACAATTTTCTTACCTAGACCAATGATTTTGACCAAATATTTTCAAGATTAATTTATTCTAGTTCTTATCTATGTATGGTATAAGTATGTTTAAATAAACTATCAGTTTGGATTATAAAACTTAAATATTAATTTAAAGGAAAGTGTTTTAAGAAGTACTGAGATACTTGAGAATTACTATAAAATGCTACACCACTAATTATATTTATCTTATTTCAGAATGATAGTGAGAAAACTGATTAGCCTATCTTCTGTCGTGCTGTGAAAAGATTAACCTGCTTTTGGCGCTCTGATATCTTTTAATCAAATAAGAGTTTTAATCACGTAAAACACTTGCAACATTTCACATCCCAGAAGGTTTCTTCAAGTCAGGTTCAGCCTGATTCACTGTGACAGCTTCTCTGAAGTTGCATCCTCTAAGAAACAATAATTGTCATTTGGGGGGCCTTCCGGGTGAAAAGGCACAACAGAACCAAAGGAGCTAGAACATATAATCTGCACAACAAAAGAAATGCTTTTTCTTTTGTTGTGCAGATTATATGTCTCAGGGGCAATGAAGTGAATACTTTAAAGTATATTTGACTTTAAAGCTTATCTCTTTATTTTCTGCCCTTAATTGGGCAAATATTAGCAAATACACGAATTGTCTTCAAAGTTTGAGCCACACAGGGATAAACTCCACATTCACTACTCAGACTTCCGAGCTTTCCACATACATATAAATGGAAATAATTAGACTTCGGATGAAAAAAAAAAACCTGACAGAACAAAGAAAGACCATGATCTAATATCAGAATAAAGTTAACAAATGTCATTAAGTGAGATGATTGGTGATGAGTGAAGGTCATGCCCAGTTTACTTTTCGCAGTTGACAGATCAAAGTCATTCCTTCATTTGGGATAAAGACTAAATGCCATTGGAAAATCCTGTCACATATGAAGTTTCTCTGGGATCTGCTGTTTCTAAGGCACATGAATGGTCATAACAAGTGCCAGGGAGCCAAGGCAGAGTGTCAGAAAAATTAACGGGTACATATCAGTTTAAATGATGTTTTTTAATCCAGGATTAAATAATATGGGAAACACAGTCATAACATATTATGGCATGCTATTACTGTGAATATCATATGGTACAGGGATACACAGAAAGATAAATAAGACTGTCATGGAATGATGGACTCATGAGGTCAGAGGGCAGTAAGAGGTCATTGTGCCAGACTACCCATTGATTCATGAATCCTCTTCCCTGCCAGGTAGTCATCCAGTCCATAGCTGGAAAGCCTCTGCTGACGGGGATTTCTCCAGTCCTGCTGTAGCCATGCATAGCTCTAATCAAAAAGCTGTTTCTCTCTGTGACTAGGAGTCTGGCTTCATCCATTCAACCAAACAGCAATTTTAAATATCATAGTCATTTCACTGTGAAGTACTACTCACAGTAGAATCATGTCCTAGAAAACTAGGAGGAAAAATGCACTCTTTCCACACTTAAGCATTCAAGTGTCAGAGGAGCAGCCTGAGAGGGCATGACTCTATCCAGGCAGTGGTTGTGCAGAGCGTGTGTTTCTGGTGAACAGATGGATGACCTTGAGTAAGTCACTCTTTATTAAAGGCCCTGGCCTCTAAAAGGACATCAGTGAACAGGAATCAAACAAGTCCACAGAAATAAAAGGGAAAATCGCCACTGCCATTTATGCTGTAATTAGGGGTCAGGCTTCATCCATTCTGTCCTATTGCTAACCCTTGAGACCAAACAGAACAAACCAAATCCTTCCACCACCTAACATTCCTTTGCTATTTGAAGATGTTTATCTCATCCGTATCATCATACCACCAAGTCTTCTCAGTCCCTTAAAATATTCCTCATGGGGTATTTTTCCAATCTTCTCAATATTCTAATGAGGTGCTCTAGTTGCAATTTAATTTGCCTATGTCCCTCTAAAAATATAGACCTGAATATAGAATTCCTTGTATAATTGTTACAGGGCAGAGACAAAACTGACTGTCATTTCTCTTTCTCTTCTCTTCTCTATTCTTTCTGTAATTCAGCCAAGATCTCATCACCACTTTTGGTAGCTGCTACCATTTGAGCAACAGTTCTCCAATATAGAATAACTGATGTTTAATTAGTACTTTATGCTTTAGAAATTGTTTCATCTATATAGCTCATTTGAACCTGAGAGCAAGGTGTAATAAAGATATTATTTATGTCATTTTCAGATGAAGAAACTAAGATTTACAGAGGGTAGGTAAATTTTTCCTGTACCACATAAATAAGTTGTACAGCTAAGACCCAAATCCAGGTCCTCTGACTATAAATCATGTGCCTTTGTGACTACATTACTCTACTTTAGACTCTTTGATGATGCTTCAGTGATATGATGATAGATTATTGTCAAAGGCAGAACTTCAAAAATTACAGTTCCCTGTTCTGCCAGTGTAGGAACTGTACTCTGGGATAGAATGAGGGCAGCATGACCTGCTAAGTCATGCTGTCTCCTTTTCAAATGGTTACAAACCATCCTTTTAATTATTCACTCCTGATTCTTACCCATACTTGACTTCAAACTCAAGTGGTCTGTTGTGTGTAGTCTGCTTCTTTAATTTTTTAAGTCAAGATTACATTTTCAATATTCCAGCCTTCAGACATCAAATTGTACTCCAAAATTGCCAAAAAATCATCAATGCTTATTCAGGTTCTTTTTGAATACAGATCTCATTATGTGATGTTAAAGCTGTAAAACATTCATAAATGTAATGATTTGCTCTATGCTGCCATCAAAAACGTTGACTTAGGGCTTCCCTGGAGGCGCAGTGGTTGAGAGTCCGCCTGCCGATGCAGGGGACAGGGGTTCATGCCCTGGTCCGGGAGGATCCCACATGCCACGGAGCAGCTGGGCCCGTAAGCCATGGCCGCTGAGCCTGCGCGTCCAGAGCCTGTGCTCTGCAACGGGAGAGGCCACAGCAGTGAGAGGCCCACGTACCGCAAAAAATTAAAAATTAAAAAAAAAAAACTAAACTAAAATAAAAAAACGTTGATTTAATTTTTTTAATTTTGAAAAATCTGGGTTGAGAACAGAATCCTAAGGCACTTAAAGACCCCCAATTCAAAAGCAGGGTAGGACTCCCTCGGAGGTTTATCAGAATCCACATGTTGGAGGCTTGGAGAATGTGTAGGGTTGAAAAGCATATTACATATCACCATACAATTTAATATTGAAAAACATATTGGTTCTCCCTTAAAAAACTGCAAGAACTTCAGGAGTTTCCAAGTTTACTAATTAGGGCCAAGGATTTTGCAATTTTAAGACATATTGCCTGAATTAATAATATTCCATTAATCAGGATCTTTGAATACAACTGGGCAGCTAGCTAAAAATCCCATTTACTTTTTTCCACCCAGTTTGGTTGTTTTCCTTGTTGATAGGATTTTATTAGACTTCGCCACATGCTTTACTGAAATCCAGCTACTCTATGTTTATTGCCTTTCCCTGAGCTCCCACTCCTCCTTTAAACACTTTCTTCATTTGGTTTCCAGGACACCATACCCACTTGGCTTTTCCTTTTACATTTCTGGCTATGTTTTCTCCAGTTCCTCTTCATTTCCTTGACATCTGAATTTTGAAGTATCCCAGAACTCAGTTCTTGGACTCCGTTTCTTTTCTAACCACACCTACTCCGAGATGATCTCATCCAGACTCATGGCTTGGGCAGCATTGGCCGATGCTCACAGCCCAGCTCTCCCCTGAACAACAGGTCTGAATATCTGACTGTCTACTGGGCATCTCCATTTGAATGTCTAATAAGGTTTCCAAACTTAATGTGTTGAATACTGAGCTTCTGATAACTGCACTACCACCACCAACAGTATAAACTAGCTCTTCCTGCAGATTTCCAATCTCAAGAAATGAAAACTCATTCTTCTATCCCCTCAGGCTAAGAACCTTGGCATTACAGTTGACTGCTCTATCTCACATTCTACACCCAGTTGGTCAGCTAATCCTGCAGCTCTAACATCAAAATATATTCAGAATCTGATCACTTTCAGCATCTCCACTGCCACCATCCAGGTACAAGACAGCAGCATCTTTCACCTTTTCCCACCCTTGCCCTCTCAGTCTGTACCCAACTCTCAGTCAGAGTGCTCCTGTAAATATGTCAAGTCTCATCACTCCTCATTCCTCTTCATTACTCAAAACTTACCTCACTCAGAGTTAATACCAAAGGTCTAGCAACGATCAAAGACCCAGTATGATCTGGCCCTTGGCTACATTTTTCACTTCACCTCTATTTCCAGCTTTGCTTGCTCTGTTCAGCCCCCACCAGCAGCCTCACTGTTTCTCTAGTATTCCTGCCTCAGGGCCTTTGCACTTGCTATTCCAACGCACTTGCCATTTGACCTCAAACACTCTTCCCCTGGATGGTCACATAGTGATCACTGTCTTGACTTCTTGATCTTTACTTCACAGTCACCTTATAAGTGAGAATTTGCCTGGTCACACCAGCAAAATTGCAATTTCCTGCAAAAACACACCTCAAATCCCTCTACTCTGCTTAAGTCTTACAATTTATCAATCTCTAACATACTAAATATTTTACTTACTTATCTTGTCTTTTGTCTTTATCCACTACTAAAATGTAAGTTCCATGGAAACAGAGATTTTTACTCTTTTATTCACTGCTGTATATCTAGTGCCTATAACTGTTTCTGGTGCATAATAGGTGTTAAAAATACTTTCTTCGTTTGGTTTTGCTGAATGAGTGAATGACCTTCAAATCTATCCCCTGTCGAGGAAGGAAACAAGGTTAGTGATGGTGACTTGCTGAAGATATCGGAAGTCCCAATGATCACTACTTCATTATTTCCAAATCAGTCCTTTGATAATCTGTTCTAGAATGCTGCCTGGAACGTCAAACTGTGGTTTTCATGTCTGGAGGGGGTGGCTGACTAGTGCTCTCACACATCCTGTACTTCCTTTCTCAAAGACTTACCAAACTATTTGTCATTGTTTTCTCACTGAATCATTGAATCACCTGTCTATATACAAGTGCATGGCAAGTCACCAGGTGAATCACTTCCACCAAGGACCTCTCCCAAGGTCAGGCAGTGCTGGCCATTCTATCATGGTCCCTCACATCAGCAGTCTTCAGGCTTTCTTGCTCACATATCCCCTAAAATAACTTCAATAAACTATGTATCCCTTCACATCTTTTAAGCTGAAATCTAAAATTTTCATCATACATTTGAAAATATATTTGTAATGGTAAATAGAAAATCTTAAAAACGTTGTAAGTTGAAATATGATGAAGACTGAATGTTATCAGAGTAAATATTTCATTACACTATGTGAGAAAATAGGCTTTTACTACCTTATGCAATAACATGCCAAATTCAAAAGAATTCATGCATATCTTTTATCTGTGGGTGTTAGCCAATGTATCTTGAAAAATTTAGTAGTCCCAGAAAACATTCCATTTAAAAGATTAAATATACATTTAGAAGATTCAGAATTAGTAAGTACAGCATTTTGGTGTTCTGAACTCAGAACATCCCAGTAAAGATCCAGCCCCATCCTAAACAGAACTATGCACAAAACAGGGAAAGACAAAAAGTCCAATCAAACTGAGATACTTTGATTGGTCTTTAAAGGAGCCTTCTCCAAAATCAATTTTTCTTATTATTACTTTGGCCACAGAGAATTTTACACTCTGGGACAATCCACCAGAGTAAGAGCATACTGAGGGATGTACAGGAGCGTAAGTGAGTTCTCAGGGAGTGTTAGAAGAAAACAAATACAAATGGAAGGAAAGCAGGGATTAGAAATTGACTTCCTTATACAAAAATAAACTCAAAATGGATTAAAGACCTAAATGTAAGACTGGAAATCATAAAAGTCCTAGAAGAAAACACAGGCAGCATACCCTTTAATATAAACCATAGCAATATTTTTTTGGATCTGTCTCTCAAGGCAAAGGAAAAGCAAAGATAAACAAATGGGACCTGAAACAGCTTTTTTACAGCAAAGGAAACCATTGACAAAATGAAAAGACAACCTAGTTCATGGGAGGCAATATTCACAAATGATATGATGGATAAAGGGTTGACATCCAAAATATATAAATAGCTCATACAATTCAATATTAAAAAAAAATTTAATAATAAGCAGAAAACCTAAATAGACATTTTTCCAAAGCAGACAGATAGATGGCCAACAGGCATGTGAAAAGCTGCGCAACATCGCTAGGCATCAGAGAAATGCAAATCAAAATTACAATGAGATATCACCTCATACCTGTCAGAATGGCTATCATCAAAAACACAAGAAATAACAAATGTTGGTGAGGATGTAGAGAAAAGTGAACCCTAGTACACTTTTGGTAGGAATGTAAAATGGTGCAGTCACTATGAAAAATAGTATGGAGGTTCCTAAAAAAACTAAAAATAGAACTACCATAAGATCTAGCAATTCCACTTCTGGGTATATATATTTGAAGAAAATGAAAACACTAATTCAAAAAGATACATGCACCCAATGTTCATTGTAGCATTATTTACAATAGCCAAGATATGGGTTAAGTATTCAATAAATGGAAGCTATTATTATTATTATTATTATTATTCAGGAGACCTACTTTAAAATCCTATCTTTTCTACTGAGCAGCTCATTAGGTGTAACTCTGAGCAAGTTATTTTAACCTCTCTTGAACCTCCATCAAGTACCCTTTAAGAAAAGTACAGTATACACTTATTATCTGATCAAGCAATTCTATTCTTAGGTATTTATCCAAATAAATTGTTTGAGTAATTTGTACACAAATCTTCATAGAACTTTTACTCATAATAGCCAAAACCTTTGCATTGTTTCTACAGTGCAAATGCCCACTGACAGGTAAGCAGATGAACTATGGTAGTTCAGTGCAAAGGAATACTATTCAACAACAGGAAGGAACAGACTACTGACATATGTACCAACATGGATGAATCTCCAAATATTAAGCCGACAAAAAGAAGCCAGACAGAAAGCGAGTAAATACTTATGATTTCATTTACAGGAAATTCTAAAAAAGACAAATCTAGTCTACGGTGAAAAAATGCAGTTGGTTGCCCAGGGCCTGGAGTAGGAGGGCATGAGGAAAATTTGGGGGGGGGTGATAGAAATGGTCTGTATCTTGCTTGTGAGTGAGTATACATGTCAAAACTCATCAAACTGTACCTGTAAAATGCATACTTCCTACCAGTAAAATGGATACTTCCTACCAGTATGTACGTTACACCTCAACAAAGTTGATTTTTAAAAGTCCACGTGCCATTATCCAAGATGTCAAAATCCAAAAGCTGTGAAAATCAAAAGATTTGGCGAGTGCAAAATGTGACCTAGCCAAACATGAAGCTCTTCATAGTCTGTATTTATCCTATTGAGTCATGATATTCATGCATTAAAGTGAAAGTAATTACAGAGTGCTTCCTCAGACCTTGTGGGGGGTGGGGGGGTGGGGGGGGTATACATACTACACAATATATACACTGAATTACCTTTCTAAAATCTGAAATATTCTGAATTCTAAAACAGGCCTTGACTCAGACTTTTGGATAAAGAATTGTGGATTGCTTTCTTTGTCCTAGGAAAAAAAAGAAGAATGGAAGAAAGAAAAAGGAGGGAAAGAAGAGAAAGGAAGGAAGAAAGGACAGAAGAAGGGTGGGAGGGAGGGAGGGAGGAAAGGGCGTCTTCCTGGTACAAACCCTTCCTAGCCAACCTTCTTGCCGAAGTGTTTCTATCTCTGCCCTCTGCAGGCACAGCACCTGCTCTGGTCGTGGTGACAGCGATCCCATGACTCCCCCAGCTTCGTCCTCACTGCCTGAGCCACTAAAATCGATCTAATTGATCAAGCGTTTTTAAAAGATTCTGAACACTCACATTTTAGAATTTGGTTCCAAGAGCAGGCACTGTGGGCCCCTTTATCATTCCTGTCTCAGAATTAAGAACCTGGGAGAGAAGGAAAAAAAAAGATGAAAGAAAAACTATCTTGAGAATTTGCCAAATAGTGAGTTATTTCACACCCCTCTCCCTCAGCCTTTCCACGGAGGGTTGGTTTGAATCGAAACACTTCAAAGCTCTTTTGATATGTTTTCCTCTGGTCCATATACCCACCACACCCACCACAGAGAAATGGAGAAAAGATCCATACTTCATTGTGGGGACTTGGAATTAATTTAAAGCAAATATTTCCCCTAAAATGCTTCAATCCACAAACTGAGATTGTTTTTCAAGTTTTTATTTTACTTATTCTGTTTCCAACATGTTCTAGTTGCAGCCTCATGTGTAAACTATTGTGAACATGTTAAATTAGAAACACATTTTTTATTGTTATCTTTACCTCTCCAACTTTTAGTCTTCCCTAAAATATCTTGTGACCTCTGTGGTGTCACAACCCTGTCACATGAATTTTATGTCCCTTCCTCCTTAATTAGCCATGGTTACAGAGCAGCAATTATGTACAGAATAGGGAAAATGCAGTATTTCCTCTAAGAAAGGGTTAAATAGACAAATGTTTGGATCAGGTTCCCCTAACACCTTTGGAATTAATTGGATTTGAGGCTAAAAATAAATTACCCAATAGGTTAAAATGAGGTAATGTTGAAAGAATTGCTTGGAAAAGAACTGCAAAAATGCAAGAATGTCACCATGAATGGTTAAGAGCACCTTGCAAAAGCAGAAGAAAGAAGGTATGTTTCTCAACTAGATAAGGACACTTCAGGATGTAGGCCAGGTTATCCCTAAGACACTGATTCAAGACAGTAATGCTATTATATCTACATCTTTCCAGAACCATTGAGTGGATTCTAAGGAATATTTGCTCTAATGACTAAATCCCTCAGAGCTGATGGGGAAAGTAGGTTGACAAAACAGAAAAGTGTTCCTATTCTTGAGGAATTTGCCATCCTCTTTAGCATTCTACTCCAAATCTAGAGTTGCCTTTCTTCCTGTGAGATGTCCTCAGCAAATAAAATAAGTGTGTGTTGAGGCAGGGAGGAGACTGATTCTGTGGTCCAATCAGTTTGTCAGAAGATTCCTGTCCTATCTTCCTCTTGGAGATTCACTAGGCCTACTTGCATGTCAAAGGCTCTCAAAAGTCCTTCAGTGAAGAAACCTATTTACATCTATCTAAAGTGTAATTTCCAAAATTTATTTGACTGTGAAATTCTCTGTACATCCACCAATAGCTTGCAGAACTAGGATTCCTTGGAATGTATTTGGAGAAATATGGTTCTAGAATCACTGTGTTCCCATGTTTTGGTGTTGCTACTCAACAGATGAAAATAAATCTTCCAGGTTTGGTCCACAAGTTTAAAATCATAGGGAAGTGTACATGATTTTGTTCCTCCAGTTTCTGTAGTTTTTTGGAAGGGGGACTCTTTCTAAAAAGGGAAGCATTTGTCCCCTTAGCACTCTTGAAGCATGTTTGCTGGTAACATATCTTGGCTACATCTGAGCACGAATAACAGACCCTGTTTAGAGTTCTGGACTTGCGGGGGATATACACTTCATGTCCAACAAAAGGAAATGAAGCAGTACTTTATTAATAGCAGAGCAAGCACACGATAGGTTCTCTGGTAAACTAGGCTAGAATCTAGGCTTCAACACCTAAGAAGAGCTTCTTCCTCCTTTTCTCATGGCCTTAAAATGACTCAGTCTATAAAGTAGAGAGAGGGACTTAGCCAGACTTATGCAGGGGGCCAAGCTCTAATCAGACCTACTTACCCATGGAGGAGATAAGACAAGAAAAATACCACAGAAATATGAAAGAGATACCACATGGATGAGAGACAGAGTAGATCAACTGTGTGCCCTGTCCCCTGGACTCTAGCTTAGGACTCGCACAGTAGAATATCTACTATAAGGAGAATTTGTGAACATTTAATCTACAATCTCTCTAAATAATCTATAAAAATACTACAAAGATGTTTACCAATTTACCAATATTTTGAGAACAAAAATATAATTCTATAGATTACCTTTCAAAACTGGAAAGGTACTCAAATTCCCATTATTGACATAGCCATGCCAATATTCCTCACTGCCTGGGCAGTGGGTGGGAGGGGAGCGAAATGGGAGGTGAGGAGTTCTCAGATGATGAGTGGCTCTAGGTCCCCTGCTGGAGCTGCTGCTGGGCTCTGCCTCCACCATGGCAACAGTCAACTCACTCCCTTACCCCTCAGAGAGATGGATCTCTCTTCTTCCCTGAACCATCTTTTCCCAGTGCCCTGGTTACTGCCTTCTTACATTCTTTGAGGCACTGTCTTCAGCTTTGGTCTATACAGCTCATAGGAGTGACATGGTAGGGGAGGGGGAAGAAGTGAGGATTAAGGAACAGAAGTATAAATGTCTATGGCATGTGGGCAGGAGAGTCACTTCTCATGTTGCTGGTAAAATCACTACCATCCCTCTTTTTCCTCTCCAGCCACAGCTGGTTTTGAGACTGTTTCATGCCCACTTATCTGTGTATTAAAAATCACAACTCACAAACAGAAAATTGCTACATCTTTCCAGAACCATTGAGTGGATTCTCAGGAATATTTGCTCTAATGACTAAGGATCATCTTCAGCAGTGTGACAGGGTGGGGTTCTAAATGCAATGACGCAACTTTGATTGTTCTTTTCTTGTTTACATTAACAGTTGCCTGAAAGAATCTGGAAATACAGAAAATTCGTGCCTTCATTTCCGAGAGTCACCATGAGGTCCCTGTATACATCTTCTGTCCACAGAATGTACATGCTCAAGTCCCTGATGTGCCAATAAGAGCCAAGTCTATAGTTGAGCCCATGGCCCTCAGACCTCCACCATGTACAAGGGGTCTGCCAGCCAGTACCCAGGGTAGCTCAGTTCTTTCTTGAGAGTAGCTCTGTACCACCTACTGGATAAGAGCCAGTCAGCTCCCCTCAAGTGGTGCTAAGGTGCCTTACCCTAGCCCTTCTAGATGACTTCAAGGTCATTTGCCTTTCTTTCAGAATGTATACTTAGAGATTCCATAGTGATATATCTTCCTATACAGTGAAGCAATTGGAATTGCCCTCACTGAAAAGAGGAAAAACCAAAATTAATATCTGAGAGGCTTCCTCTCTCCCATTCTAGTGTAATACCCTACTGTAAAAGGTTTTTTGAGCCCTTCCCCTTTCTAATTGTGTGGCCAAGTAATTTTGACAGGGTAGACCAGCCATAAGCATCTCAGATCATCTTGTTGCCTCTTGCTGAAAGGTAATGTTGTACTCGGAGCTATATCTCTAGCCCCTAGCACAGTGACTGGCACATATTAGGTGCTATATGAATATTTTGCAAATGAACTAAAGCAATGTTATTTTTTCCTATTTGACAGTTTTTTTATTCAGATCCTGTTTAACGTTGAGGATAAACTGTTTTGCCTAAATTTTCATATTCCTTTTGCCAAGGTTCATGCAGATTCTCTGCATATCTAAGTTTGATTGATAGTCTTCTGAATTCTAATTAATTGAGCATGTTAATTACTGACTCCTGCTTCTTCCTTAGCCACCATCTCCAATTAATCAATCTGTCCTATAGTCTTAAATAAGATTTCTCATCAAGTCTCAAGTCTGTCACTTTTTTCTGTCTGCTGTGCCAACGTCATAGTCCAAACCACCTTCATTTCCCTCCTGGACCCCTGCAACAAACTCGTAACTAGCTCCCCTGCCTCCAGTGTTACAATCCTGTTCAAATGCAAATCTGGCCATGTCACTTCTATGCTTAAAATCCTTCAATAAGAGACACATACCAGGGGTTCTGGGAACATGTGACCTGAGTGAAGTCCCCATCTTAGCACTCCCAGAACAAACTACTTGTTTCTCCAACAGGCAGGTGCTCAGACCTGTGAGTGAGAGTCTGGGCTCCTTACAGTCCCTTCAGATAGAGCTAGTGAAGGATTCCCTCTTCCACTGGACTGGGCAATCAACAGCAGAGTACAGTTGGTAGCCAGGACTTATGCGTGTTGGTACACAAAAGGAAGAGCTTGTCCATCAGGGATTTGTGGATCCCAACTATGCCCTCCACTTCCTCAAAGTTGACATCAACCTAGTAGGCATATGCAGGTCGTTCAAACCCTTCCAAAGCCAAGAGAGGGAAGAATAGGTGAATAAACCCTCCCTTCTAAGTTGAGTGAGTAAAGATTTCTCGAAGTTTCTTCCAGGTGTCTCAGCAGAATGCTGGCATCTGTCTTTGCACTACAGGCCTACAGGACCATAAATCCATTTTCTTTTCACCTCCTGTAGGATTCCCACCATTAAAGACACTTCAACAACCAGGCCTGAGTCCTAAAGAGTAGACGGGGAAAACTAACTACCCATTTAAGAAATCCCAGCAACCAGACAGAGGAAGATCAGGCAGAACAATCAAAACAAGTTCTCAGTGAGACAGAACTGCTGGAGAAAATAGACAGAAACCTGAATAGAAAATAAGGTTAATAAGAGTTCTGAAAGCAGTTTTAAAAGACTTTACTTGCATAAAAATAAGATCTCTCAGTGGAAAATTTATTAGTTAAATTAAAGGAGAAGATGATCATTAAGATCCTAACTCATGCTCTACAAGAGCAAATGCAAGATATACTTCAAAGTATTGAGCAAAATGATAAAAGAAATTAAAGTATCCAAGAGAAAAAGGAGAAACTGGAGGGATCAGGAGTTAATATAAAAATAATAAGTGTTTCTAAAAGAGGAAAAGGAACAGATGAAGGAAAGCCAATCATTCAATAAAGCGTAAGAGAAAATTTCCCTGAACTGAAGAAAGATCCAGATCCTCAGATTGGAAGCATATGTATGGAGTTTCAGGCTGGATTGACAAGAAAGAAAAATCACAGACAAAAGCAGGTTAGAATTCCTGAGTTTTAAGGAGAAAGAGGAAATCTCATAAGCATACAGACAGTTAAAAATCAACCTACCTGCTATCATGGGGGGAAAAAAAATCCAACTTGTCACACAGAACCTAGAAAGCTAGGAGTTAAGGAAAACCATCTACAAACAACTGAAAGTAAGGACTATGAACCAAGAATTCTATACCCAGCCAAGATACTATTCTGTTGTCAGATGAGTGAAAGATACTAGAAAACAGGCAAGGACCAAAACAGGATATTACTCAAGTTCCCTTTATAAGGAAAATACTTGAGGAAAAAAAAAATGAACACTTTCATAAATGAATCAAAACAGAGACTCCAAGATGGGAGAAGATAAAAAGGAACAAAAATTACTGAGCAATAATACTTGATATGCATGTATATGTATGTAAACTAAAATCTTAAAGAAAATGCATAGCTATTTGTGTAGTATATAGTGTATAATTTATGATAAGTAAGGACGGTTGAAAGAAGGGATATATTTTAAGAAGAAGCACTATCTCAGAAAGTAGGATTTGGAGGTGGAGGGTAGAGAGAGGAGGAAGGCAAAAGTGCTCCCAAGAGAGTAGAGAAAGGAGGAAAAATAAGCAGAAATTTAAAGCATTCTACAGAAGGAAAGGTGAAAGAACAGTAGCTGTGGCAGCCATAGAAGTGCCACATCTTCCTTCAAGAGAAAAATGCCATGAGGAATATAGTTTGCTGACAGCCTCCAGAGGCTGCGGGTGGGAAAAGTGATTTAAAAATCTCTTAATGGCAGTGATATGACTAAATATTTGAAATAGAATTAAAAGACAATTTGGAAATGGATATAAGCTGAATATTTTAAAAACCGATGACTTTATTCTAGAATAAACTCTTAGGAATGAAATAGGGAAAATATTTCACTTTAAGAGGAACAAAAATTGTGAAATACTTAGGAATAAATTTAACAGGAAATGCATGATAACTGTATAAAGAAAAAAAAGAGATATTATTAAAGACAAACAAGATAACCACTCTCTTGGATGGGAAGACCTATTATCATCTAATGTCAATTCTCCCAAAATGAATATGCAGGTTATGGGGGAACAGAGCACTCTCATACATTACTAGTAGAAAGAGGAGGTTTCCTAGCATTTGTGGAAAGAAATCTTACAACATATGTTAAAATAAACAGTATCCTTTGACTCAGTAATTCCAGTCCTGTGATATACAGCACTAATGCCTGAGGACATATGTACACGATACTTATTGCAGAATAGTTTGCGGTTGCAAAAAGCTTTATAAACAAAATGAATGTTCACAAATGGGAAACTGGCTAAATATACTGTGATATGTCTACATCATAAAATAGTATATGTCTACCTAAAAGAATAAAAAAGAGCTATGCCAAGTGAGTTGGAGGGAGTTCTATGCAGTATTGAATGAGAAAAGCAAAATGCAGGAAAATGTGTATAATATAATGCCATCTTGGTAAAAAGAAAAAAGCAACCACACTACTCATAACATGTCTGTGTGTGCATATGTGTGTATAAAAAATATGTTTGTACTTCCTTGATTCTGAAATGCCTATTTATTTCACACTATAACATCTCTGAAATGAGGATGCCTCTTTCAGTCACCAAATGACATATGGCAATCATTACAGTGTTGTCCTTGCCTACAAATGCACGTCAGAGCATGTGTACCCACAGGTAATGGGTGTCGGGGGCTTCAAGGAACAGTCCAAATGCAACAGTGGAGCAATGTTGCATGACAGGCAATGCTGCGTCATTAATGCTCTGGATGGCACAGATGACAGCAGTGTGTGGAAAATCACAGACCCAAAGTCTGTGAATTGAAAAGAGATTCCAAAGAGTCAAATTCTGAATATGAAGAAGTTTTAGGACTATCTAGCCCCCTTTATTTCACTTACAGTTTTCCTTTCATGTGTACAAATGAGTGATATCTAAAAAGGCCTAAAAGAAATAATTCAATAAGTTTTAAAGTAAAAGTCACAAGGGTTAAGAAAGCATTGTGTCGTGGTTTAATTGGCAGCATTTTTTTTGTTTCAACATAGAACATAATTGTGTGTCTTTACCTGTAGCATCTTAAATTAAGTGAAATTTGCAGTATAGATATATGTTTATTAATATTAGAGCTGTACAGGACTATATAAGCAAGGAGAAAATTATGGATGAATACAATGCAGGATAGTAATATGAATGTATTAGTCTGCTAGGGCTGCCACAACAAAATTCCACAAACTGAGTGGCTTAAATAACAGAAATTTATTTTCTCTGGAAGCCAGAGATCAAGGTGTCAGCAGGTTTGGTTTCTCCTGAGGCCTCTCTCCTTGGCTTGTAGATGGCCACCTTCCCACTGTGTCCTCACGTGGCTCCTCCCCTGTGTGTGCAGCCCTGGTGTCTCTCCCCGTTCTAATAAGGATACCAGTCATATTGGATTAGGCCCCTACCATTATGATCTTATTCGATCTTAATTCTCTCTTTAAAAGCTCTAGCTCCAAATACAGTCACATTCTGAGGTACTGGGGTTTAAGGCTTCAACTACAAATTTGAGGTGGGAGAGGACACAGTTCAGTCCATAACAATAGGTTCCTTGGGGAGACTTGGGGAGAGAGAATAAGAGAGACCATGTAATAAAAGAAAAGAAAAACGACCACACTTTTTTAAAAAGGTCATGCATATATAGGCACTTACACAAAATCACTCATATGTCACTCCAATGATCACAGCAACACTATGTACAATAGCCAAGAATGGAAGCAACCTGAATGTCCATCGACAGACAAATGGATAAAGAAGATGTGATATATATATACACATACACACACACATATACACACAATGGAATATTGCTCAGTCATAAAAAAGAATGAAATAACGCCATTTGCAGCAGCAGGGATGTAGCTACAGATTATCATATTAAGTGGAGTAAGTCAAACATGAAAGACAAATATCATATGATATCATTTATACATAGTATCTTCAAAAATGATACAAATGAACTTATTTATGGTTACCAAAGGGGATATCAGGGGAGGGATAAATTAGGAGTTTGGGATTAACATATACACATTACTATATACAAAATAGGTAAACAACAAGGACCTACTGTATATATAGCACAGGGAACTATACTCAATATCTTGTAGTATACTATAATGGAGAAGAATCTGAAAAAGAACATATGCATATGTATGTATAACTGAATCACTTTGCTGTGCACTTGAAACTAATGCAACATTGTAAACTACTTCAATTAAAAAAAATTTTAAGTAAAATCTTAAAAAATGAAATAAAATTACGAATGTAGAAAACAAACTTATAGTTATCAGGGGATAAGGAGGGGAGGGATAAATTGGGAGCTTGGAATTGACATATACATACTACTATATATAAAACAGATAACTAACAAGAACCTGCTATATAGCACAGGGAACTCTACTCAATACTCTGTAATGGCCTATATGGAAAAAAGAATCTGAAAAAAAAAAATAGTGGATATATGTATGTGTATAACTGACTCACTTTGCTGTACACCTGAAACTAACACTAAAACTAACACTAACATTGTAAATAAACTGCACTCCAATAAAAAATTTTAGAAAGAGACAAAAAAAATAAAAATGAAAAAATAAAATCACGCATCTGTGTATATAAATATATAAAGATGCAAATATAAAATAATTATTTTAAAAGCATTTATTCAGTGGTTTCTCATTGTCCTTGGGATCAAGTCCAAAAACTATAACACGGCTGATAGACCTTTTAGGAGTGAAACTCCCGACTCCTTCCCCAGTCTCCTCTGTCTCTTGCATTGTTTACTTCACTCTCTCTGCTCCAGAAACCCCTAACTTCTTTCACTTCCTCTGAAACTCCTGCCCCTGTCCACTGTCCCTTCTCTTCAGAACACTCTTCTCCAAACTGCCCACTTTTGCTCTATTCAGTCTTTAAGTCTCAGTTTAGATTTTACTTCCTTGGAGAGGCCTTGTCCCACCCCACACCAACTTTCTCATGGTAGTCCAAACTGCAAGAGAATCATCCAGATCCTCGTTTAAAATGCAGATCCCTTGTTTCCACTCAGAGCTGCTGAATCAGACTCCTGTGGCAGGGTGGGTGAGAATTCTTCTGCATTCTCCAAAGAAGATATACAGATTGCCAACAAACACATGACAGGATGCTCATCACTAATCATCAGAGAAATGCAAATCAAAACTACAATGTGGTATCACCTCACACGGGTCAGAATGGCCATCCTCAAAAAATATACAAACAATAAATGCTGGAGAGGGTGTGGAGAAAAGGGAATCCTCTTGCACTGTTGGTGGGAATGTAAATTGATACAACCACTATAGAGAACAGTATGGAGGTTCTTAAAAAACTAAAAATAGAACTACCATACGACCCAGCAATCCCACTACTGGAATATACCCTGAGAAAACCATAATTCAAAAAGAGTCATGTACCACAATGTTCATTGCAGCTCTATTTACAATAGCCAGGACATGGAAGCAACCTAAGTGTCCATCGACAGATGAATGGATAAAGAAGATGTGGCACATATATACAATGGCATACTACTCAGCCATAAAAAGAAATGAAATTGAGTTATTTGTAGTGAGGTGGATGGACCTGGAGTCTGTCATACAGAGTGTAGTAAGTCAGAAAGAGAAAAACAAATACTGTATGCTAACGCATATATATGGAATCTTAAAAAAAAAAAAAACGGTTCTGACGAACCTAGTGGCAGGGCAGGAATAAAGACGCAGACATAAGAGAACAGACTTGAGGACACAGGAAGGGGAAGGGTAAGCTGGGACGAAGTGAGAGAGTGGCATGGACATATATACACTACCAAATGTAAATTAGATAGCTAGTGGGAAGCAGCTGCATAGCACAGGGAGATCAGCTTGGTGCTTTGTGACCATGGAGAGGGGTGGGATAGGGAGGGTGGGAGGGAGATGCAAGAGGGAGGGGATATGGGGATATATGTATGCATATAGCTGACTCACTTTGTTATACAGCAGAACCTAACACAACATTGTAAAGCAATTATACACCAATAAAGATGTTAAAAAAAGTTTAAAAAATTAAAAAATAAAATGTGCGAACTGTGCCACGGGCTAGTTAAATCTCCATAACACACTGAACTTTCTCCTTTAAGATCCATCACAAGTGTTACTGTTTATTTAATGCAGGGATGGGCAACCAGGTAGAATATATTTTAGGCTTGACACACCAAGAGGCAAAATCAAGGATGTTAACATAGGTACTTATATAACAAGATAGAAAACAAATTTTCACAAACTTTTAAATAAAATTTTTAACAAAATTAAAAACACAATGGAATATAATTTTTTGTAATACAAGTCTACTAATGAAGAAAACGGAATTTTTTTTGTTGGGATGACATTTTGCTTAATTAGGGTCGAAGTTAGTGTTTTCTAATAGTGTAGTAGAAACACGGCCTTGCTCTTCTACAACGCTTTCCCTTGCTTCTCTGCAACACAGTGTGTGAGTGGTCATAAGTCAATATCTCTTTGAAAAAAAAGGTGCTACACAGCACCTCTTTGGATCATCACACATGCACACACACACACACACACACACACATTCACCAAAGATGAACAAAAGTGCCAATAAATCTACTCAAATCAGCCTCTAGAATTTCACTACTCCTTTACTTACATGCCTTCTCTGTTCTGGCAATCAATTCACTTCCCTATCCTTTACTGAGTAAAACAAAGTCAACTGCCTGTAGTCAATATATATATTTTTTAACATCTTTATTGGAGCATAATTGTTTTACAATGGTGTGTTAGTTTCTGCTGTATAACAAAGTGAATCAGCTATACATATACATATATCCCCATATCCCCTCCCTCTTGCATCTCCCTCCCACCCCTCTGGGTGGTCACAAAGCCCTGAGCTGATCTCCCTGTGCTATGCAGCTGCTTCCCACTAGCTATCTATTTTACATTTGGTAGTGTATATATGTCAATGCTACTCTCTCATTTCATCCCAGCTTACCCTTCCCCATCCCCATGTCCTCAAGTCCATTCTCTACATCTACATCTTTATTCCTGTCCTGCCCCTAGGTTCTTCAGACTTTTTTTTTTTTTTTTTAGATTCCATATATATGTGTTAGCATACAGTATTTGTTTTTCTCTTTCTGGCTTACTTCACTCTGTATGACAGACTCTATGTCCATCCACCTCACTACAAATAACTCAATTTCGTTTCTTTTTATGGCTGAGTAATATTCCATTGTATATATGTGCCACATCTTCTTTATCCATTCATCTGTCAATGGACAAGTAGTCAATATATTTTAAAGCCAACTTTCCAGGTAGAAATGGGCACTTCTTAGAGTCAGAACTAGAAGCCAAATATAAAAGATGACTGACTATATGTCCATAGGAAAATGCTCAAAGTCATTCTAGGTCCTGACACTCCAAGGTAAGGAGTTGTATTCTTGCCTTCCAAATTTCACATGATTTTTCTCTTATTGTCTTCTTTAGTTTCTGGACATAGAGAGACATGGCAAAGTCAAAAGTGCATTAAGGGCTTCCCTGGTGGTGCAGTGGTTAAGAGTCCGCCTGCCGATGCAGGGACGCGGGTTCGTGCCCCAGTCCGGGAAGATCGCACATGCCACAGAGCGGCTGGGCCCGTGAGCCATGGCCGCTGAGCCTTCACGTATGGAGCCTGTGCTCCGTGCATTAAAAGAAAATACAGATTAATAGAGTAGGGAAAATTTTCCTAACTGTGTGGTTCAAAATCCAAAAAGCTTCACCAAATTAAAAGTGAAAGAATTTGCATAGCAAAGAAAAAAATACACCAACATAATATGCAACTAAAAAGACAAATGACCCTCTGGACGGCTGTTTGGAAATATATATTTATATTTTTCAAAAAGACAAATGACAAACTGGAAAAATATTTATAATTTACATATAAAGAGCCTTTAAAAATGGAGAGGAAAAAGACCAAAAACCCTATAGAAGTTTTCACTAGAGATATAATCAGACAATTCATTGAAAAATAAATGCAAATTACTCTTACTCATATGAAAAAATGCTCAACCTCTTTCATGATAAGAGAAATACAAATTAAAACTGCAGTCAGATGCAATTTCTCACCTGCCATATCGGCAAAACCCCAAATCTTTGACATCATACTTTGTTGGCAAGACTTTGGGGAACAGACACTCTCATAATTTGATGATGGGAACGTAAAATGGTATAACTCCTATGCAGGGGAATTTGGCAGTATCCAGCAAAATGTCATATGCATTTACCCTTTGACCCAGCCATCCCACTTCTAGGAATCTCTCCCACAGAAACATTGGCAAAGATACAAAAAGACACATGCACAAGGCTATTCATCTTAGCATTACTTGAAATAGCTAAAAGCTGGAAATAACCCAAAGGTCCACCAATAGGGGTCTGGTGGAATTAACTATAGTATATCCACCCTAAGGGGTTCTAGGCAGCAGTAAAAAGAAATGAAGATTCTCCTTTTAGACTATACATAATATATATACACTACATGACTCTCAAACTTTCTCAATCCATAGTCCCCTTAGTGTCTCAATAATTTTTCATGGTAACCCTAAGCCAAAAGAAATGCCCAGTAGTTTCACTTGTTAATGGCCTTAAATCAACCACAAGTAATAACGGATGAGAGAGGGAAAGGAGGACCAGAGAGGATGATGCTGAAGAAAGAAAGGGAGGAGATGGTATCAAGAAGAGAGAAGTGAACAGTTTCTAGGGACACAGAAAGGGCAATAAAATAAAGAAAGAAAAGGGTCCCCTGTAGTTGGCAAATAGTGAATTCAGTCAGGGTGAATTTAGCGCAGAAATGAGGGCAGAAGAAAAATAGGGAGATGTGTATCCTGCATCAGAGGGAAATAACCAGAAGATGATCAGATGATGTCAATATGACAGAGGAGTGTGGGGAATAGCCAGAAAGCATGATCCCAAATAGAGGAAAGGACTTTACCAGCGGGTTAAAAGCCATGGTTTAGAAGCACGGGTCTACAATCCCTTACGCAAAATCCCTTGGGGCAGGATTTGTTTCTGGATTCAGAATTTTTAAGATTTTAGAAAATTAATCATGGAACACATACAGTTAATACGTAACACCTGGGAAGCACTTCATAACCAAACACACTAATATTTCTTCAGACAGAGGTATGAATATTAAGAGTAAACAGGATGAATAGATTCCCATCAGTTTACATCTATTTTTGTCACCATATAAAATACAAAAAGCTTTCAGTTCTCAATGCATTTCTTTATTTCAGAATCGCAAGTAAGGAATTGTGGGCTGGTAGCAGAGAAATGCTAAGAGCAGGTCTACAACAGGTTTCTTCTGAGCAGACGGTGAAAGGGACATTCACTAAGAAGATAAGGATAGAGAATCAAGCAAAAGGAGGATCAGCCAGGAGGGCAACATGGAAGAGGAGTAGAGGACTCTGCATAGAGGCTTGGCATTGGGGGCAAGGATCAAGGTGCCAAGGAAATGGGGCTCAGCTGAATTGATGGTGGGCTTGAGTAAGTTAAGTTCCAAGAGATATCAGAAAGATAATAAGATTAAAAGACTGCCTCTTTGGGGACTTCCCTGGTAGCGCAGTGGATAAGAATCCACCTGCCAACACAGGGGACACAGGTTCAATCCCTGGTCTGGGAAGATCCCGCATGCCGCAGAGAAACTAAGACCATGCGCCACAACTACTGAGCCTGCGCTCTAGAGGCCGCACCCCTAGAGCCTGTTGCTCCGCAACAAGAGAAGCCCCCACTCAACTAGAGTCAAGACTGTGTGCAGCAATAACGACCCAATGCAGCCAAAAATCAATAAAATTAAGTCTTTTAAAAAAATAAAAGACTACATCCTTTGTTATTTACCGAATGGAAAACTGAAGAGAGGCTCTTTTGGAGTCTTTTGAAGTCTTTTGAAGAGAAGTCTTACCAAAGAAGCTAAGGGGTGGGGAAGGCTTTCAAAATGCACCCTCTCTGTGGAATCACAGCTTCTAGGGTTGACCAGGGTGCTTAAGGCTTTGGGCTTACAGTGCAGGATGTCTCCTCAAGTGCTCAGGCAAGAGAAGGCCCGTGTATCTCACAGGGCAGGGCATAGAGCTCTGCTATCCCTTTCCTGGGAAGCTGTGGGGAAAAAAATTCCCCCGGGTTTCTTGCCTTCCTCCCTAATGAAGGTCACTCCTGAGGACCAGAGGTTAATGCTTTTCATGTTCTTGGAACATCCTAGATAAAAGGCATGTCTTAAAGCAAACATGTAATTTTACATGCCTATGGAATGCCTTTTGTACCATGCAGTCGAGGTTTAACAGTATGTGTAGAGATTATGTTTGGCTTGTTCTAATAAAATTTAATACGTTCCCATCAGTCTGGAAAGACTCTTCAGCTTCAGCCAAAGTTTTTCCTTAAAGACTCACGTGCAATGAACCCAGTGAAGGTAAGTCCCTGCCATGGAGACATGGTCAGGAGCGGAGGGGGAGACCACGCACAACAGAGGATTCATGCCAGAGTTTGAAGGCAGAACCAGACCCCAGGTACTGTCATTCCTGCATCATGCACTTCAGCTGAGTGGGCAGAGATTACTAAACATCACATTAAACCATCCAGCTCCCTTTCACAAAAGTCACAGATGGAGTGAGGGAAACACCAGGTCTCGGTGCTGGCCAGGGTCCCAGGGGAAGGCAGCGGGTTTATGAACACCTGAGAGCAGGCATGTGAGTTGGTGTTTAAACAGTTCCAACATATCATCAAGGGCTTCAGCCAAGTTAATGAGAACCAGAGCTCCAGACCAAAACGCTTATTTTGAAAATACCTATTTTTCAAAGATTTTGCATTTTAAATTAAACCATATGAGTAATTGTATCCTAGCTTCATACTCCATTCTGTAAAAGAAAATTCTCGTTCCCTAACTTGGGAAAGAACGTCATCATTTTGCAAAAGGGGAAGTAAGCTCGTGGGGAGGGGGGTAGAGAGTAGAGCCCTGGGTTGTCCACAGCTAAGCCCAAGCAGCCATCAGGCAACTTTGACCAACAGGTAGGCAAAGGCCACTGGGAAGAGTTTCCAGATCACTACCTTGCCCTCCCCCAGAAATCCAAATTCACCTTGTAGGCTGATTCTGCTTCCACCTTGCTTCTATAGGAGGTGAGAACTGGTCATAATCCAGTGAATTTAAGGCATTTGAAATTCATGTAATGAAAAGACCTCTGTAAAGGCCAGGCGTTGTTTGATGGCCTTTAAATGGGACAAATTCATTTTGTTGGAATAGGGGCATATTTGTTCTTTCTATTTTTTCTTTATTTAATTTTTGTTTTGTTTTGTTTTGTTTTGTTTTGTCCTAGGAGTTATCTGACCTTTCTGGGTTTTTTTAAACTTCCAGGAGTTGTGTGTTGCTCTGAGCAGCTCTTTTCAGAAAAACTGGTTAAGGTTTAACTGATGATAGGCCCTCAGACTACAAGTTCCTAATGAGGTCCTTAACAGACCTAATTTTATTGTTCCCTTTTCTTTGACTTGGTGATGTACCCAAAACTATTCAGTTCTAGAATAAATATTTCATCTTCAGAATCAACTAAGGAGCCATCCTGGTGGCGCAGTGGTTGAGAGTCCGCCTGCCGATGCAGGGGACGCGGGTTCGTGCCCCAGTCCGGGAGGATCCCACATGCCGCGGAGCGGCTGGGCCCGTGAGCCATGGCCGCTGAGCCTGTGCGTCCGGAGACTGTGCACCGCAACGGGAGAGGCCATGGCAGTGGGAGGCCCGCGTACTGCAAAAAAAAAAAAAAAAAAACTTGCTATTTCTACAAGAGGCATTCATTCCCCCAATTAAACTGTTAAGTAAGGTGATGATGGGAGGATGCAAAGAGCACATGAGGAAACAGATAAATAGAGGGGTCAAATGGAGTCAAGCAGAGAGTTGCAAGTTCAAATCTTCCTTCTGCCACTGGATCCTGTGTGTAGTCATCTGCCAGTCTTGTGAATAGAAATTCATCTGTACAGAGCTTTGTCACTTACCAAACACTCTTGTGCAAACCTCATTTAATTTTCATTCATAAACCCCATTTTCATGACAAGGAAACTGAGATGCAAAGAAGTTAATCTGACTTGACCAATGTCTCAGAATTAGAAAGTGCCAGAACCAGGACTCAAACCAAGCTCTGTTAAACTCCAAAGCCCCTTCTTTTAAGACTCAGATTTGCATTCATCTGTCGTTGGACATTTAGGTTGTTTCCATGTCCTGGCTATTGTAAATAGTGCTGCAATGAACATTGGGGTACATGTGTCCTTTTGAACTATGGTTTTCTCAGGGTATATGCCCAGTAGTGGGATTGCTGTGTCGTATGGTAGTTCTATTTTTAGTATTTTAAGCAACCTCCATACTGTTCTCCACAGCGGCTGTATCAATTTACATCCCCACCAACAGTGCAAGAGGGTTCCCTTTTCTCCACACCCTCTCCAGAATGGAAGATGTGGTACCTATACACAACGGAATATTACTCAGCCATAAAAAGAAATGAAATTGGGTCATTTGTAGACATGTGGATGGGCCTAGAGTCTGTCATACAGAGTGAGATAAGCCAGAAAGAGAAAAACAAATATCATATATTAATGCATATAAGTGGAATCTAGAAAACTGGTACAGATGAACCTATTTGCAGGGCAGGACTAGAGACACAGACATAGAGAACGGACATATGGACACAGAGGAGGAAGGGGAGGGTGGGATGAATTGGGAGATTAGGATTGACGTATATACACTACCATGCATAAAAAAGATAGCTAGCGGGAACATCCTATAATGAACAGGAAGCTCAGCTCGGTGCTCTGTGATGACCTAGAAGGGTGGGATTGGGGGAGGGGGTGGGAGGGAGGTCCAAAAGGGAGGGGATATATGTATACACATAGCTGATTCACTTCATTGTACAGCAGAAACTAACACAACATTGTAAAGCAATTATACTCCAATTAAAAAAAAAAGACTCAGATTTGCAAAGTAAGAATTATGACAAACTAGACCCCAGGAACTTAGTATTAATTCATTGATTTGCATCCAGCTGTGATATGATAGAAGGAGTAAGGCATCTACTTCTAAATTCATACTCTTACAAATGGTATGACCTGGCACTAGCCATCTGACCTGAGTTTCAGTTCCCTCAATTGAAAAGTGAAACTAATAATTACACTTATCTCTTAGTCTTGTTGTCAAGGTTATATGAGAAAATGAATGAGGAAGCATCTATCATACAGGACCTCAGTAGATGTTGATTGGTTAAGTAAGTTACTCAAAAAGAAATACAGCATAGTGTCTAAGTCCTTGGCCTCTGGCTGGTTCTATAGACTCAAATCCCAGCTCTACCACTTAGTGGCATCACCTTGGGCAAACTTCTTTAGTTCTTGGAAAAGTGGAGATAATAATGGGGCTGTTGTGATAACCCCTGCAAGGTCTTAGAACAGTACCTGGCATATAGTATTATATAAATTTTTTAATTAGAATTATTATTAATATGAGTGAAAGTAGTTGATTTCTTGAGCATGTTAAGTAGTTTTACTACCACGTTTGGTGGAAAAGGAAGAACACAGGATTGCTACAGAAAATTTATATATGTTTTTTATTAACAGTGGGCATTATTATTTTTAAAGGAATGCCTCTCATGTTTCTCCTTTAATTTTATTTGGGTTTCAATTAACTGCTCTTTATTTTTATTTATTTACTTTTCCCACATATTGACTTATCTCTTCTCTTCTCTGCCAATTTAACTCCTCCCCATTCTAAAAAGATCATCAGAAATCCCATTACTCTCACAATGTGTGTGTAGACAAAAGCACGTGTAAACAAACACCCAGCTAATCTTAATATTTTATACAGTTCACAAAGGACTTTCATATACAATACAGATTCTCATTCAATGCTCTTGACAGACTATGGGGTAGATATTGTTAGAACTTTCATTTTACAGATAAGAAAATTCAGTCTTTGTACATCTGAGCAACTAGCCCAAGGACATACAGTTAAATTGACTACAGTTTTGCATTTTAGGGAAAATATTTTTTTCTTTTTACCTTTTGATCCTCTTCACCCATTTCTCCCACACGTACCCCACCCCACTCCTGTCCCGCCTCTGGCAGCCAACAATCTGTTCTCTGCATCTATGAGCTTGGTTTTTACTTTTTGGTTTGTTTGTTTAGATTCCACATATTTTAGAGATCATACAGTATTTGTCTTTCTCTGTCTGACTTATTCCACTTAGCTTAATGCCCTCAAGGTCCAGCCATGTTGTCAAAATGACAATATTTCATTCTTTTTTATGGCTGAATAATATCCCATTGTGTATATATATATATATATATATATATACCACAATCTCTTTAACCATTCATCCATGGATGGACACAGATTGTTTTCATGTCTTGGCTATTGTAAATAATACTGCAGTAAACATGGAGGTGCATATATCTTTTCAAATTGGTGTTTTCATTCTCTTCAGATAATTACCCAGAAATGGAATTTCTAGGTCATATGGTAGTCCCATGTTTAAGGTTTTGAGGAACTTCTATATTGTTTTCCCTAGTGGGTGCACCAATTTACATTTCCACCAAGAGTGTACAAGTGGTCTGTTTTCTCCACATCCTCACCAACACATGTTATTTCTTTTCTTTTTGAAAATAACCATTCTAACAGGTGTGAGGTGATAGCTCATTGTGGTTTTGATTTGCATTTCCCTGGAGATTAATGATGTTGAGCATCTTTTCATGTACCTGTTGCCCATCCGTATGTCTTCTTTGGAAAAATATCTATTAAGATCTTCTGCCCATTTTTTAATCGGATTGTTTTGGCGGTTGGTTTTGTCCTGTTTGGGTTTTTTGGCTGTTGAACTGTATGAGTTCTTTATATATTTTTATAAAAGTTTATTTGACTTATAGTATTATATTAGTTTCAGGTATACAACATAGTGATTTTGATTTTTTTTTTTTTTTTTTTTTTTTTGCGGTACGCGGGCCTCTTACTGTTGTGGCATCTCCCGTTGCAGAGCACAGGCTCCGGACGCGCAGGCTCAGCGGCCATGGCTCACGGGCCCAGCCTCTCCGCGGCATGTGGGATCTTCCCGGACCGGGGCACGAACCCATGTCCCCTGAATCGGCAGGCGGACTCTCAACCACTGCGCCACCAGGGAAGCCCCTTGATATTTTCATACATTATGAAATGATCATCATATGAGTCTAGTTACCATCCAACACCATACAAAGTGTTACAATATTATTGACTATTTTCCCTACACAGTACATTATATCCCCATGACTTATTTATTTTATAACTGGAAGTGTGTACCTCAATCTCCTTCACCAATTTCACTTACCTTCACACCCCCTGACTTTTGTTATTTTTGTTCTTTTGTATTTTAGATTCCACATATAAGTGAAATCTATGGTATTTGTCTTTCTCTGTCTGACTTATTTCACTCAGCATAATACCCTCTAGGTCCATCCATGCTGTCACAAATAACAAGATTTCACTCTTTTTCATGGCTGAGTAATTCCATTGTGTCTTATGTGTATGTGTTTATATATATCTTTCTTAACCATTTGTCTGTCGATGGACACTTAGGTTACTTCCATACATATTTTTTGGATATTAGCCCCTTATCAGGTGTGATTTGCAAATATTTTCTCCCCCATTCAGTAGGTTGCCTTTTCATTTTGTTGATGGTTTCTTTTGCTGTGCAGAGCTTTTTAGTTTGATGTAGTCTCACTTGTTTTATTTTTGCTTTTGTTTCTTTCGTTTTTGGTGTCAGATTCAAAAAATCATTGCCAAGACCTATGCAGAGGAGATGACTATGTTTTCTTCTAGGAGTTTTATGGTTTCCAGTCTTATGTTCAAGTCTTTAATACATTTTGAATTAATTTTTGTGTATGGTATAAAGCAGGAGCCCAACTTCAATCTTTTGTATGTGGCTGTCCAGTTTTCCCAACATCATTTATTGAAGAGACTGTCCTTTCCCCATTGTATATTCTTAGCTCCTTTGCTGTAAATTAATTGATCATATATGTATGGGTTTATTTCTGAGTGCTCTATTCTGTTCCACTGATTTATGTGTCTGTTTTTATGCCAATGCCATACTGTTTTAATTATTATAGCTTTATAATATGGTTTGAAGTCAGGGAGTGTGATGCCTCCAGTTTTATTCTTCTTTCTCAAGATTGTTTTGACTATCTGGGGTCTTTTGTGGTTCCATATAAACTTTAGGATTATTTGTTTTATTTCTGTGAAAAATGCCATTGGAATTTTGATAGGGATTGCACTGAATCTGTAGATTGCTTTGTATAGTATAGACATTTTAACAGTATTGTTTCTTTCATTCCATGCATACAGAATATCTTTCCATTTATTTGCATCTTCTATTTCTTTCATTAATGTCTTATAGTTTTCAATATACAGGGTTTTCACCTCCTTGGTTAAATTTATTCCCAGGTATTTTCTTTTTCTTGATTCAACTGTAAGTGGAATTGTTTTCTTAATTTCTCTTTTTGATAGTTCATTTGTAGTGTATAGAAATCCAAGAGTTTTGGGCTTCCCTCATGGAGCAGTGGTTAAGAATCCACCTGCTAGTGCAGGGGACACGGGTTCGAGCCCTGGGCCAGGAAGATCCCACATGCCGCAGAGCAACTAAGCCTGTGTGCCACAACTACTGAGCCTGCACTCTAGAGCCCATGAGCCACAGCTACTGAAGCCCGCATGCCACAACTACTGAAGCCCATGCACCTAGAGCCCATGCCCCACAACAAGAGAAGGCACTGCAATGAGAAGCCTGTGCACCGCAACGAAGAGTAGCCCCCGCTCGCCACAACTAGAGAAAGCCTGCGCACAGCAATGAAGACCCAACACAGCCATAATTAATTAATTAATTAATTAATTAAAAGAAAGAAATCCAAGAGTTTTTTTGTGTATTGATTGTGTATCCTGAAACCTTACTGAATTTGTCTATTAGTCCTAACAGCTTTTTTCATGGAGTATTTAGATTTTTCTATATATTATACTAGATAACCTGCAGATGGTGACAGTTTTTCTTTCTCCTTTCCAATTTGGATGCCTTTTATTTCTTTTTCTCACCTAAATTTCTCTGGCTACACTTTCCAATACTATGTTGAATAGAAAAGGTGAAAGTAGGCATCCATGTTTTTTTCCTGATCTTAGAGGAAAGCTTTCAAGTTTTCACCACTGAGTATGATATTAGTTATGGGCTTGTCATATATGGCCTGAATCATGTTGAGGCATATATCCTCTATACCCATATTTGTTGAGAGTTTTTGTCATAAATGGTGTTGAATTTTGTTAAATGCTTTTTCCACACATATCGAGATGATCATATGATTTTTATTCTTCATTTTGCTAATGTGATGTGTCACACTGACTGATTTGTGGTTGCTGAACTATCCTTGCATCCCTGAAATAAATCCCACTTGATCATGGTGCATGATCTTTTCAATGTATTGTTGAATTTTGTTCACAAATATTTTGTTGAGAAGTTTTGCATCTTTGTTCATCAGGGATATTGGCCTGTAATTTTCTTTTCTTGTGGTGTCCCTTTCTGGTTTTGGTATCAGGGTAATGCTGGCCTCATAAAATTAGTTTGGAAGCATTCCTTCCTCTTCAATGTTTTGAAAGAGTTTGAGAAAGATTGGTATTAATTCTTTGAATGTTTAGTAGAATTCACCAGTGAGGCCCTCTGGTACTGGACTTTTGTTTTAGGGGAGGCTTCTGATTGTGATTCAATCTCTGTACTAGTAATTGGTCTGTTCAGATTTTCTGTTTCCTTATGATTCAGTCTTGGTAGGTTGTATGTTTCTAGGAATGTATCCATTTCTTCTAGGTTGTCCAACGTGTTGGCATATAACTGTTCATTTTAATCTATAGTTTGTACTAAATGGCCCAAACCAGAAACTTAATGGTTGGTAAAGGAGACATAAATATATAGTTATGACTCAGTGAGTGATAATAGTAGATCATTTATGAAACTGATCAAAGACATCAATCTGATTTTTTCTACACCACTTTTTGGACATATATTTTGTTCCCAGCACCATGCTAGGACTGAAAACGCAAAGATGAATGAGGAAGGATTCCTGATTGTGAGAAACTTATCATCTATGGGAGAAACAGACAGGAAAACAAATAACTCTAACACACGTACTAAAACCTACATAAAGGTTAAGAGCAAAATGCTAAGCAAACATGACATCAAATGGTTTTATATTACTTAGTGATACAATTATGCATGGAAATTATCACCTTCTTGCTATAAGACACAAAGCAAGACTATCCAAGATCATTACCAGTGAATGAGATAAACTTCTATGTAACTTATTTCCCAAATATCAAATATCCAAAAAAATTATATGCCAATTGGTTTGGAGGGGTTTACTAATTTTAAAGTCCACACTAAAGAAACAAATGTCCCCTAAATACTCATATAAAGGCATTGATTGGCCAAGGATCCAGGCGTTTCAAGCTGTGATGACAAAGGCATAGACTCAGTGTGGGCAAGGGAATAAAGGGGAGAGAACCCCAGTGAAGAAAATAGAGTTTCTTGCATGGCTAACAAAAGAGAGAGATGATTACAGCAGCCAGACTGTAGGGATTCTGGCAAAATTATGGTGGTAGCGTGGCAGTAACCATATGTTTAAGAAATTAAAGACACTTCTAATTTCAAATATTTTAAATCATTACTCCCAGAAGTATATAAATATGTGCCAAACCTACATATCTTAATTTGGAGTTTTCAAAATATAGACAAAAGATTGCATTTAAATCTAGAAAACGATGTCCAAGGGGGGCATGTCAAGGTTAAGTTGGGCTAGTGGCTGGGAGAAAGTAGCCATGGAGTGCTGGGTTCAGTCCAAGATTAGAAAAGGGAGCACCTATTTGCAGCCAATTAAGCTGACTGTGCTCTTTTCCTCCATGGAGGCCTGGTGTGCAATGGCTGCAAACTCCTAGGTAGTGTATGCAGCCTGTTGCCTGCATGGGTTGCCCTGAGGGACCTTGGAGACAGCCCTTTCCAGTGGACATTTACATCTGGCATGCTGTCCCTAATCTAGGCTCCAGATTGGTATGCATGGTGCCTTTGAAAAGCCCCAGGGCACAGTGGCCAGGGTCCACATTGGCGAAGTCATAATGTCCATCTGCAAAACAAGCTGCGGAACAAGGAGCATGTGATCAAGGCCCTATGCAAGGCCAAGTTCAAGTTCCCTGGCCGCCAGAAGATCCACATCTCCAAGAAGTAGGGATTTGCTAAGTTTAATGTGGATGAATTTGAAAACATGGTGACTGAAAAGCAGCTCATCCCAGATGGCTGTGGGGTCAAACATACCCCTAATCATGGCCCCCTGGACACATGGCAGGCCCTGCACTCATGAGAGCTTTGTCCCCACCTTACGCCCACCAATAAATCCTACTTTCCTGTCAAAAAGAAAAGGAAAAGAAAAGGCAGCACCTAGCAGAGGCAGCAATAGATGATCCTTCCAAGTTTCCAAGAAACCAGCAAAGGAAAACCAGAGCCCAAAGGATCTCTGTCTTCAGGCACCTGGTATAGGACAGTTTAGGATACTTCTTTTGAGCAGTTTGCTTGTTGATGACCTCTATGTTTTCTGGTCATGCTACATATGGTGGAAAATTTCCAAGAGAAACTTCCCAGGGGCATGGCCCCCAGACCCCAAGTCTGAAGTCAAAATGACTAATCCAGACAACTGCAAAGGCTACTCCACTTAAGAGTAGCTACTCACTGGAAGGCCAGCATGGGCAAGACCAGCAGGGAAGGGGCTGTGGAGACCACAAGGTATAAGTCTCCTGGGCCACTCTTTATGGTCCCTCAGAGCTCCTCTTGACCTCTGCCTTAGTACATACGGCCTTCTGCCCTGAAAATCACCCGGTGCGCAACTTAACTCCCCCACCCAGACTGTAAGCAGAAACGATGTCATTGTCCTTCTCAGATTGCTTGGCATAGAAAGGTACCATGGTAGAGATGAAAGAAGGGTGTGGAATTCAGCACTGGAAATACCACTTTGAAGGGATGCAGAATGGCAGAGTGGTTGAAACTCTAGTTTATGAAGCCAGGTTACCTGAGTTTAAATCCTGCTTCTTGTTAGTAGCTGTCTGAGCTTGGGCAAGTTGTTAGCCATCTTGCACCTCAATTTTCCCATTTGTCAACTGAGAGTAATACTAATGCCTACCCCCAGGGCTCTGGGAATTAAAGGAATAAAAGCACTTATAGTACATACATATTTTGGTAGATCATACTATTATTTTCCATAGCCTAATGAACAGTGTATGTTCATGTGCTTTGCTAAACTTTAGTTTTCTCATCTGAAAAATGAAGGCATAAGATCCAGTCTCATAGGACTGGATATGAATTAGCTAATGGAAGTCAAAAAATACGTTGAATGGAAAATGCAATCCAAATGTTTTTGTTTGCTGTTATCATCGCACATAGTAGGCATTGGAATCAATGATTGCTAAAATACAGAAACAAAACAACCACAGAAAGGTTAGACCAGACCCCCTCAAGACTCACCATCCCGAGATCTTATACAGGAAAGTTATTTGTAAACATGAACGCCAGACAAGTGTTCCTTGTTAGCTATGCATAGGCCCTGGAGACCAGTACTGCCGTGTGGTGAGATCAAGTGAAGTGAGGGACTCTGCCAAGAGAGGCTCTGAGGCCTGAGAAATTACTCCCCCAGAGGCCTCCTGTGCTGCACTGTGCCCCACTCCCATTTCGGCCACCTCCCCAAACACCCCCAGCCCCCTCCCAACAATCCTGCAGACTTTGCCCAGTCCCCATTGGCATGGAAGTGCAGAGCTCAACACATTCCACACTTCATCCCCCTGGATTCACCCTGATTGGCTGGTTCTGCCTGACTGTCCCACACAGCATCTCTAGGAGAGTCAGAAAGAAATGTACTGAACTCACCAGCGCCAGGGGCAGGACCAAAGTCAGCATGGCCTGTCACCCTAAGGAGTTTAGCGCTCCCGTCATCGTCACAAGACAGACACAGAGCGGGCCCCGGGAAGAGCCTGCACCTTCCCCAGAGCCAGGGAGGTGGTCGGAAAACCACATGGGGATGTAGGTTCTCCTACAAAAGCAAGGCCACCAAAATCCTAGCCCTGGAAAACTCCTTCCAAATGGACACTTGACGGGTGGAGGGGAAGAGGGTTAACATCTGCCCTGAAGCTCTTGGCTCCGCCTGGGTTTTGTGTACAGTACAGAAAAGGAGCCTGGTATATAGAAAGCTTGATCATTGGTAAACCAAGAAGTTTCACCATTTCACAGTAGATCTTGATTCCTTTTCCAAATACGTGAGGCTACTTCATCCAATTACCCCCCAGACTTCAGGCAGACTGAGGCCATTTGCCTACTGCTGTGCTCTCTGCACAGCCCAGAGCCAACATTGCCAGGCCCCTCCTGCTGGTGCTTGGATCACTTTAACCCAATGCTACAGGTGCTCTTGGACATTGATAAATCTGTGGAGATGAACAGCGTTCACAGCACTACAGTCTCACAGTTATTCAAAAACATTGATTCACTCACTTCCAACATGGAGCTCTTTAGCTCTTTTTATTTTTCATAAGCAGGTTATTTAATTCAAGTCATTCATAGCCATTCATCCATTTATTCATTCACTCACTCAGTCAACAAATACTTATTGAGTGTCTACTATGTGCCAGGCACTATGGTAGGAACAGGAGCTACAGTAGTGGTCAAAACCAGGATGATTCTTGTTCTCACAGTCCAGTACATGCATTCTCAACAGAGGCTATATTGCCACCAGGGGTGAAAAGTTGTTCCTGGGTGCTGAAGAAAATTACTCATTTTATGTACAAATCACAGATATGCATATAGTATGTGCAATGTATGCAATCATATGTATGTGTATGTATATATACATACAGACACAGAGTTGCATTTTTGTATTAGTCCCCTATTGCTGATGTAACAAATTATCATAAACGTAATAGCTTAAGATAACACAAATTTATTATCTTCCAGTACTGGGAGTCAGAAGTCTGAAATGGGACTCCCTGGACTGGAAACAAGGTGTGGGTAGGGCTGTGCTCCTTCTCACGCTCTAGGGAAAACTCTGTTCCCTTGCCTCTCCTGCTTCAAGAAACTGCCCATATTCTTTGGCTAATGGCCTCTTCCATCTTCAAAGCCAGCAATGGCAGTCAAGTCTTTCTTACACTGCATCTCCCTCACACTGTCCCTCCTGCCTCCCTCTCTCACTTATAAGAAACTTTGTGATTACATTGGGACCACCAGGCTAATACAGAATAATCACCTTAGCTCAAGGTCATCTGATTAATAACCTTAATTTCATCTGCAGCCAAAAGTTCCCCATACCATGCAATATAATTTATTCACAGGTTCCAGGGTGTAGGACGTGGATGTCTTTGGGGGGAGGGGTGGGAAGGGGAGGAGCCATTCTGCCCACCACAACAGTACATCTACCTGTAACATTAAAATTTCATGGGGGCGGGGGGGGTGCTTTCCTGGTGGCGCAGTGGTTGAGAGTCTGCCTGCCGATGAAGGGGACGCGGGTTCGTGTCCCGGTCCGGGAAGATCCCACATGCCGTGGAGCGGCTGCGCCCGTGAGCCATGGCCGCTGAGCCTGCGTGTCCGGAGCCTGTGCTCCGCAACGGGAGAGGCCACAACAGTGAGAGGCCCGCGTACCGCAAAAAAAAAAAAAAAAAAAAAAAAAAAAAATTCATGGGAGGAAGATCAGTAAAGCATGTCTAAAAGGGGCCCTTGAAAGGTCAATAATGAAACAAAGTTTGAGAAATCTTTGTCTACTGAGAAGGCAATGCAGGGTCTTGATTCAATCTTTATACTTAGGGCAAGACTGTCTGGGCTCAAATCCCATCTCTATGCTAACTTGCTGTGTGGCTATGAGCAAGTTACTTAAGCCCTCAAGAAGGGTAGTAATAGGACACACTTCCTCAGTTTTTGTGAGAATTAAATATGTTAATGCTTTGACAGGACTTAGAAATTGCCAAGTATGCAGTAAGTGCTTGAAAAATGTTTGCACTGGTGTTAGGACAGACACCAAGATTATTCAAATAATCACAGAAATAAATGTGTAAATTCAAATGATGATAAATGCTGAAAAGGAAAAGAATGTTCTTGCCATGCTGTAAGAGTATAAACAACGAGGTCTCACTGGGAGTAGGAGGGTAGGAAGAGTTTCCTAAGGAAGTGACCTCGGAACTGAAATCGGAACAATAGGTGGGCATTAACTAGGTGAAGAGCACGGGGTGGGTGAGATGAGGGGGCTTTGAGGAGAGGTTTCCAAGCAGAGAGAACAGCCTAAGGGTGTCCTTGGGGCAGGAGGGACATAGCACAAGCTCATGAGACTGACAGCCCCGTATGGCTGCCCCAGGGAAAGCAGGGGCTATGGGGGTGGATGCCAGACCAAGTTGGAGAGCTTGATGGAACCAGACCTAAGGGCTTGGGCCACGTTATGGATTTTTGCCTTTATCCTAAGGGCAATAGGAGGCCACAGATGTATATGAAGTAGAGAGGGTACTGCAAGCCAAATGGTCAGGACTGACTGGATAGTGGCAATAGGGAATCCAGAGAGACAAATCAGGAGGTGACAGAAATAGGACCAGGATAGGAGAGGAGATGAAGAGAAAGGAGTTACTTAAAAGGTAAAATCAACAGGACTTTTGTGGAGCACAGCAGAAAGGAGCAGGCCGTAGAGGCATACACCGAACGTCCAGTATCCCATGGACACGTCCACGCGCATCCATCAATGCCCAAAGCCAGCCCCCAAGTTTGTGAGTATCCTGTTCGGGGAAAAGGCCTGCCGAAATGTCAGATCAGATGTGCAGTGACTTCTGTAGCACTCTGCACACCACTCTGTATCCTGGGTATAAAATAAACTTTAAATTGGATACAGCTTTAACAAAAAGTGATGCTGGCAACAGCTCTTCTTTTAAGACCTCTGTTTACTGTAGAGTGTTTTAAGCATGACGTTTTAATTTCAAATTTTTTTAAATATGTATTTTGTGAGAAATAAACAGAGATGACTTAACTGGAAATTGAACAAGGGTCTCCTGGCCCTTGGCCCACATTTCTACCCAGGGACCAACTGTCTGATGAAGTATAAATCCACCTACCCAAGCTGCTGTATGACCAGCGTGAGCTGTGTTTATGTTCCTCTTAAAAGTGCACACGCTTCTTGGCCAGAAAGTCCACAGGCCAAAGCATTGATCTTTTAGAGAACTTCTGCACCAAAGAAGCCTGATTCAATTTGAGGTATAATCATTCAAAGCCAAATTGTAGCTGCATACGTTTTCCCAAAAGTTCTCTGCATTTGCCTATTCCATATCCAGGACAGAACCACAGTTTACAGTTCAACAGATCTGGGTTCCTTAAACCATGTGCCACGGCAATGGTTGGGAAAGGAATCCACTGAAAATGATGAAGTGTGGCAGAATCTAAACCATGGGAAAAAATCAATAAGGATTAGAGTGGAAGAGAGGGAAAGGAGGGATGTGCCTGTTTCTGTTATTTTAGAACCACTAAAGACAAGAGACTTGAGTTTTACTCCCACCTCTGCCACCAATTACTTATGTAATCTTCGGCAGTTCAGTTCAACAAACAGTGAGCAAATGAATGAATAAATGCATCAGGCATGTCCATAAGCCAAACCCTGTGATAGGCATTGGGAATCCAAAGATACCTAAGGCACAGTACCTACCGTTGGGGAGTTTAAAAACAAGAGTTGAACACAAATACCTATGTAGGAACATAAGAAAATGTCACAAGCGATAAGGCATAAACAGGCCCAAAAGGCTAAGGGAGAAACAAATCCCAACCTGGGTGCAAGGAAGACTTCCTTGAGGCAAAGACACCTGTGCTGATATTAAAACATGAGCAAGAATTAGCTAGATGAATAAAGGTGATAGAGTGCATGAAAGTAAGCTGTTAACAGACATGGGTAGCTCATAAAGGCTGAAGGATCATACTGGACACGTGTCACTCTTGTGGCTCTACAGCATCTGAACTTCCTTTGTTTGAGCAATTTCCCTCTTTCTGAAGCTTTGTGGGATCCTCAGCATAGACGGAGAACATTTCTGATACTTTCTTTCCCCCTTCCTGCGCACTTAGGGACAGGCATGTGACTTAGGTTTGGACAAGCAGATACATGCGCCAAAACTGTGAGATTGGGAGCTAGGGACACAAAGAAATACAGATCACAAAAGAAATCACTTCTGGCACTAGAAGCAGCCATATCAAGGTCTAGCTTCCATGCACAGTGGTGCCAAAGGGCAGCCCCCAACCCCCAGGGTCAGGGTGCGGCAGAGCAGGCTGCAATGCGGAGGCTACAGCAGTGCAACCTCAGTGGACCTGCCCCAGAGCGTGATTTGAGCTTCGGTTTCAGCTGGGTAGCTTCTGACCTAGTTCTTCAGCCTTTGCAGTAATTCTGTAAGCCTCCCAGTGTCCTTTCTTTTTTCTTTTTTCTTTTCCCGGAAAGAGGAAAACAAATACCAATACCCTTTTAAGAAATTTCTCTTCTGCCTAAATTAACTAGGGTTGGTTTCATTTACTTGCAACCAAAACATCAGACTGATATAGGAATACCACACGCACAGGCGAGTGACAGTTTGGTGGTATGGATGCAGGGCACTGCAAACAGTTTAATATTAAGGAAGCATGAAGAGTGAGGTAAAAAGGTTGGGAAGTAAGCCTAGAGAGACAGGTAGGGGTCAAGTCACAGAGCGGCTGGTGCACTGGGCTAAGAAACTTGGAATTCATCCTGAAGGCAATGAGTACCTTAGCACAGAAGTGGCAGTAGCCATATTCATATTTTAGACTGATTAACCTAATTCTAGTAGAAAAAGCCAGTGTAAAGTGGGCAGGGGAAGATTAGGAAAGGCCAGACAACAGGCTATTACAGCAGGGTCCAAAGAAAAGGTGAGATGAGTCTGACCCGGGCGGGCAGTGGTTATGGGGAGAGACAGGAGGTAAAAGTCTTGAGAGATATTTAGGCAACAAAGCAGGTGATACTTATTTTCACATTGAGATGGAAAAGTCCCTTTTACCATTCTGGGCTCAATTTCTTCAACTGTAAATTAGGAGTGACGTCTAGGTGTCCTACAAGACAGGCAACAGTCCATGATTCTAATTATTGGAGATGCAAGTACACTGGTCTGAAGACAACAGAAACTGTCACCGGGAAGGGAAAGAAACTTCCTTATGGGGACAGGTCAGAAAGATGAAGACTGGGCAGGGTTAAAACCAAAGTCTGTGAAGTTGTGAAAGGCACAGCATATGGTAAAGCTGGGCTTGTTTACTGAAACTTACGATTCTATGCCAGAAAGCTTGAAGGGGAGGGAGGTGTTATTATATAAAAGGAAGCCTTGCTTTATACAACAGGTGCACTGCCAGGGTGTACTAGCATTTGAAAATCTGATGCACTGTTAAAAAATCTCCTTTATAAACTGATCTTGTTGTACCTTTTACCCAGATGTTTTCCCATTACATAGACATGAATTCATTGGTGGATCTGAGTTCTTGAACATTTACAGTGAAACGTTTCTTTCATGAGACTCAAACATTTCTTGAGTGACACTATATTCTTCTAACAAAACAAATATCTGAAGGTTTGGGCATCAAAACATACAGGATAGGATCCCTGTTTTAAGTGTGTGTGTAGCTAAAACTGAACAAGAAAGGGAACCAACACTAGAAGCATGAAAATGGACATTTTCACAGAATCTCAGAGTTTCAGCATGCCAGGGGTAAACACACTTCTGCCCAAGAAGAATTTTCCTTTGCAGTGCAGAAGTTCTTTCTCAGCTAAAAAAAAAAAAAAAAAAAAAATTGAGCCATGATTTTAGTTTTGTTTGAAAAATTTAAGTGAGGTCCTTTTAAAACTCATTTTTCAGTTACTAGCTCTTCTACATTCTCCCCATTATTTCAAAGGAAATAAAAAACACACCTTTGTCTCTCATGCCATCAAAGGCTTGATCATCTTACCAAGCAGGGCTACCAAGTTTCTGAAGAAAGACTAGGGATGCAGTTTTAGTTTCTCTGAACAAGGATCTCTATATGAAAAGCCTAACTTAGCTGATGAGCTGCTGTGGGAAAGGATGACTCCCTCATCCCAGCCCCTCCTGGCCCCTCGTCCCCTCCCCCAACCACAGACAGAGGTGACTTTTGGGGGACTTGCTCTTAAAAGTCTTTGCATTGTCATGGTTATTTGACCCACGGAAAAGTATAAATTAAAATAATACTTATAGGGGCTTCCCTGGTGGCGCAGTGGTTGAGAGTCCGCCTGCCGATGCAGGAGACACGGGTTTGTGCCCCGGTCCGGGAGGATCCCACATGCCACGGAGCGGCTGGGCCTGCGCGTCCGGAGCCTGTGCTCCGCAACGGGAGAGGCCACAACAGTGAGAGGCCCGCGTACCGCAAAAAAAAAAAAAAGTAAAATAATACTTATAATCATTGTCCATTCCATTTTGTTTTTTCTGTCTTTCAAACTGTGGAGTACTGAGCGAATTTCGGATAGGTCATGTACATAATAAAACTCCTCCAGACTGAACGCACACATATACACCACCACCACTACCCCCATACACATCCATCCAAATTAGGACACAGGAGAAACATCAAGTAATGTCTTGAAATGGCAGGGAAGAGCGTTTGCCTCTTTTATACAGCTTAGGTGCCCCTTGGAGGATTTTCACATTTTGCTTTTCGAACTCTTTGAAAATTACCCTGATTTAGTGAAGAACAGATTCGTCTTTAAAAATCTATTTTAGGGGACTTCCCTGGTGGTCCAGTTGTAAAGAATCCGCCTTCCGGGCTTCCCTGGTGGCGCAGTGGTTGAGAGTCCGCCTGCCAATGCAGGGGACGCGGGTTCGTGCCCCGGTCCGGGAAGATCCCATATGCCGCGGAGCGGCTGGGCCCGTGGGCCATAGCCGCTGAGCCTGCGCTCCGCAACAGGAGAGGCCACGGCAGTGAGAGGCCCACGTACCGCAAAAAAAAAAAAAAAAAAGAATCCGCCTTCCAATGAAGGGGACGCCGGTTCTGCCTCTGGTTGGGGCACTAAGCTCCCACATGCCACAGGGCAGCTAAGCCCGAGCACCACAACTACTGAGCTCGCGAACCTCAACGAGAGAGCCCACGCCCCACAACTAGAGAGAAGCCTGTGCACTGCAATGAAGAGCTCGCATGCCTCAGTGAAGATCCTGCGTGCCAGCAACTAAGATCCAATGCAGCCAAAAAATTAAACAAAATAACTAAACAAAATAAATATTTTAAAATATCATTTAAAAAACAAAAGTCAGTGGGTGGAGCTCCACAGCCCGATGGCAACAAGCCCATGTCTGCCATGAAAGGAGTGTCTTTTATAAAAAAATATAATAAAAATAAAATAAAATAATGAAAATCTGTTTTAAAGCAACTAAGCACTCTTTACTAAGCAAAGCTGAATTTTTAATAGCTAAAAACATTACCATCACCCTCCCTCCCTCCCCAACGACAAAAAAAGTGCTTATTTTTAACTTTGTATTCCTGAAACTTCCACGTCGGTTCCCTCGAGCCATCACAACTTCTAAGGTGCCCCATAGCAGAATGGGTGCAATCACCCTGGCTGGTGTGGTTCTTTTTCTTTCACATTTCTAATAGTTTTCCTGAAACCCTGAACTTCAGTAAAGTTTGCTAAGCAGACAAATGCTCTGACCTTTTGCTCAAGGAGACAAAGTCGGCCATGGCCACAGGTAGACAAGGTGAGCGGTCCACAGGTGTGCTGTCTGCTGGAGCAGCCCCGCACTGGGGAGCAAATCCTGCAGAGAGGGGTCTCCAGCTAAATATACTAGAAGACATCTCATGCTGTTAACCAGCTGACCTTTGCCATGATAATCAATTATTCAGAGGAAGAAAAAGCTGCTTTAAAACGCATTTTCTTTTTTTAACGTCAGTTTACCTAGTATCATTTTCTTGCCCCGTCTTTCCTTTTTTTTAAGAAATCTGCCCTCATTGACCGACAGGTACAAATTTCCCCCAACCCTCCCGTCATAAATCTACCTCACCCGCCCCCCTGCAGCCCCCAAATTGGATTCCACGATAAAGAGATATTGCTGCTGCCTCTGTTGTCTTTATCTCAAACCAGAAAATGAACTTGAGTTCAAAAACCTGTTCTCTAAACTGCAAGTGACTGAGACAGGAAGCGGGGGTGTTGGGGGCACTGGTGGATGGCGGCCTGTTTGTACACCCATTGGCACCGCCTCTTCCTCACGAGTGAAGCTTTCCATGGAAATTCTGGCTGCATTAGCCTTGGCTAAGTTGGGGACTATTTTTGGAAGCCTAAAAACCTCAGGGGAGTGACTTTTACTTTTATTCATGTAGAGGGTCCTTACTTTTATTTATTAAAGAAACAAAAACATGTCTCCTGCTTAACTTCAACCAGCTTTCATGTCAAGTAAAACAAAACGTGTTGGCTGGTCCAATCGGCCATTGGCCAGGGCGGAGGGGGAGCCCCTCAGACTCTGTCTGATGCATATGTGACCTGGGCGTTAATCACCTCTCAGAAAGGTAAGAGCCATGGTCTTTTGAGACTCTTGTCCCAAAGGAACAGCTTTGGGTGAGTGTTTGAGTCCAGCTGGGAGAGAAAAGGTATCTGGGCAAAATTCCAGCAAATTTGAAGTGTTACATTTAAAAGCATTTCAGGTGGAGAAGAAAAGCGATGGAAGGCTCGGCACTCTCTGCTCCCAGCGCGGTGACACTGACATCCCAGAACTCGAAAAAAGCAGCAGAAAGGATCATGGGGTGAGAATCACCCCACAGATTTAGCTGCACCCCACCCCCAGAGTCTATGTGTTCATTTTAACAAGTTGTGAAGGGCAGGCAGCCAACCCCTTGGCCTCCAGGAGACAAATTGATTCAAGGTTTTCTCCGTGAGCCCGCAGCCAGGATGCCTGCAACAATAGCAGCAGGAGAGGTGCTGTTGTTTTATCTCAGTGGAGATTTGAAACTCCCTCACCCGGGCCTAGCTGCCCACTAGGCATCTACAAATGGGAACAAGAAACAGCAAGAAAGGCAAGCAAAGTGGAAGATAAAGTTTGCCTCAGGCAGTAAAAAAGCTGCTGTGAGAATCCCCGGGAAATTTGCTTGGTGGGGCATCTCCATGCCAGTATCAAGGCTGGCCCTCTATCCCATCAGCCCGCTCTTCCTTTCCTCCTGTGTCCTCTTCACTGTCCCATTTACGACTCCAGCTAGGATTCACATATCCCAACAGGCTGGATGATGGCTACAAATATTTACATCACATTGGGCAAATCACTTCAGCTTCCCTGGCCCCAGTTTCATTCTGTTAAATGAGTATGTGGCAGAGACTACCAGCTATTCGCCATAAATCTGTTTCATCTTCTTCCTGGGCACAGGAAGCATATATATCTCCTCGTTTCCCTTGTGGGTAGGTATGACGGTGTGACTGTCGTTCCTAGCCAACAGAATATGAGCAGGAGTGGTGTGTGCCATTTTCAGGCCAAGAAGTTGACATGCCCCCTTCTTCTCTTCCCACCAGTTGCATCTGGTTAATGATGGAAGCCCAGATAGCCACGCATTGAAGAGGGCAGAGCCAGAAAATATGTCCTAGAATCACCTTGTAAAAGAAAGCTGCCAGGTATAGATCTGGAGAAAACTCTAATTTAAAAAGATACATGCACCCCAACATTCACAGCAGCACTAATACCCAAGACATGGAAGCAACCTAAATGTCCGTCGACAGATGAATGGATAAAGAAGATGTGGTACATCTATACAATGGAATATTACTCAGCCATAAAAAAGAATGAAATAATGTCATTTGCAGCAACATGGATGGACCTAGAGATTATCATACTAAGTGAAGTAAGTCAGACAAAGACAAACATCATATGATATCACTTATATGTGGAATCTAAAAAAAGTGATACAAATGAAACTTACTTACAAACAGAAACAGACTCACAGACATGGAAAACAAATTTATGGCTACCAAAGGGGGAAGGTGGGGGAGGGATAAATTTGGAATTTGGGATTAACATATACACACTACTACATATAAAATAGATAAACAACAAGGACCTACCTATAACACAGGAAACTATATCCAATATCTTATAATAACCTATAATGGAAAAGAATCCAAAACAAAATGTATGCATATATATAAAACTGAATCACTGTGGTGTACACCTGAAACATTGTAAAGCAGCTATAATTCAATAAAAAAATAAAAATTAAAAAAAAAAAAGAAAGCTGCCCTTGAACCAAAATATCTTCCTTGGACTGTTTCATGAGTAAGGAATAAATATTGATCGGGCTAATCCACTAAAGTTTTGGGGAGCCTACTTGCTTCTACAGCCTAACCTACCCTGACTAATACTGGATGAAAATAACCCCTGCTCTGCCTACCTCAAAGAACAATGGGAAGAATCAAATGAGATATGATTTGTGATGTGTGAAAAAACTTTGAAAGTATATCACATCATCCAAGACTAGAGCAGAAATAACAACGTCTGTAGATGAGGAAGCACCCATACATTAACAGCATTCACTGAGTCCAGGCATCCTGCTACGTAAATGCTTTATAAGCATTGTTCCATTTAATATACATCACAACAACATTAGGAAACAGATGCTATTGCCATCCCCATGAACCAGATAAGGAAACCGGGGCTTACAAAAGTCAGCAACTCACCCTGTACTCAAGCTGGGCTAAAGACAGAAAGTCTGGCACCAGAACCAACAGTCTTAATGGTGAACCTAGAAAGAAAAGGTAGCTTCAAATAAATGAATAATTGGGACTTTTAATTAAATAAGTGAAACTTTAAAACCACTTTGCTTCAATTACCTTTTTCAAAAGAAAGCCATTGTTGGCCTACTATTTGTCACCATGCTGACCCAGTTTTTCCACTTCTTTTCCATGTACACACACATCTCTCATCTACAGCAGCTGGTGTTCTTTCAAACACATGACGATGTAGACCACTACCTAGGTTCCTACCATAAGCTTGGATGCAGGATTTGACATTTACTAGGTACATTTTTAAATCTCAGTCCAGTACATTTTTATTCCCTCTAGAAACTCTTTTGTCCTTTTAAATGCATTTAATATAAGCTAAGAGACAAGGAAATGCTGTTTAATTGGTGTAAAAGGGCAAGGGCACCTCCCAGGTATTAACTCATTTAAGAAATCATAAAGCAATGTTACCTCATGCTTCCACTATTAGACAGAGTCCCAAAGTACAATTACTGAAGCCTAGTAACAAGACCACCAACAGTAAGCCAGGCCGTTATAAAAATTTAAGAGCTATTGTGTAAAATGAGCTCTTACAGTCGGTCAGCTGAGTTACTTAGCACGTGTGTTTTCCATCCTTGCAATGCATAGGGAAAATTCACAGCGTCCAACATCTCTTAAAACCACATTTCCACCTGTGTGGGACAGTGGAATTAATAAGCATATAGAACAACCTCACAAATTTGGATCCCACTCATCTGGAATTCATGATATTTCAGTTACACATATATAAGCCTGGCCAGACAAAAAGGCTGGCAGGGGTGGAGGTCATTGCACAAAGCTAGAGTGAAACAAGGGCTGGCAGGGTCAAGGGGAAGAAGAAATTGGGCCGTGGAGTTCAGAGACTATTATACATACACGTTGTAATGAGCAAATGAGAAGCGTATATATAAAGTCACTAATTGTGTGCTGAGATTGAGTTTTTACCCTTTGGTATTCATGAGGGTTTGGGAAATAAATTTAAACACTTACATGAAGTTGCGGGAAGAATGTTTAACCTGCTTGCTGATTAAGGCAAATAAAACATTTTCTTGCACTTTTCAGAAATACATTCACAAAAGCTGGTGGCATAGTTATTTATTCACTAAAGGATGTAAACAATGTAACCCTTAAGAGTCTTCCTGACATAAAAATAATAAAATACCGGTCTATAGTATACAGTTCAAATTTGAGACTTCCAATAACTCTAATAGTCCCCCCATAATCCCTAACCATTCCCACACATAAGACAGGGGAGACGGAATCAACATACGTTTAATGAGGATCAATTATCTGCCAGGCAACTGTGAGTAATTAACATTAGATACGTTTAATTAATTGGTTTTTAGTGGACTGAGTATCTCAGCTAGCTGCATTTGCAACTGGTTTGTAAGTTCTTAAACACTATAACAGTCCGAATAGAACAAAATACCTTGGAAGTGAAAAGTTATGATACGGATTTTGTGGTTCCACCTGTGCATATTTTTAAATAATATTACAGTTAATAAAATTATCACATTTTTTAAAAACCCAGCAAGATGGCCTTTCCTGGTTCATCGCAATTAGAAACAAACTAGTCCCTTTTTTGTACACCCTAACCATTCTCACAGAATTTTTTTCACACTATACTTAGCATTAGCGTGATAGCTATTTGTTTACTATTTTTTCCCTCTTACAAGATAAATATTCTTTGAGGATGAGGACCATGGTCAAACGGAAGAAGAGAGAAAAACTTCAGACCTTCAAATTCACTAGAGATTCGGTTTAAGTTTCTTCTGGATGCCTAGTTTTCTTCCATGTGAATTGAAGAATAAAACAGTAGCAGAGGGCTTCCCTGGTGGCGCAGTGGTTGAGAGTCCACCTGCCTATGCAAGGGACGCGGGTTCGTGCCCTGGTCCGGGAGGATCCCACATGCCGCGGAGCGGCTGGGCTCGTGAGCCATGGCCCCTGAGCCTGAGCGTCCGGAGCCTGTGCTCCACAACGGGAGAGGCCACAACAGTGAGAGGCCCACGTACCGCAAAAAAAAAAAAAAAGAGTATACTTTTTCTAAGAATTTCAAAACATTGTCAAATTGTACTCCAGAATGCTCTGGACACGCAAGTTTACTATCCTAATGGTAAAGCAGACAAATGCTCACCCCTCCTACCCGACTGACAACTCTTAGTATTAATAGACTTTTTACTCTTTGCCATTCTGATTGCTGTTCAGTTTCTGGTAAAACAAGCCAAATATTCTTGGCCATTTACATCTCTTCCTTCGTGATCTACCTATCCACTTCACACATTTTTTTCTAATGATATGCTTCTCTTTTTCTGAATAATTTTCTTAACTTTGACCTGAGGGTCTGGGACCCTCGACTACTCTGAATTTTCTCCAAAGTTGTCCTTGCCTTTGCTACAGATCTGTTCATCTCAAACTAGAGATGCCTTTCGTCATCTCTTTGCTAAATCAGTGCGCCTCTCTCCTAGCAAATGGCTTTTCTATTTTAGCTTTGGACAGACACACTGTGTTTCTCTTTAACTTGATAAAGGGTGGAGAGAGGGGGCAGCAAATTAGAATGTTAGAGGTAATGTACGGAGGAGTTCTACTAAGGCCTAACCTCTATTTTTTCTGCTGAGAGTCTCAGACATGGGCACTGAGATGAAATTTGAATTTTTTTTTTTTTTTTTTTTGGCTGCATTGGGTCTTCATTTCTGTGCACGGGCTTTCTCTAGTTGCAGTGAGCGGGGGCTACTCTTTATTGCGGTGCGCGAGCTTCTCATCGCAGTGGCTTCTCTTGTTGCGGAGCACGGGATCTAGAAGCACAAGCTTCAGTAGTTGTGGTTTGCGGGCTTAGTTGCTCCGCAGTATGTGGGGTCTGCCTGGACCAGGGATCGAACCCGTGTCCCCTGCTTTGGCAGGCAGGTTCTTAACCACTGCGCCACCAGGGAAGTCCAAATTTGAAATTTTTAAACGAAGATTTTCCTTGGAGTTGCCAGGACATATTCATTGCCCCAGGCAGAATTACAGCAGAGATGCAAAGAGAACTTTTTAATGTTCGGTTCCTGAACTTCTACAGAGTTGGTTAAAATCTGTAACAGACACATGAATGTGGAAAGCCAAACATGTTTGTGTTGTAGGAATCAGCCTTTCTGAGAGAAAAAGAAAGATGTTTGAAAATCAAAAGCTAAAATCTGAAGAAAGCAAAGGTTAGACTTTGGCCCATAAGCTGGTAGTTTTGATCTGTAAGATATGAGATACCTCCCTCTCAAGCCTGATGGAGGTGGGAAGTAGGAGTGAGTTGAAAATATCGCTGGGGGTATTATTTAACTATCACACTGCCAATAGCACTCTCATTGAGAAACTGCTCAAATTAATGGATTGGAGAAAAAAATTCATGGAGAGCCAAAGAGTGGACATAGAGACCAGAGGAGAGCTGCCCAGCCTAAGAAGGGGGAAGCTTGAGTGGGCAAGGCTCTGTGAACCTATATAGAGGAGGCCAGACCTGGAGGGACCACCCAAAAGGAGCTGGATCAGCTCTGAGAGACGGCCCAGGCTCTTGCCCGTCTGAGGCCAGTAACCAGCACCGAGGATGCACATGGTTGCCCAGCCCAGAGCTGCAGATTCTCAGGCACCACTCCCATGAACTCCTGTATCACCTGTGGCGGGCAGCATCTCGGCTATACTCATTTCCGCCTTTCCTTCAACAGCTGCATACCACCCAAGAATCTGCCCTGCCCATCCAAACTGCCCCCCTTGGACAAGCCCTATTCAATAGCTCATCAGTTTTATAAATCTCCTGAAACCAAGGGTGGGAGTCCTGACGTTGAGCGAGGCACAGGTTAGTGTAGAAAGGTGAGCCCCACACGTGTGATCTTTGAAGGGAGTGAAAAAAGGCCCAGAGGCTCCCTCCTCCCTCACACTGCCTGCCACCTCCACCATCTGCGACAGCTGTGAAACGCAGCCCCATAACACCCACCTGGCCTTGCCTGGCTGAAGAGTGGGACAGACTTGCCGAGAGTCCACTTGTTGAGAGTCTGCGAAGTCTTATAGGGAAAACACCCAAAGACGAAAGAAGCAGACACACAAAGTCTGCTCAGTCTCATGCCTCTAAATTCCTGACAGCAAGGGCTCTATCTACATATCACTATCTTATCCTAAGTATCTGGCCCAGTGGTTGACACTTAGAAGATTCAGTAAATGGTTTGGCGGAAAAATAAGTGGATGGATGGAGTACAGCAGGATGTCTCTAACTTGGAATTATCTGAATTACAAGGAGGTTGAGAGATGTTAGGCAAGAATGTACAGCTGTGTTTACTCTGAACTCTCAGTGAGAAATTGGGACAAAGCAGAACTATTGTAAATAGTACCCTCAAAGCACAGCATAGCAGAGAAGAGGACATAGCCATGCTTTCCACTTCTGCCCGGAAAGCAGTGTGACTCTGGCACATGGAGGGCCCCAGGGAGCACAGAGCAGCTCGGCGGCTTCAGGTGACAGCAGCCCCCAGATAATGGTGGCCCCACAGGTGGTGACCATGCCTGTACCCGGGGTAGGAAGCCACCTAACAGATGCATCACTGGGAGATGACTTGGACAGGCTTCGTGACAAGTCTGGGTCTTGAGATGACCCTTTTGTTTCGTTACTTAGGTATTTTCCTGAACATCTAGTTAGCTCCAGGCGGCTATGTGCCAACCTCAGAAAACTGGGAAGATTCTGGATGAATACTGAGAATTGGAGGGGGCTCCAAATGGAGAGAACGGAGTAAAGAAAGATAAAGTAAGAAAAAGGATAATCTAACTGAGAAGAGGCATGCGATTTACAAAGTAATTTTACATATATCATCTCATTTAGAAGGGAGACAATAGTGAGCACAGTCAGTACTGTGGAAACGATAAGTCCCAATTGGGAGGTAACTGGTAAAGGCAATGAGTGAAAAATAAGGAAGTGATATATTCACTCTCCCAACAGCTTTCTGGATGGAAGCAGGCAGCTAGACATTACTTAAAATTTCCATACAATGGTGCTTCTCTTAGATCAACCAGGCAGAGGCTAGAACTCACCTGCCTTAGACAAGTTTCCAGGACTGTTTCCTTAAGGCACATGTATTCCACAGTACAGCACTTTTTAAAATAGCAAACTTGGGGAAGGTTTTCAAACATAAAATTTTTAAGTGGTTTCACGACAGTTTCAAAAACTGGACTGACAATGGATTTATTCTTCAGAGGATCCTGGGCAGTTAGAATTCCAGGTTGCTATTCACAAGACCAAGAGTTAAGTCCGCTCTTGTATCTTTTAGAGTTTGTCACTGCCATATGTCCCTGGAGAAAATGCTGAATGCTATATTCATGATGAAATGAACTAAACATTTTGAAATCAATGGTAATGTGTGTTTTCATTCCCAACCCAAATTTCAGAAGCTGGTAAGGGGTGACACCTTTCCACATCCAGAGGTAGATAACATGGAAAATAATGCCTTGTTTCCCTCTCCCCTCGGAGAGCATCTCCAAACCTATGCCCCAAACTCTTTAGCTAACACACCTCTTGAATTAGTGTGTAGAGAGTTTCCCAAGATCAACACTGAAGTCCTTCATCAAAGCCTTAATTCAAGGCTAACTGGTATTTTAAGGTAACAGAACCAGCTGTGCACACATGTTTGCCTTAGACAGAGACACCTCTGCAAGATCCAGGCTTCTTAATGTAATCATTCAAGCATGAATAAGCTGGGCAGCTCCCTGGAATCTCTGACCAGATAAAGGTGGACAGGAGGCACTACCCCTGTGAGTTTTACATTCCACATTGAGTCTAGCTGCCTTGACCCCCTGGGAATTTCTTTCTCTGTAATTCCAAGTATTTGTACCGAGCAGCTCGGTCTCCAGCAATTTGACAGTTCAATTAATATTGTCATACCTAGATAAATGGGACTATAAAACATGCATGTGTCATTACAATATGGTCTATTTTTAGGAGGCACCCAAACAAGAACAGGGTCTTGCAGGTCACTGAGGCCTTTGGATTTACGAATTCCTGGTCAGAGGGAGGTCTCTCCCGCTCCCAGATGCCCTCCCTTCCTGGTTCGTTCTAGCAGATGATCAATTACTAATGTCATAGGTCAAAAAGGCCATTTATCTACTGCACATCCCCCAGAACTTGGTACCTGACAATATAACTCTCCAAATGCTTTTCAGCAGCAAACTAATTCCTCTAACAAAACTTCTTTCCTCTGGAGACTGGGAGTGAGGGTGGACAGATGGCCCTTTGCTTCTACCGCCATTGCCCCCCTTGTCTAAAAACAGGCTCTTCTTCAGAACAAAGTGAATAAAATCAGAATATCGGGAGAGAATTCTGACATAAGACTGGCTGATTACAGAGCCTGTACAACTTTGAGGAAACACCCTTCTGAGAGGCAGAAAACCTGAACTGGGTAAGAATGCAAAACAAGAGTTTCTAGCCTCTGGAGGCACCAAGCAGATTTTATTTCAAAGAACTGAAAAATCTGATATGAATTATTTTTCAAATAAAGTAAAATAACTTCAAGTATTTACCACATTATTAAGTTCTGAAATAATTGGAGAAATGAAATTAAGTCCCATAAACTAGAAGTCTTCTGTCTTAAAATGAACAGATCATTCTATTGCTGTCATAGTCCTTTTATGTTTAAGACACGTTTTTAATTGGATTCTACCTAGTTGTCTCTGTTAGTTTATCCCTCAAAAGTGTTGCTTGTTTTGATCCAATTTCATAGGGTGGGTTAGAAGTTTCAAGATAAGCCTTGGATTCAGTCTAAAACCTTAGAATGCACAACAGAAATTTTCCAAAAGGTTTATATTCTGTCACATTTCATGGGGTTCAACTTAATTCTGCAAAAGCACAGGAGGAGGGCTTTACTTTCCCTTCACACGGCCTTTCTGGGACTGGGAGCAAAATCACCTTTCAGCGAACCTGGTCACAAAGCCTAATAGAAGAGGATCTTTGAAATGCAGGGAAAAGAGGTCAAGACACTTAACAAAATAACATACCAGAGTTATGCTCTCAGAATATTTGAAAACAATCAGTTTTCTTCATGACCTCCCCTCCCTCTGTGTGCAGGACCTAAAGCACACAGAGCATCACCACCTCCACCAGCGCCCAGCTCCACTGAGAGGAACAAACAGAAGCTTGGAGGAGGAACAGGGAACCTTGGGACATGCAGAGAAGACCATGAGAGAGAGGAAGAAGGGAGGGGATGACCAGGGAACAGACTTCTTAGGCCTATCTAAGGGCGCTCAGTATGGACTGGAATAATCTGGAAGAGAAGAAAACTGATTTTTACCATCTTCTGAACTCCAAATGTGGTTGATCCCCCAAGAGTAACACTTTGATCCTCCAGGAATCACACTTTGATCCTCCAATAGTAAGACCCTCCCATACTTAGGAATAGGAAGTGAAGGGCTGCACATTCCTGCCTTCCAGGGTCAAGGGCATGAGTAAGAGGGTCCATGTGGCTCATAGTTATAGAGAAGTCCCATTACACTAAGTAAGGTCCATGGTTCACAGAATTATACATTTAAAAAAATAAGAATAAGATTCCCAGGCAAGATAGCTCCGTAACTTCACAATTTGGCTTCCCCTCTCTTCCAAATAATAGATGAAAACAGAAAAAGATGAAATCATAAGACACATCTAATATATAGATATGACTCAAAATATCTTTAAATATCTAAAATCAGGGCTGAGGCTGTGGGTCTGCTGGGTTCTGGAGTCAGAAGCAGTGGCAGCCAGGAGCTGCTGGAAGCAAGGCAGAGTGATAGGAACTAAAGGTGCTCCATTTGCCACTAGGTATGAAGCCAGTTTCTCTGCATGAAGCCATGAGGTTTGGGGTTTCTTGATTATGAAAGAAGCTAGAAAATAAAAGGGTACTGATCTAATACAGAGGGCTATAGATTCATAAGAAGCTGTGAGCCAGGGAAGATGGGAGCAGAGAGACAAAGCTTCATGACAAGGAATTAAGTTTATCATCAAAGCTCAATTTTAAGGCCTGGCAGCCCAGAGATAAAGGCAAAAAATTAAACAATAACAAAGAAAAAGAAATGATGGACATTGAGGAAGAGAAAAAAACCCAAAACAACAACAAAAGCTCCCATTTAAAATAAATCTTCAGGGATTTCCCTGGTGGCACAGTGGTTAAGAATCCGCCTGCCAAAGCCGCGGACACAGGTTCGAGCCCTGGGCCGGGAAGATCCCACATGCTGAGGAGCAACTAGGCCCGTGCCTCACAACTACTGAGCCTGCATGCTGCAACTACTGTAGCCCGCGAGCCTAGAGCCTGTGCTCCGCAACGAGAAGCCACCGCAATGAGAAACCTGCGCACCGCAAAGAAGAGTAGCCCCCACTTGCCACAACTAGAGAAAGCCCGTGTGCAGCAACGAAGACCTAACACCGCCATAAATAAATAAATAAATATAAATAAATATATATATAGTTTTTAAAAACTTGTAAATAAATACATCTTCAAACCAAAACTCTAAAATACAAGAAATCTAATACCACAAAAGTTAGCCAACAAACCTGAACATAAATTTACTCTAAACAAAATAAACTGTATCGGAAGAATTTCACACAAAAATAAAATAAACATGCTTCAGATGCCCAGAGAGATAAATGAGAGAAAGATGACATTTAAAATGAACAAAAATTTATAAAACTGATAATATATAATTGTAATATCATAGATGATTGTAAAAGCTTATTTGAAAACTTGGAAATGAAAATATAGTCATTGAAATAGTTTAAAGACTCAAAAGATGTGATGAACTCTAGAAACAAAGAGATAATTAGTGAAAAGAAAAATAGGGCAGATCAAGCAGGATAAGAAGAATGTTCATGCGGGGGGGGGGGGGGGGGCAACCTGGCCTGAGGAGTCAGAAATCAAGCAGCCTGCCCGAGGCAAGCCCGTGTGCATGTGTGCACATATATACACATGTATCTATATCTATTATTTATGTATAGATATATACATACACATATTTCACAGTTCTGTCCACTGAGAAGGCCTTGGGGCAGGGACAGCATAAGAACACAAAGCACACCTAGTGCCCAAATCTTGCCTTCTAAGCACTCTTCTCCACTGCAAAATCAGAGTTCCTTAGGAAAATAGATGATTCCCAGACTGGGGTAGGGAAAGTAGAAGATGAACCTAGGACATCTTGTCATGCTGGAAAGCAAGAAAATGCTCAAAGAATGATGGGGACCTGTCAAAAGAACACAGAGGGACTTCCGCAGGGAGTGGTGCCGCAGGGAAGTGCCGAAAGTGGCAGGGAAGTGGTTAAGAATCCGCGTGCCAATGCAGGGGACAGGGGTTTGATCCCTGGTCCAGGAAGATCCCACATGCCGCGGAGCAGCTGGCCCCGTGTGCCACAACTACTGAAGCCCGTGCGCCCAGAGCCCGTGCTCCGCAATAAGAGAAGCTTCCACGACGAGAAGCCCGCGCACCGCAATGAAGACCAAAAATGCAGTCAAAAATAAATAAAATTAAAAAAAAAAAAAAAGAACACAGAAACCAGCTTGGATGGGCCCCCACTCACCCTGGTGATGTTAAGCAGAATGTGATGAGACAAAAGCAGCAGGAAATTCTCCTGGACATTACGTGGATCCAGCCCAATGGGGTAGAACAGGATGTCAGATAGTCCTCAAGTAATTGATCTAACTGGTCTGGTTGTTTTCTTACACCTTCTGAAGTGCCCAGTGCTGGAAAGCAATAGTGTGAAATCAGTTGACTGCAGAACATCCTTCTGTCTCCCTGTGAACGCCATAGTGTGAAAATTTAAAACCCCAGATATGAACATTAATTCTGATCTTGGTGATCAGGCCAGCACTGAAATGTCCTGCTTTTTAGGGGGTCTATGACTAATGTTTTCATTTCACAGAATCATAGAAATTAGAAATGGAGAGGATTCATTCTATCATATTGTACCTGCCCCCTGCCTGTCAGACATTGTTCCCTAAGGTCTGTGGGCTCCGACTGCATCCAGGCGTGGTTGCAAAACTTCAAGAAGCGAGGCTGCGGTCCCTACCTTGGGCACCGACTTCACAGTCTCATGGTTCTTTCACTCAGGAAGATTTTCTCCTAGGACAATCTCACTAGTCCTTTTGTAACTTTTTCCTCTTTCATCTCCTTTTGCAGCTATAGCTTTCTTACTACTCCCCCACGGAATGGGGAAATAGCCTTTTGGTTCCACCACCAACGGGAGCTGAACCTAAAACGCTTAGTGAGAATTAAGTTTTAGTTTAACTCCAGAGGCATTTATTTTTTCCAAGTAATTTTTTTAATTGAAGTATATTTGGTAACCGTAAGTTTGTTTTCTATGTCTGCGAGCCTATTTCTGTCCTGTAAATAAGTTCATTTGTATCATTTTTTTTAGATTCCACATATAAGTGATATCATATGGTATTTGTCTTTCTCCAGAGGCATTTCTAACATTTGCCCAGTGCCAACGGTGAAAATAAACAGAAGTGGGAGGAATAAGCAGTGAGTTACGGGAATCCCAGAATATGCAGAACTTTGCGTGATTCACAAGATATACATTTTGTGAGATAAGTGTAGCGCTTTCATCAAATTACCAAAGAGTAAACCCAAAATGTTTAAGAAACCCTGCCCAAGAGTAAGGTCACAGAGGAGAAATGGGATGAGCTCTTGAGTTGGGAGCCAGTCAGGTATATGTTCTTGAATTTGTTGCCAACTAACTATGTGGTTTGAACAAGTCTCTAACTTCTCTGAGCTTCAGTTGCTATCTCCAAAAAAAGGAAGGCAGAGAGGAAAAGATGACAAGAGAGAAAAAGGAGGACGAATTAGATTATTCTAAGATCCCTTTCAACTCACTGAATCCTATTTCTTGATGAACACAACCAGCCCTTAGATTCTAGTTCTGAAAGCTTCACCCATGGGCTGACAGCCTTTAGTTCATTCCAACCGGTCCCTCTCTTCCACATGAGGATCTTTGACACAGACTTTAGATAGGCAAGTAGCATCAGTAGACTCCGGCACTGATAAGCATGGCCCCTGCCCCAATCATACCCAACACCAGGGCGCTCCAGCTTAAGAATAAATTTCCTACGTCTTACTATTTGCTCCAGAATGGAGGCCCAGTGCTTTACATGAAAATTGCTTTGAAAAAGGCTATTTGAGTTTTCTTCTGTTTCTTCACTTATTCCACAAGTATTTATTGCCAGGCACTATATGCCAGGCATTAAGCTAAATTCTCACACACTGCCGTAAATGAAACCGGTCCCCAAGAGGCTAAGAATCCTAACGTCGTACAAAAGTCCTCTCTGTGGAGCTGTGCATAGGCCCAGGGTAGGTACTAGCTTGATTCAACTGAGAGGAAAGAGAGGGGTCGGGGCTGGCATTGAAATAAGGAGAGACAGAGCCTCTGCGAGCATCACACACCCACCTATAAAGGGAAGGGGGATGCTGGCACCCTTCCAGAAGGGAGAACGAAAACCTGGTCCAAGTTGCACTATACCCCTGAGTTTGGTCAGGAAAGATGCTAAGGTTTTGTGTTTTTATTTGAGATTTTCTTCCACTAAAAAGGAACTGACTACCATACTAGATTACCACTTGAATACTGCTCTCCCAAGGAGCGGGATTCCATCCAACTTTGAGCCAACTGACTTCATTAGACCACACCTAGTAACACGAATCCTGGTGTTATGTTTCCCACGAGGGAAGAGCAGACAGCATCTGTCTCTTTCCTCATGGCTAATATTTCTTGCCTGTGCTCTTTTCCCTTCAAGTTCGCATCTCGTGCTGGTAGAAAAGCATTTCTCTTATTCGAGACAAAAGCCTGCCAATTATAAAGGATTCTCTCGTGGCAATACCAAAGTACACAGAATTCTATACTTAAATTGTTTACCCTTTCTTTCTGGTGGTAAGACTTGCCTGGACCAAAACTGTAAGTAAGTAAGACGAAATAAAAGCAGGCTCATGGCCGTGAATGAAGTGGTCACTGAACAGAGAGTACCAGCAATGCAGAACTGGGACTTAGCACCACCATCTGCCCCAGAACTCCAGGAAGATAATTCCCCTCCCACCAGAATTCAGGGAAAAGACCCATCTCACTTAATGAGAACACACTGCCACAGCCCCCCACCTTCCCCCCACCCCTCACGGCTGCATAGTAGTGGGGACCTTCTAGGTGAAATCCAGGATAGAAGAAGTGTCATGAGAAAGTAACAAGGATAAAGCAAGTAGTACTCATTCTCTGTAAATACATTAAACAACGATTTATCACTTTATCACTTGAGGTGAAGGGGGAGTCACAACGATGGTCACTAAACCACCTTATATGGAGAGGGTCCCATTGGCTGAAGGGCCCTTTGTTTCTCTGTTCCCTTTGAAGTTAGACGCGGTGGCAGAGCTGAACTGCACGATAGGAAAAAGAGGTCAGGAGTCTGGAGTTCCTGAAATAAAGGGGAGGTGGGAGGTGGAGAGGGCCAAGGTAGTTGGGGGTAGGGAAGGAAAGAAGCAGAGAAAAGAGGAGCAAGGTAACATAGGGGACCGGGGAGAAAACAAATGCCTAGTGAGAGATTTTAAGTTCTTTATAGATGAGGATGGTATGTGCTCCGAGTTTTCCTCTAAGAAAGCTACAAAGAGTCAGCAGAACTCACTGATGTTTTTGTGCAAGGGGATTATTTGGGGTCCAAAGTGAAAACAGAGTGTGTAGTCCAAACCTGGGACTGGAGGGTGAAAGGGCATGTGGCTCGCCCATCTCCATCATACCCCCACTACCCCTCTGTCCCCCGTGAGGAGGCTCCAGGGCAGGGGAGGGGACGTCCTGCGTGGCGGCTCACCGTGCTGGGCAGGGTCTACTCTCTGGAATGCAGTTCTCGGAAGTGTCTGTCACCACACCCTTCCTGCTGGAGGTGATTGATCAAGCCCCACCGAGGAAGAGCCAGACTCAAACTCCAGGAGCCAAGGCTCACGGAGTCAGCAATGACCTTTATCTCCTGAAGGGGAGAATGTGCTCCTGTGCTTACCAGGGCCAGCTTCCTGGGTGTGCAACCTGTGCAACTGCACAGGTGCCACGGTTAGAAGGGCCATCCTTGCTTTAATGCTCTGCTAGACGTCAGTGCTCCAGCAGAGTGAGGTGGCTTCCCACAGGAAGTGACACTCAGTGGATCACACGCCACTTCTCCCCCCAGCAAGACTGAGGGTCCAGTTTGGCCTCATCTCTTTCACTGCAGAGGGTACACTTCGTCATTGAGATCTTGTTTGGTGTTTCCTACTTGCTCAGCGGATGCTTCATGCTGCTCCACAGAGCTGAGACACTCACCATTCTACAGTTACAATTCCACCTCTTTTGATTAATCCTCACAATATCCCTGGTCAGCAATTGTTGGAATTTGAGGGGTTGGTTTTTATAGTTTGGATCGAGTTCAGTAATTTTCCAGAATAATCGTGTCTCTAAAGCAGATACGCAATTTCTCTGATATGCCAGCTTCCCATGTCTTCCGTAAAAGAACATATTGTTTACAGACAGGGGTTTGCGGTGCCAGGAACCCAGGCAGGACTACTGAGATACGAGAGTGACAGACAGATCCCCAGCACTGGGAGACTGGCTCCTGGAACAGTCAAGAAGGGCCAGCCATGAACGTTTTCTCACCAGGAGCTATTCCCAGCTTTTACTGAGAGAGTAATACACGGCGTGTGGTACCACGGAGGGGCCTCTTCAGCCCATGGCAGGTCTCCAATTTGCCTGACCTGTGTGAGGACAGTTACCACCAGAAGGGCCCTTTTTAGCAAAAGTGGCACATGCATTTCTTTTCCTACTCCCATGTGATGTCTTCAGAAGATTTCATTCGGATCGCTCAACAACTGAACACTATACCTTAACTTCGCCCTGACTACCCTGACGGTTGGAATCGCAAATCTGAGAAGGTTGGTCACCTTCTTAGATATCACAAGTACGGAGGAAACATTGACTGCTCACTGAATGTCACGAGCTTAGCCACGTTTGCCAGACGCACCCCGCCCCCAATGGTTGGGGGCAGACCACGTGGCCAGTTCTGGCCAAAGGGCCGTGAGAGTGATACACATCATTTCTAGACGGAAATATTGAAGAGCTAGCGCGAGACCCTCCGACTCTGCCTTCTCCTTCTAAAAGCATTCACAGGATGTTAAGCAGCCTCCATCTCTGAGTCAAGGCCAAGAAGGAAAACGCCCTAGGGAACTGCCAGACTTTTCTTGAACACGAAGTAAACCTTTACATGCTAAGCCACTGAGACTTTGGAGTGCGCTCACCACCGCAGCAGAGCCTAGCCTGACTAATGCAAGCAGGCAACCAGAAGCACCTACTGCTCAATGGGACTCAAAGCTGCAAATGGAATACAACAGCCCTACAGCCAGCTAAGGGCACTCTTACCTTTCCTCAACATTATCTGGGTCAGCAGCTACCAAAAATAGCGGCCATATAACCGGAAATAAGAGAAAAGTAGAGAAGGGAAGTGTCAAATAAAATTAGGACAGGAAACGTCAGCGAGCAATAGACGTTTGCCCTCTCTTGTGGATACACCGGTCATCCCAAAGATGCGACGCTGGGAAAGATGGTATAGTGAAGGGCTCGGGAGAGGATGGGGATGGAAGCCATACAGTACAGCACGGAATCTTTGATTCTCAGCCAGATCCCAGGCTTTTATATCAGGCCAACAGCAGGGTAAATTAGAAAGCTGAAAACCTGGGCAGCCACAGACAAAATTGTAAAGTTTATTTTCAGAGCCTGGTATCTGCCACACAGCTGACACAATCAATATTTCTCAAAGCGTTTGTTCCTTCCCCTCACCCCATTCCCCTTGCAGTACCTTGAGCCCCATCCCTTGGCCACCCAGGATCCAGCTCTGCTAAAGTCCCCAAATTCTGAAGCCACCCAGCAGCACCCCACCCCCCAACACCTTCCGTCTCCTCTACCCTGTTTGATTACCAGTCGTAAGTCCAAGGGTTTGGACAAGCCAGTGCATCAACTTATATGGCCAAGGTGGTACTGGCTACTTCGGGATTAACGCCGTCAGCACCTATATAATCACATTGCAAGACTCCATACCGCTGCTGTGACTGAAAGATGTGACCGTCTAATTTCAGCCCTCAAGGTAAATGCAGGGAAGAAATCTTTCGGAGAAAAGAGGCTTTTCGAGGCTTCTCAAGTCACTTTGGGGCCATAGATGACTATGTCCTACACTCACCTAAACTGTAGAGTCAGGCATTGTGGCCACAGCGCCGTCTTCCCCTTTCCTGCCAGAGCTGCAATCCCCCTCCAACCCGTCCTACCACTGACACTCCTACCCTGAACTCTCTCCCACCTCCATTTGCACGGATGACATGTCTGCATCACTCTCACTGTGACTTCGGAAGCAGAGAAAGAACCAGAGAGACACCTGGGTTTTCTGCCACTGAAACTGGAAAACAGTCCTTGAGAAAAAGATGTCAAGGTCCAGCGGGACATATTTTTCCATCCAAACACTGTAAAATGAGTAGAGGTTTCACATGACGCTCACGTCTTGGTATGTGTTTGTTGTTTTTAGAACAGCAGGCCCCATATCTGAAGCGATACATGCATATATGATGTGGGTGTTACCATGGCAGATGCCGTGCATTTTTTTGGTTGAATAGAAGGGTAAATAAAGGTATAAATATTGGATCTTCTGTTACTATGGAGACGCAACGATTTGGGCCCTCGTCATTTTGGAAAGTTTTTTAATTTTATTATTTGGGTTCACTCCCTGCTGTGAATATTCTTATCAGAAAGTCTCCAGTCCCTGCTGCTGTAATTATGCTGACCCAACTAGCATTCTTGATTTGTCTTTTCAGATGGGATATCACTGATTTCTCGGAGAGAAAATTCATTACCTGTTTTTCCCTTATTACCAGATGTGAAATCTATATTTGCATTCTTAAAAGTATTATTATTAAAAGCATATTTTAAAGTCAGGATTCTCTAGTCTACCTGGCTGTTATTTTTTTAAAAAAAGGGGTAGGTCTCTTTAAAGTCTTAAAGAGTTTTTGATCTATTTTCTGATCTAGACATTTGAACTTTTCCTGAACAAAATGTTTTCATTTCTAACCCTGATATGTCAGCATTGATAATCAGAATGTTAACCTTTGTATAGTCTTAACATCTCCATTACAGTTATTGATTTAGATGTTTATAACTCCTAACCTAGAATGTGGTTTAGCCCTGCTAAACTTATGTCTACAATGAACAAAAATCTAGATTTGGGTACTTACCTAGACTACTAATTTTTAAATATGCTAGTGTGCTTCTTACCGACTAATCAATATATTGAACAGCCACTAAAACACTTAACCAGTACTTACCGTGCAAGGCATTTGGAATTCAAAACTAAATAAGACACAGTCCCTGCCCACAAGCTCACACAGTCCCTGCCCACAAGGAGCTTGTCTTATTGATAAAACACCAAAGTGTTACTACTGAGGATTTTTGTATTGGGTGAAGTTGAATTAAATTACCTCTAAGATTTCTTCAAACCCTAAGATTCTGAGCTTATTTATTCTACAATAAAGTTTAAGGCTAAATTAACACTAACATCAAAAATTTACAGTTTATTTTCTCAAATTATCTCACACATATATAATCAACTCTCAATTATACCAGCAGCGTTCAAAATTAATTGGAACAGTTTCCAAGATGCTTTGCAGCCATAGTGTCAGAAGTCGTCGCCAGTAACAAGGCAAATTTATTGGACTTAACATTTGCCCACTGAAGGAGGTGGTTAGGCCATGGAGGTGCAGTCAGATTACACTGTCTCTTCTCCCTCCCCCTCAACCAGCCTCTACTAAAAATGTGACAAGAGAGACCCCCAAGATACTAGGCAGCCCAGGGCAAGGTCGGGGCAGGAAGTCTGCAGACCTGCAATGATCACCTCCAGGATAGAGTTAGCTGCACTCAAACTGTGGCCAACCAGCTTTACCCACCACACCCTACTTTCCTTTTTCTTTTATTAATGGTTTACATTCTCCCAGTCTGGTCATTCAGACTTGGCCCTTCAAAGTCATCTTGGACCTTTTCTTCTCCCTTGTTCCCAACATCCAGACACAAAGTACTGTATGGGATTGTATAGTCTTCATTCTTCAGGTCTCACCTCTCCAATTTCTGCACAACAGTCTGTTGTATGGTGCGTGTTGGGGCAGGGGTATGGAAATGTACACCCTATGACTCAGATATTTTTAAAAGGTCTTTTTTTTAATTTTGTTATAACAACTTTTTCTTTCCTCAAGTCCTGTTGATTTGATGGCAGAAAAACAAAAATATACAAAGTAGCCCATTAGGAACATTCAAAGTTTAAACTCCATATTAGGACTGTGTATTCCATCTCAAGAGGTCTTTCTCCCCCTCCTTACTCCAGGAAGGTCCCCAAATGTAGGCATTTCTCCTGGCAGTGGAGGGGAGCCCCCAGGATGGAGGTATATGCAATGGAATATTATTCAGCCATGAGAAAGAAGGAAATCCTGCCATTATGCTTATAAGTGAAATAAATCAGACAGAGAAAGACAAATACTACATGATATCACTTATATATAGAATCTAAAAAAGCCAAACTCATAGAAACATAAAGTAGAACGGTGGTTACCAGGGGCTAGGGGGTGAGGGAAATGGGGAGATGTTGGTCGAAAACTTGCAGTTATAAGACAAATAAGTTCTGGGGACCTAACATACAGCATGGTGATTATAGTTAATAATTCTGTATTATATACTTGAAAGTTGCTAAGGCAGTAAATCTTAAGTGTTTTCACTCCAAAAAAGAAATGATAATTATGTGAGGTGATAGAGGTGTTAGCTAATGTTACGGTGGTAAATATTTTGCAATATATATATCAAATTATCACATTATACTCCTTAAACTTACACAACATTATATATCAACAATACCTCAATCAAGCTCTAAAAATTATCTAAGCCATGGAACCAGTCTCAGAAGGGATGAGATGCTGGGTGAGTCACCAAGCCAAGGTCTCTGAGCTAGGAAAGCAAGACATCAGCCCTGAAGTGAAAAGTGAGACTCAGGAACAAGATGGAGAATCAGGGATGTTATTTTGGGAAAAGGTCAGGCCCCAAATAAGTCACATGACTAGCAGACTGCCCATCTGCTCAGGGCAAGACAGCAGAGGGCATCAGGGAGTCCCTCCACTGCAGAGAGTGGGGCTGTAGAGGTAGCGAGAAGGACGTCTGGTTTTTATTCCTAGAGCTGCCACCTTAGTTCTTTTCCGGAAAAGCCCTTATCACAGAGGGTGACACCTACCTGGTGCCCAAGGTACACCAAATGAACCATGAATTGGTGTGCCAGCCTTCTAGCTGGTCTTCTTGCCTCTATACGATTCCTCTGTCAAGACATACAGTGTATCACCCATGTGGTTATCGCCCTACAATGCCACTTTCAATCTGTTCCTTCCCAGCTCAAGCGCCTTTAATGCCTCTAGCAGAGGCTGAAAACTGGAAGCCTCTGAGCTGAATCCAGCCCCAGATGGCTTTTGTTTGGCTCACACTGTGTTTTTCAAAAACTTGATTCAGATACAACATTTTAAAATAGAGATTTCATGTATGTGTCTGCACTCACTCACACACACACACACACGCACGCACATACACACACACAAACACACAAACACACATCCAGATTTCTGGCTTCTCTTAAAGACTCAGAAGGTCTGGGAAGTCTGGGCCCATGTTCCCACCTGGCAGTAATCAGCTGGTGCTATGAACAGCTGCCCTGTCCCTGGCATCTGCTCTCTGCTGTTCACCATGTCCCCCCCAGTACCTCTGCACCTTTCCTGGCCCTTCACCCACTGTGGTTCCTGCTGGCCTGAAGCAGGTTTTAGAATTCATTAACCCTGGACCTACAGGATGAATTCTAAACCCCTAGCATTCAAGGCTCTCCTTGGTTTGGTCATAACACTGCATCTCAATATCTCCTTTCAAAGACTTCTCTGATATCCCTTAAAAATATCTTCTTTCCCACCTCCCCTCTTTAAACAAACATTACCAGCTGCTGCCATGTATTAAGGAATGAGCAAGACCCACACAGTGTCTGCCTCAAGGAAGCCAGCGTTCCCTGGGGAAACGTATTTAAATCAGAAGGTGCAATAAGAGTGATGGTTGCTATGGAGCTGGCAGCAGAGGGGGAAAGAGGAGCTCAGAACAAGGGCGCTAACCAGACTGGAGGTTTCTGGGGGGAGTCACATCTAATACCAGGTCGGGGATGGTGAGTGAGGAGGCAGTGCCCAGGGAAGGGCCATGACAATAGCGAGGCCTAGAGGCGAGCAAAGAACGGAAAGGAGTTGGGTCTGGACACAACGGGTGGAGAGAGTGCGCGAGGGGAACAAGGAGTCTGAAAGCTGAGGTTGGAGAAGTAGGCAGGCACGATCACTCCATTTATCTCAAGGGCATTTGGAAGCATCTGAAGAATTTAAAGAAAGCGAGGGACTTCCCTAGTGGCGCAGTGGTTAAGAATCCACCTGCCAATGCAGGGCACATGGGTTCGAGCCCTGGTCTGGGAAGATCCCACATGCCATGGAGCAGCTAAGCCCATGCGCCACAACTACTGAGCCTGTGCTCTAGAGCCCACAAGCCACAACTACTGAGCCCGTGTGCCACAACTGCTGAAGCCCGCATGCCCTAGAGCCTGTGCTCCACAACAAGAGAAGCCACCACAGTGAGAAGCCCATGCACCGCAACGGAAGAGTAGCCCCCGCTCACCGCAACTAAAGAAAGCCCATGCTTAGCAATGAAGATACAAGGCAGCCAAAAATAAATAAATAAAAATTTTAAAAAATAATGAAAGAAGTGGGAAGCAGCCGCATAGCACAGGGAGATCAGCTCGGTGCTGTGTGACCGCCTGGAGGGGTGGGATAGGGAGGGTGGGAGGGAGGGTGACGCAAGCGGGAAGAGATATGGGAACATATGTATATATATAACTGATTCATTTTGTTGTGAAGCTGAAACTAACATACCATTGTAAAGCAATTATGCTCCAATAAAGATGTTTAAAGAAAAAAAAAAATAATGAAAGAAAGGGAGTGGCAGGTTCAGCTTTGTGGTATAGAAGGAGCATCATGACTACTTAGGGAGAACAGTTTGGAAAAGCAAAAGAGGGAAGATGGAAGATATGTTAAAAAGACTTATGGGAGGCCAGACACAAAAGGTCATGTATCATATGATTCCATGTATGTGAAATATCTAGAATAAGTGAATCCATGGATATAGAAAACAGAGTAGTGTTTGCCAAGGGCTGAGAGAAGAGGAGGTTGGGGAGTGCCGACTGAACGGGCACAGGGTTTTCTCTGCGGGCGATGAAAATGTTTTGGAACTAGATAGAGGTGATGATTGCACATCACTGAGAATGCACTAAATGCCACTTTGATATGAACAATTTTCTGTTTTATGAACATTTTGTGTTACGTGAATTTTACCTCAATTCTTAAAGGAGTATCATGGAGTCCAGGCAAGAAGCATTTGGAAGAAGAAACGTGATGACATGAGCCCCAGCCCCCATGCCTTGCCCATGCCATCTCCTTCTCCCTCTAGGTGCCCTCTCCCTTCCTTCCTTCCACCACTTACTCATCCTCTGGCCCCATTTCACTGGCTACCACCTCTAAGGCCAGCCCAGCTAGAGCTCATCACTTCCTTCTCGAATTACGGCCGTGCCTCCCATCACACACTCCCTGCCCCCTCTTTATCATTTCTTCATAACTGTATTCCTAATTTTCTCAACTGTAAAATAAGCTTGTGAACAATAGCACCATTTAGGAAATACAGGATGAGAAGTGTAGATGCTAAGCTTACTGTGTGACTTTTCAACAGCTAGGTAAGGTTTTCTGCCAACTGAATATGAGGTTGTATCATGCATGTGTATATAAATATAATTTTCCATCACGATGCAAGAATTTTTTAGACCTAGTAAAAATTATCATAGAGATATTTGAACATGATATGCAATTTTTACATCCTGTCAAGGGGCATCCACAGAAGCAGACATTATTATAGTGTCTTTTTCCACCTGGTCTGTAAGTCTAAACATCACTGCTCCCCACTGATGGAGGTTTACCCCATAAGGAGCTGACGCCCCATATTTCCAAGTTATATCATCCAGCCCCTCTATGGCTGCTCGGAAAACTGGAGTCCATCCCCATGGAGTGGCACTGTCCAAGTCCAGAAGTGGAGGGACACTCAGTGCAGATAGGGCTGGGGTGCTGGGCATGAGGGAGGACCCGCTGGCCTGGGCTCTGAGCTCAGACTCCTGTCACTCAGGTTACTGGGCAAGGGCTTCAGAGACAGCCACACAGCCCAGAGGTAGGCAGCACCTTCAGAAAATAAGGAGACAATGAAAAGGTGTCAAGGTTTGAGCCCAACACAGTGACTCACATCAAACAATATGCTCTGAACAGTTCTGCAATATAACCGGCATTGAGTTTTTCATTCAGCATACGGTTACTGAAAAGGCACCACCAGCCAGCCACTGTGCTGGGAAAACAGTGAATATCAACAAAGACAGTCACTCCTGGTGCTCCAAGTCTAGTGAGGGATACAGACTAGCTAATGGGACACTATAAAAGTGTGTAGCACTAAGATAAGGACAGCACCCAGGGAAGCAAAACAGCACAGAGATTGTAAGCATGAGTTCTCAACACTCACTGCCTGAGTTCACATCCTAGCCCTGAGCAACTGTCTGAGTTAATTGGTCTAGTGGGTTGAGTAGTGACCGCCCCCACCCCCCGCCAAAAGATATTCTAAACCCAGAACCTGTGAACATGACCTTCTCTAGATAAACGGGTCTTTGCAGATGTAATTAAGGATCTCAAGATGGGGTCATCCTGGGTTATCCAAGTGGGCCCTAAAGCCAATGACAGGTATGAGAGACAAGAGGAGACAAGACACAGACACAGAGAGGAGAAGGCAGAGATTGGAATGGTGCAGCCAGGCAACACATGCAACCTCCAGGGGCTTGAAGAGGTAAGAAAGGATTCTCCCCTAGAGCCTTTGGAGGGGAGCACAGCCTGCCCACCCTTTGATTTTGGACTTCTGGCCTCCAGAACTATAAGAGAATAAATTTCTGTTGTTTTAAGTCACCAAGTCTGTGGTAATCTGTTACGGCAGCCATAGGAAACCAATACTCTTAGCCTCTCTGATCTTCAGTTTTCTTGTCCCTAAAATATGGAAAGTAATAGTACACACCTTCTTGGGCTGTTTAAATGAGATAATGCATAGAAAGTACTTGGCCCAGGACCAGGCAGGTGGTAAGTGCTCAATAAGGGTTAACTAATAATTTGATCTCATTACTAGTAGTAGCAGTGCAGCAGTAGCCTGCATACAAGGCAAGTCTAACCAGGCTTTGGGGGAAGCCTCTTGAGAAAGTGGCCTTGAGCTGAGACATGATGGATGAGAAGGCATTAGCTGAACAAAGGAAAACGAGAGAGGGTTTAGAGGACTGGGATAGGATGGGAAGAGAGATAACGGGGGTGGAGTTTCAGAAGGAATAGCATATTGAGGCCAGAAGGTAAGAGGGACCAGGTGACATTTTGGAAGTTGAAAGCATTTCTAGCAAATGTTGGATGGCATATAGGAGCAGCTTTATTTCTGTGATGTGCCAACATCATTCCAAGTTTGTGTGAGAACAATAGGGAAATTTGATTTGGTATTATTTAATATTTACTCCCAATCTGATGTCCTATCAAATATTCACAAACAGGTCTTCTCCATCTCTTCCCTGGGTGAGAGGGACAAGGGTTTTCCGAAAGCACAATTGACAAACTATTTCCCTTTCGACCTTGTACTATAATCGCAAACTCAGAACCGTCCTAATTCTCTTTCTCTTTCAGCCCTTTTACTTAAGCACATATCCCTCTGGCACACATCCATGAAATAGGTGTTTTCATTTTGTTGGGGATGTAGGGATACTTCACGTGCCAAGTCCATGGTGACTTCTAGATGATGTGCCTATCATTGATCTGTTTGCCCTTAAATTCATCCCCAACATTTCCCTCTCCTGCTCTCCACATTCCTTAGGCTTCCTTGCCCTCTCGCTTCCTGGTAAGTTTGACCAAGGAAAGATGCTTCCTTGAGCTTAAATTTCCTGGGGATACTATATTTTTCAGAGTTGCTGTAAATATTAAATGAAAAAAATGTATGTTCGGTACCTCTGGCAACAACTACTGCTGCTCACTCATTCTGTACGTTCTCTTTCTTCCACCGTAATAGCATTTATAGCTGTGCACATGGTCATTCAGAGTAAAACCTCTATTTTCAACTTCCCTTGCAGCTAGATATGGTCATGTGCCTAAGTTCTGGAATTTGAAAAAAAACGTGTGTGATTTCTGGGCTTGCCCTCTTGTCACCTTTCTCCTTTGCTGGGGCTGGCATGTGATGGGATGGGAAGCCATCTTGGAATGCTCGGGCAAGGACAACACACTGGGGATAGCAGGGCAGCAACATCAGAGACACGTGGGCCCCTGAATGACTTTGCAGAGCAAAGCCAACAAGCCAGCCAGACTTACAGGTAGAGATATAAACCTCTATGCTCTGTAAGCCACTGTTACTTGGGGACTCAGCTGCACAACTAAACCTACATCTCATCTAATGTCGTTCCCAGCAAAGTGTCAGGTTTGCATTGCAAGGAGGTACCTGCAGAGATCAACTCTGCTTGCTTGAAAGCTGAAAAAAATAACTTCCTTCTAAAAGTAACAAAAGAGTTTCTGCCTTCTGGGTGCAGCCCAGAACTTGATTTGAAGCAGTCTATCCCTTTGTTCTCAGAGCAGTAACTTGGTTGACCCCTTTTAATGATGCGGTAAAGAAGTTATCTTAGAATTAGCTGGGGAACTTTTGATAGAAGCTAATTTCCTGCAATTAGGCCAATGGGTACTCCAGACAATTAATTGGGATGTTAAAAGAAAGTGCACTCTTACAGGCAGGACACAAACTAATAAGGCTGGGGATTTATTGGTTACATTAGTTGCTTCTAAATTTTCATCACGGCCACAATGGACCATCAAACATCTTAAATAGTAGTTGGATGAAATGCTTCTAAGTAGTTTCATTTAACGGCTCTTTTATTAAAAATCCAAAGCTCTTGCACAAGGTTCCCTGCCTTCTCCCATCAGGCTCTCAGTTATCTTTTCTCTCCCTGCCCCTCCATGATATCAGTTTTATGCCAAAAAGACGTCTTGTCACTTCTTTCCTCTCTTTACTGAGAGCCTCACAAAACATCCTTGGCAAGCTCGATTGTGTTGTCTGTCATCTCCCTTCCCTTTTTTCAATAATCCACATTTACCCACACTCACCAAATTCCTCTCCTTTTTACTTTGCATCCAAGCACTTTCTTGGTTGATCTCTTAACACACACTCACCTATCTCCAATTGCTATCAATAACAGTCACTGTCACTCACAATTATAATCTCTCTTTCAATAGGTGCTATTTTTTATTGACTCAGCACAGTCATTAAACAGTTGACCAGGACCTTCAAGATGGTGGACGAGTAAGACGTGGAGATCACCTTCCTCTCCACAAATACATCAAAAACACATCTCCCTGTGGACAAACTCCTACAGAACACCTACTGAACGCTGGCAGAAGACCTCAGATTTCCTGAAAGGCAAGAAAATTCCTATGTACCTGGGTAGGGCAAAAGAAAAAACGGAGACAAAAGAATAGGGATGGGACCTGCACCTCTGGGAGGGAGCTGTGAAGAAGGAAAGGTTTCCACACACTAGGAAACCCCTTCACTGGTGGAGACGGGGGATGGCAGGGGGGAAGCTTCAGAGCCACGGAGGGGAATGCAGCAACAGGGGTGCGGAGGGCAAAGCGGAGAGATTCCCACACAGAGGATTGGTGCTGACCGGCACTCACCAGCCCGAGAGGCTTCTTGTCTGCTCACCCACCGGGGCAGGCAGGGGTGGGAGCTGAGGCTCAGGCTTCAGAAGTCAGACCCCAGGGAGAGGACTGGGGTTGGCTGCATGAAGACAGCCTGAAGGGGGCTAGTGCACCACAACTAGCTGGGAGGGAGTCAGGGAAAATGTCTGGACCTACCAAAGAAGCAAGAGACCATTGTTTCAGGGTGCGTGAGGAGAGGGGATTCCTTTCCTGTGTGCCCACAGAAGGCAAAGCACCACCTAAGCGAGCTCCAGAGATGGGCATGAGCCCCGGCTATCAGCTCAGACCACAGAGACAGGCACGAAATGCTAACACTGCTGCCACTGCCACTGCCAGCAAGAATCCTGTGTGCAAACACAGGTCACTACCCACACCCTCCCCGGGAGCCTATGCAGCATGCCACTGCCAGGGTCCCGAGATCCAGGGACAACTTCTCCGGGGAAACACATGGCACGCCTCAGGCTGTTGCAATGTCATGCTGGCCTCTGCCTCCGCAGGCTCTCCCTGCATTGCAATTATGACTACTGTACCCCTCCCTCTTCCTAGCCTGAGAGAGCAAGAGAACCCTAACCAGCCGCTGCATTAACCCCCTCCTGTATGGGCGGGGAACACCCAGCGGTGGGGACAACCCAAGACTGAACCCCAGGAGCTGGACAAACAAAGAAGAGAATGGGAAATTTCTCCATACAGCCTCAGGAGCAGCGGATTAAATCCCCAGAATCAACTAGATGAACCCTGCATCTGTGGAATACTTGAATAGACAACGAATGCTCCAAAAACTGAGGCAGTTGACTTTGGGAGCAACCGTAGACTTAGGGTTTGCTGTCTGTGCCAGATGTGTTTCTGATTTTTCTGTTTATCTTAATTTAGTTTTTAGAGCTTGTTATCATTGCTGGATTTGTTGATTGGTTTGGTTGCTCTCTTCTTTTGTTTTAATTTTTTAAAAAATTTTTAATTTCATTATTTTTTGCTTTTATTACTTTTTCTATTTAAAAAAATTTTTTTCTTCCCTTTTTTCTTACTTTTCTTCAGAGATGTGTGGCCGACAGGGTCTTAGTGCTCTGGCTGAGTGTCAGGCCTGAGCCTCCAAGGTGGGAGAGCCTACTACAGGAAACTGGACCATCAGAGACCACGTGGCCCCACCTAATATCAACTGGCGAGAGCGCTCCCAGAGAACTTCATCTGAACACTAAGACCCAGCTCCACCCAACAGCCAGCAAGCTCCAATGTGGTTCGCCCGATGCCAAACAACTAGCAAGACAGAGACACAACCCCACCCATTAGCAGAGAGGCTGCCTAAAATCATACTAAGTTCACAGACACCCCAAAACACACCACCAGACGCAGACCTGCCCACTAGAAAGACAAGATCCTGCCCCATGCACCAGAACACAGGCACCAAGCCCCTCCAACAGGAAGCCTACACAACCCACTGAACCATCCACACCCACTGGGGGCAGACCCCAAAAACAATGGGAACTACAAAACTGCATCCTGTGAAAAAGAGACCCCAAACACAGTAAGTTAAACAAAATGAGAAGACAGAGAAATACGCAGCAGATGAAGGAGTGAGGTAAAAACCCACCAGACCAAACAAATGAAGAGGAAATAGGCAGTCTACCTGAAAAAGAATTCAGAAAAATGATAGTAAAGATGATCCAAAATCTTGAAAATAGAATGGAGAAAAGGCAAGAAACGTTTAACAAGGACCTAGAAGAACTAAAGAGGAAACAAACAATGATGAACAAAATAAATGAAATTAAAAATTCTCTAGAAGGAATCAATAGCAGAATAACTGAGGCAGAAGAACGGATAAGTGACCTGGAAGATAAAATAGTGGAAATAACTGCCACAGAGCGGAATAAAGAAAAAAGAATGAGAAGAATTCACGACAGTCTCAGAGACCTCTGGGAAAACATTAAATGCACCAACATTCAAATTATAGGCGTCCCAGAAGAAGAAGAGAAAAAGAAAGGGTCTGAGGAAATATTTGAAGAGATTATAGTTGAAAACTTCCCTAACATGGGAAAGGAAAGAGTCAAGTTCAGGAAGCGCAGAGAGTCCCATACAGGATAAATCCAAGGAGAAACATGCCAAGACACATATAACTCAACCTATCAAAAATTAAATACAAAGAAAAAATATTAAAAGCAGCAAGGGAAAATCAACAAACAATATAGAAGGGAATCTCCATAAGGTTAACAGCTGATCTTTCAGCAGAAACTCTGCAAGCCAGAAGGGAGTGGCAGGACATATCTAAAGTGATGAAAGGGAAAAAAACTACAATCAAATTTACCCTACCCACCAAGAATCTCACTCAGGTTCGATGGAGAAATTAAAACCTTTACAGACATGCAAAAGTTAAGAGAATTGAGCACCAGCAAACCACCTTTACAACAAAGGCTAAAGGAAAATTCTCTAGGCAGGAAACACAAGAGAAGGCAAAGACCTACAAAAACAAACCCAAAACAATTAAGAAAATGGTAATAGAAACATACATATCGATAACTACCTTAAATGTAAATGGGTTAAGTGCTCGAACTGAAGGACATACACTGGCTGAAGGGATACAAAAAAACACACTAATATATATGCTGTCTACAAGAGACCCAATTCAGACATAGGGACACATACAGACTGAAAGTGAGGGGATAGAAAAAGATATTCCATGCAAATGGAAATCAAAAGAAAGCTGCAGTAGCAATTCTCATATCAGAAAAAACAGACTTTAAAATAAAGACTATTACAAGAGACAAAGAAGGACACTACAGAATGATCAAGGGATCAATCCAAGAAGAAGATATAACAATTGTAAATATTTATGCACCCAACATAGGAGCACCTCAATACATAAGGCAAATGCTAACAGCCATAAAAGGGGAAACTGACAGTAATACAATAATAGTAGGGGGCTTTAACACCCCACTTACATCAATGGACAAATCATCCAGACAGAAAATAAATAAGGAAACACAAGCTTTAAATGAAACAACAAAACAGATAGATTTAATTGATATTTGTAGGATATTCCATCCAAAAACAACAGAATACACTTTCTTCTCAAGTGCTCATGGAACATTCTCCAGGATAGATCATATCTTGGGTCACAAATCAAACCTTGGTAAATTTAAGAAAATTGAAATCATATCAAGCATATTTTCCAACCACAACGCTATGAGACTAGATATCAATTACAGAAAAAAATCTGTAAAAAATGCAAACTCATTGGAGGCTAAACAATACACTACTTAATAACCAACAGATCACTGAAGAAATCAAAAAGGAAATCAAAAAATACCTAGAAATAATGACAATGAAAACACAATGACCCAAAACCTATGGGATATGGCAAAAGCAGTTCTAAGAGGGAAGTTTATAGCAATGCAATCCTACCTCAAGAAACAAGAAACATCTCAAATAAGCAACCTAACCTTACACCTAAAGCAATTAGACAAAGAAGGAAAAAAATTAAAAAAACCAAAGTTAGCAAAAGGAAAGAAATCATAAAGATCAGATCAGAAATAAATGAAAAAGAAATGAAAGAACAATAGCAAAGATCAATAAAACCGAATGCTGGTTCTTTGAGAAGATAAACAAAATGGATAAACCATTAGCCAGACTCATCAAGAAAAAAAGGGAGAAGACTGAAATCAATAGAATTAGAAATGAAAAAGGAGAAGTAACAACTGACACTGCAGAAATACAAAGGATCATGAGAGATTACTACAAGCAACTATATGCCAGTAAAACGGAGAACCAGGAAGAAATGGACAAATTCTCAAAAAAGCACAACCTTCAGAGACTGAACCAGCAAAAAATAGAAAATACAAACAGACAAATCACAAGCACTGAAATCGAGACTGTGGTTAAAAGTCTTCCAACAAACAAAAGCCCAGGACCAGATGGCTTCACAGGCGAATTCTATCAAACATTTAGAGAAGAGATAACACCGATTCTTCTCAAACTCTTCCAAAATATAGCAGAGGAAGGAACACTCCTAAACTCATTCTATGAGGTCACCATCACCCTGATAGCAAAACCAGACAAAGATATCACAAAGAAAGAAAACTACAGGCCAATATCACTGATGAACATAGATGCAAAAATCCTCAACAAAATACTAGCAACAGCACATTAAAAGGATCATACACCATGATCGAGTGGGGTTTACCCTAGGAATGCAAGGATTCTTCAACATACTCAAATCAATCATTGTGATACACCATATTAACAAACTGAGGGATAAAAACCATATTATCACCTCAATAGATGCAGAAAAAGCTTTCACCAAAATTCAACACCCATTTATTATAAAAACCCTCTAGAAAGTAGGCATAGAGGGAACTTACCTCAACATAATAAAGGCCATCTATGACAAACCCACAGCCAACATCATTCTCAATGATGAAACCACTTCCACTAAGATCAGGAACAAGACAAGGTTGCCCACTCTCACCAATATTATTCAACATAGTTTTGGAAGTTTTAGCCACAGCAATCAGAGAATAAAAAGAAGTAAAAGGAATCCAAATTGGAAAAGAAGAAGTAAACTGTCACTGTTTGCAGATGACATTATACTATACATAGAGAATCCTAAAGATGCTACCAGAAACCTACTAGAGCTAATCAATGAATTTGGTAAAGTAGCAGGATACAAAATTAATGCACAGAAATCTCTTGCATCCCTATACAATAATGATGAAAAGTCTGAAAGAGAAATTAAGGAAACACTCCCATTTACCACTGCAACAAAAGAATAAAATACCTAGGAATAAACCTACCTAAGGAGACAAAAGACCTGTATGCAGAAAATTTTAAGATACTGGTGAAAGAACTTAAAGATGATACAAATAGATGGAGAGATATACCATGTTCTTGGATTGGAAGAATTAAAATTGTGAAAATGACTCTACTACCCAAAGCAATCTACAGATTTAATACAATCCCTATCAAACTACCACTGGCATTTCTCACAGAACTAGAACCAAAAATTTCACCATTTGTATGGAAACACAAAAGACCCCGAATAGCCAAAGCAATCTTGAGAAAGAAAAATGGTGCTGGAGGAATCAGGCTCTGTGACTTCAGACTATACTACAAAGCTACAGTAATCAAGACAGTATGGTACTGGCACAAAAACAGAAATATAGATCAATGGAACAGGATAGAAAGGCCAGAGATAAACCCACGCACATATGGTCACCTTATCTTTGATAAAGGAGGCAAGAATATACAGTGGAGAAAAGACAGCCTCTTCAATAAGTGGTGCTGGGAAAACTGGACAGCTACATGTAAAAGAATGAAGTTAGAACACTGTCTAACACCACACACAAAAATAAACTCAAAATGGATTAAAGACCTAAATGTAAGGCCAGACACTATCAAAACATAGGCAGAACACTCTATGACATAAATCACAGCAAGATACTTTTTGACCCACTTCCTAGACAATGGAAATAAAAATAAAAATAAACAAATGGGACATAATGAAACTTAAAAGCTTTTGCACAGCAAAGGAAACCATAAACAAGATGAAAAGCAGCCCTCAGAATGGGAGAAAATATTTGCAAATGAAGCAACTGACAAAGGATTATTCTCCAAAATTTACAAGCAGCTCATGCAGCTCAATATCAAAAAAACAAAAACCCAATCCAAAAATGGGCAGAAGACCTAAATAGACATTTCTCAAAGGATATATGCAGATTGCCAACAAACACATGAAAGGATGGTCAACATCACCAATCACTAGAGAAATGCAAATCAAAACTACAATGAGGTATCACCTCACACCAGTCAGAATGGCCATCATCAAAAAATCTACAAACAGTAAATGCTGGAGAGGGTGTGGAGAAAAGGGAACCCTCTTGCACTGTTGGTGAGAATGTAAATTGATACAGCCACTATGGAGAACAGTACGGAGGTTCCTTAAAAAACTAAAAATAGAACTACCATACGACCCAGCAATCCCACTACTGGGCATATACCCTGAAAAAACCATAATTCAAAAAAAGTCATGTACCAAAATGTTCATTGCAGCTCTATTTACAATAGCCAGAACATGGAAGCAACCTAAGTGTCCATCAACAGATGAATGGATAAAGAAGATGTGGTACATATATACAATGGAATATTACTCAGACATAAAAAAATGAAATTGAGTTATTTGTAGTGAGGTGGATGGACCTAGAGTCTGTCATACAGAGTGAAGTAAGTCAGAAAGAGAAAAACAAATACCATATGTTAACACACATCTATGGAGTCTTAAAAAAAAATGGTTCTCATGAACCTAGGGGCAGGACAGGAATAGAGACGCAGACATAGAGAATGGCTTGAGGACACAGGGATAGGGAAGGGTAAGTTGGGACAAGGTGAGAGAGTGGCATGGACATATATACACTGCCAAGTGTAAAACAGATAGCTTGTGGGAAGCAGCCGCACAGCACAGGGAGATTGGCTCAGGGCTTTGTGACCATCTAGAGGGGTGGGATAGGGAGGGTGGGAGGGAGATGCAAGAGGAAGCGGATATGGGGATATATGTATATGTATAGCTGATTCACTTTGTTATACAGCAGAAACTAACACACATTGTAAAGCAATTATACTCCAATAAAGATGTTAAAAAAAAAAAAGAAAAACAGTTGACCAGAGTTTAAAATACTAAGCTTAACTGGAAATCTGATAACGCTGTTTAATTTTTTCAAAGAAACTGGACCTTATTGAAGATCTCCTCCAGGGCAAGAATTGTGCTTACAGTTTCATAGCATAGGAAAGGGCTGCCAGTTGCTGACTGGTGTTTTCTTCTCGATTTTTGATTCTAATTGCTAGAAGAAGCAATAGTGGAATAAAAGTCGTCTCCGTGTTTACCCATATTCCCATTTGTTGGACTAGGTTTGGATGCTCAGTTTTAATCTTTTTCCTTATCCTCCCTCTTGACTTCCTTTTCATCCTCCTCTTCCCCCACGGCCATCAGCACCACCTGCATCTTCATAGTTATTTCCAGAGAATTAAGCCCTGCTCTGGAGACCCAGGCTGTGCACCGTTGAGCTCTCCTGCTGCAGTCAGATGCTCTACCCCTGAGCTGTACCCGCCCCCCACCCCCAGTTTTCCTGCTGGCACCAGCCCAGAAGGCCCTCAGGGAGACAGTGTGTGGGATTGAAAGGGGAGCGGTGGAAGACTTCGGGGAGTCACTGCTGGGGGACTCAAAGAGCCCAGAGGCTCTGAAACCCACTGTCCATCAGCTCCTCCACTCTGGCCACAGGAACGCCTCCCCCCTCCTTAGGCAGGGAAGCATCTCTTCTGTGGCTCCTTTTCCCTTCCCACACTTTCTCTGCCTGTGTTTAACCAATTTTCTATTTGTAAGAAAACATGTAAAAGCTAGAGGGAAAGAGGCTGCATGCAGGGCACTATTCCGGCTGAACCCCCTGGAATGGATCCCTGTGGAGGGAAGGTGTGGGGAATGTGAAAGCCCCAGCATCTCTCAGCATTGCAGCTGTGTATTTGGGAGACAAAATTCACAATTCTGCCCCCATCCCTTGAGCACACAAAGTTTTGTTTTTGTTGGGTTTTTTCCCCCAGACATTAAAAGAGGGTTATTTCAAGCAGGTTTCAAGGTTTTTGATTTAAGAAATCCACGGTCACCTGTCCCTCCCTGACCAACAGAGCAGACCCCCAGGAGGCTGACAGCTCCGCAGAGGTCCAGGCGCTTTCAAGGGCACCACTCTGGTTTATATGTGTTTGGAAAATGTTGCTGCATCAATCCGTCACCCCCACAAAAGAAAACACCTATAAAAGGAGAACCTGGCCTTGAGAAGGACAGTGGAGGTGAGATTCAACTTGCACAGGGCATGAACGGAAGAATCACAATCGGCAGGAAACAGACCAGAAATAAAAATGGATTCCCACCTCCCACTCACCCAAGTTAAACTTGAAAGGAGATGGAAATGGCCGCAGCTGGGCTGGCACTGCCGTTGGTGGTGGCATCTACCTGGCTTGCTCTGAGTCTTGCTCAGGGTTTGGCTGGGCAGGGGGTGCCCCTGCACTACAGTCAACAACACACGAATCTCTGCTTTTAGTTCCCATGATGTATACTTTGAACCTGACTCCTCTGCTGAGAAAGATAAAGTTTGAGTATTGAACAGGATTAGAGATGATCAAATTGAACAACACGCCCTGGCCATGAGGCCCGTCCTGGACTATTCAGCCCCTGTCAAGCTGCCTGCTGAGTTGCAGTTGCACGGGTGAGCCCAGCAAGACCAGACTGCCCAGCTGACTGCCACCCCATGGCATCGTGAACTAACAGTATTATTCATTATTCATTAATTTAAATGTTATTGTCTTAAGTCATTATATTTGGCAGTGATTTGTTGAACAGCGTAAACTAACTGACAGACTCCAATATGTCAGGAGAGGATTGGCTTTCCCCCTGCAACGTACGCGCACACACACAAGCTATGCTTTGGAACGCCCACCTAGAGTTCTCGCCGCTATAAGCTGCCTACAAAGTGTCAATGTGTTAGGTTAAAATTGTTCACTGAACGCGTAGACAATTGTTAAACTATCTTGGTTTATTATTTAGGGTAGACTAAATGCTAGAATAAGTACCCCAAATGTAAACTTCAACCCTAATAGTGTTGATTTTTTTATTCACATAACAATCCTGGGTGGTTCTAGATTTGGAAAAGGAAGGTCTGCTCCATGCATTTATTCAGGGACCCAAGTTGATGGCAGCTCTGTCATCTCTAACATGATGCTCACAGGTTATCCTGGGCACTGCTCTTCCAGCTGGGCAGAAGAGGGAACAAATGAAGGAACAAACACAGAAGGGTACAGCCAGCCGGAAGTGGCCTACATCAGATTCACTCACACTTCATTGGCTAGAATTCTGTTACCTGGACACATATAACTGTGAGTGAGTCTGGGAAGTGAAAGAGAGAATGACTCTTGGTGGGCAACAGCAGTCTCTGGCATATCTGTGTGGCATGTAGGGTTTAGAAATTATGACCTTAGAGTCAGGGCTCTAAGACAGAACCAGGGATCCAGGGTTGATGGCGTTCACAAGGGAGAAAAGTTAGAAAACTAGGAAGCTTCATCATGGGCGGAGGGGTCACAGTATCTCACACTTTATCTTCTCCCAGGGAGAAGTGAGGCCAGTAGAGGTGGTGACACTTTGTTCCATACCTGGGGTGACTTGAGAGGAAGACTGGGGAGCAGCGTCTGACAATCTGCTGATTCGTTTGCAGAGAAGGCCACTGAGGCCAAGGCCGACTGTCATGGGCGTGTCCATTCCAGCTGGGGTCCTGGCCTCAACAGAGGGAAGAAAGTCCTATAAGGGCTTATGAGCAGATAATTTCAGCTCTCTTTCCCAATTACCTAAGTTCAAGATGACTGGAACGAGGAAACAGGCCCTTAAAAGCCTCATATCCAGGATCTCACACAGTGGAGAGGACGTTTCTTAATACTGAGGGCTACTACCCACAGAAAAATAATCAATTGATATAAGTTATGTAAGAAAAAACTTCCTAATAATTTGGCATGTTTTAAGAAAGATAATTATATAATGTATTTATTTGATTTTTAGATTAAGAGCAAAAAATACAAGTGGTTTGTAATAAATATCATTAGTAAAATATGTACTGTAGTTTGATTTTAATGCTAAGTAAGATAAAGAGACAGAGCAAATGTCTAGAAAGACAGAAAGTCAAAAGACAAAAACAAGGACAAGGGAAAAGGGAGAGAAACAGAATAAGAAACACTTAGAAATACATTTGAGCAAAACATATACCTAAGTCCTTTCTTCACATGAAGTAGAGAACATGGGATGCACAGCTAGAAAGATTTACAAAGCCAATTTGTATGAACTACCAGTTCTTCCTCAACTCTAATTCTTAGCCATTCACATAGTATCTACCTGCCTCCTTGAGGCAGATATTGAAACTAAAGACATAATTCAATAGACTGAAATCATCTCTGCAGCAAAGACTTCATGGGTCATAACTTCCTCCTCAAAGAAAAATGTCCTCCAGACATAAAATTCATCTGAGGAGTCCAGGCATCTCTGCAGTGAGCACTACGTGCCCAACCACTTAACAGTGATACCCAGGCAGGTAGCAAACTTAACCCTAATATCCATTTCTGTGGCTCCTGGGGAGCCCAGCCACTGAAGGCAATGTGCCCATCACAGAGACCTGGCATCCGCAGGCCACTGAGGTGGACCACCACGCTCCACAAGGTGAGGCTCTGCTCTGCGGACTGCCATAAATACCCCCATGGAAGAAATGGGAATTCTGTCATCCGTTGGGAAATCATTGCAAAACCCAGTGGACTTCGTTACATAAAATGTGGAAATAAGTACACTTAAGAAAAAAAATGGATTAAAATTCTTTTTTATTCTCAATTAAGGGGAAAATGTTTCTTTTCTCCATTTTCTTGACTAATATCAATGACTTAATCGTCACAAAGCTGAAGTCAATGCTTTCCTTCTCCTGAGATTTTCAAGAGAAAAGTTAAAGAGGCAATAAAACCAACTTGGAAAGCATACGAATGAAGTGCCGTGTAACCCCGGGTGACAAATTACACATGTTCCCTTTCAACTCTTTGATTCTAGGATTTTTCTGGATGTTCCAAAAAACAGGCCCAAAGCTTGAAATCATTTTCCTAGAAAAGAACAGCCTAGAAGTTTCTTCTTGTTCCCTGAGTATTCTAATGGCAGCAATAATGAAATGGCCATTCATTCATTTATTCATTCAGTAAGCATTTTTGAGCACCGTAACAGGGATAGGGTGATTAATAAGAGTCTAACTATTAGTTCTTAAAGCATTCAGCTAGAATTATTGCAGTCTTGAGTTTGTCTTGCTTTCTCTTGTAAATGTTCTGGTTGTATATTGCTTAATAACAGACCACCCCAAACTATAGTGGCTTAAAACAAAACTAATCATTTATTTTGCTCATCAGTCTATAACTAGGATAGAGCTCAGTGGAGACGGCTCATCTCTGCTCCAAGTGACTTCAGCTGGAGAGGCTCAACCGAAGCTAGAAGATCTATCAATACTTTGAGACGGTGCACTCACGTGCCTGGCAAGTTAATGCTGGTTAACCAGGGCTGTCATCTAGGGGCCTTAGTTCTTCTCCACCTCTTCTTAGACCTCTCCATGGGATACTGGGACTTCTTCACAATATACTGGCTCTATTTCAAAAGTGAATATTCCAATAGGTCTGGGAGAAAGCTACAAGATTTCTTATGACCTAGTCTCAGAAGTCCCGGAACTTCATTTCTACTACATTCTATTAATCAGGTAAATCCACAAAGACCAGCCCAACTCAAGGGGCGGACAATTAGACTCCATCTCTCAAAGGGAGTTGTAGCGAACAATCTGGACTCCTCTTTATACTACCATAGCAAGATTAGGTCCCACAGTCTTGCTCAGTTTTTTCCCTGTGATTTTAATGAGAGCTTCTTATACATGTGTCTGAAGAAAGAATGAACGTCTGAGAAGAACTTAAGTATCCAGGAGGGCACTGTGGAGTTGGCCCAGCAGTCTTCTGGAGGTGGTAGGAAGTCTAACATAAAGTAAAGCATAAACTCAATTTGCAATTAAAATTCTTCCCATATATTCGTGCACACTCTTTCATTAGTAAGTATGGTACACACTATTGTCTGATTATCACAAATTCATTTCCCTTTCCTCTTCTGAGAGAGCCCCAGTCTTGTTCAAAATCAACTTCTCCACAAAGCCATGTGCTTCAGAAAAGTGTGTGCATTCCCAACCCCAGGGGTGAATTAGGATTGGTTTAAGTCAATTATCATGGCCTCATTACTCTCGCCAGTAAATGATTAGACATGTGACATACTCCTAGCCAATGAGATATGAGAGGAAATCTCTCAGAATGCTTCAGAGAACTTTTCACTAATAGAAGACACACAGGAAGAAATGGTTTCTCTTTTGTGTCTGAATAGGACACCCAGAACTGCCATAACTGTCTTGCAGCCATGAGAAGAACAAGCCTGAGAATGGACCTCTGAGTGTCTTTCCATCATCTTTCTGAATCTCCTCACCATGTTACATCTATCTATCTATCTATCATCTATCTATCAAATGGTATAGGCATTTGGACTGATTTGGTTTTAACCCCCAGGACAATGATAGCATCTCAGTGTAAGAAGGTGTGTTAAAGGCTTATAATAATCAACTTCTGACAATCCAAATTATAGACATCTACAAAAGCTGAAAATGCTAATACACAGTAGATTCTCATTATTCATGGATTCCATATTTGTGAATTCATCTACTCACTAAAATGTATTTACAACCCCTGTATCAGTATTCACCCTGCTTTCACAGTCATCTATGAACGTGCACAGAGTGGGGGAAATTTTGAGCTGCCTGACACGTGCATTCCCAGCTGAGGTTGAACAGATGACACCTGGCTTCCTGTCTCAGCTCTCACACTGTAAACAAGTGTCCTTTTCATGGTATACTTAGTGCCACATTGTTCATAGTTCTGTGCTTTTTGTTGGTGATTTCACTGCTCAAAATGGCCCCAAGCATAGTGCTGAAGTGCTGTCTAGTGTTCCTAAGCTCAGAAAAGCTGTGATGTGCCTTGCAGAGAAAGTACCTGTGTTAGAGAAGCTTCACTTAGGCATGATTTCTAGTCCTGTTGGCCATGAATTCAATGCTAATGAATCAACAATATATATTAAATAAGGTGTCTTTAAACAGAAATATTCATAAAACAAGACTATGTATTGATCACTGAAAAAAATATTGTGACCAGAGGTTCACAGAAACCTAAGCCTGTATTTCCCTAGAAGCAATGGTTTGGTATTTGCCCATTCAGTGTTTACAGAGCCTTTATAGAACAGAACTACCATGAATAATGAGAATTGACTATATGTTTTATTTCCTATTATTTGTTTCTTTCTCTCACCAAAGGTACAGTGTTCGAGGGTAAAACTATAGAAAGTGAGTACCATCAACCTCAGTGAATCAGTCCCTTACAAGATCCAATGACTTTACAGTTATGAATCCTGGCTGCCTGGAGCCCCCCAGTAGCTGGGCATCACGACCAGATGACCTGAGGTAGTTCACTACACATTCCAACAATCACCAGCAAATACAGCATGCTACAAGGAAAGGATCACACTTTGCAGTCAAAGAGCCTGCTAGAGGAAAGTTTTCCCAAAAGCAGAATGTCCCACAAAACAAATATTTACAACCTGGACCTGACTGTTCTCCCAGGTTTCCTTATCTAAGGCGATAAAACACACCCCTGTTAAAGTGTTACTTTGATCTGGGGTCTTCTCCAGACCCACAACAGACAAGAGGGATGCTCTTGCTAAACACAAGCATTTGAGCCCAGACTCAAAGTTTTCACAGCCTGGGAGGCCAGTTTCCTTCTTAATCAGGGGTCCAGCTTACTCTCTACAAAGAGCCTGTATGCATGTTCCCCAATCCATGGTGTATCATCGTCTTCCTCATGTGGTGAGATCTCATTAGCCACTGCTAAAGTTAGGACCAATAAACCGCACAGCAACCCAGCCAACACAGGCCACGTTCACCAACACTGGACTCAGCCTGTGCAGGAGAACTCTGAGGCCAACTCCTCCATCCACTGAAGGCCATGACCAAGGGATTAATAGCTCGCTCCACTGCACCCAAAAGGGTATTCAGACTCTTTAGGGTCCTTATCAATTGGCCCACACTTGGCCAGGAGGAGGCCCTGTGTTTCTGGTCCAAGTTTCCTTCTCTGAAAAGCCAAACTTCTCAAATGATTTGTTCCCATGTACCGTCTCCCTCTTTCCTCACTCTTCAAGCTGGTTTCAACCTCCACTGTGCCACCTAAAACTTAGCGAAAGCTTTCAATGGCTTGCTCCATCAGCCAGGAACTTTCCAGTCTTAGCATTCAAGGACTCCCACCTGCTCCTCAAAGCTCCGTCTCCTCTCTGCTTCTGAACTTCTCTCCCTCTGTCCCACTCAGCCACGGGCACTTTGGCTCTCTCCATCCTCAGTCCGCCCTTGGACTCCTCAAGACCTGGAAGTAGCCCTTTCCCCCTCCCTCGGAGTCCACCACCAACAGCCTCATCGCCACCTGCAGCTTCACTCACCTTTCATGAGGAAGCCCCCAACTTACAGAAGTAGCCCAGACTTCTCTGAGCTTTGGACTTGTATATAAATTACAGTAGTGACTAACACTTACACAGTACTCACTCTGCACTAGGTACCCATCTAAGTGCTTTACATATGCTAACCTCATTTGGGCCTCACCAGAACCTTATAAGGTGGGTACCACTGTCATGATCCCCTTCCTTTTAACAGATGAAGAAACCAGGGGCACAGAAATGTTAAGAAACTTTCCCAAGGTCACATGGCTGCTAAGAGGCAGTCAGGGGGCTTCCCTGGTGGCGCAGTGGTTGAGAGTCCGCCTGCAGATGCAGGGGACACGGGTTCGTGCCCCGGTCCGGGAAGATCCCACATGCCGTGGAGCGGCTGGGCCCGTGAGCCATGGCCGCTGAGCCTGCTTGTCCGGAGCCCGTGCTCTGCAACGGGAGAGGCCACAACAGTGAGAGGCCCGCGTACCACAAAAAAAAAAAAAAAAAAAAGAGGCAGTCAGGGTTCAGAGACCATGCTTTTAATCACTACACAATATTGCCTTTCAATGTATTTACTTACCAAAAAAATCACTATTTGAATGTCTTATAAAAAGTAAAAAATAAATTTGTAATACTTCTCCCTAAATCTGATCTTTTTTCAGTATTCCCTATTTTGGAGAATGTCACCACCACGCCAACAGCAATTCTGCTGCTCCCTTACCTGAATATCAAACAACCTCTAAATCCTATCCAGTCCACCTCAAAGATATTTCTCAAATCTGACTTCTCTTCTGTACTACTGCCACCTTAGACCAAGCAATAGTCACGTCTTGCCTGGGCTTCTGCAAGAGCTTCCTAATTGGTCTACCTGCATGTACCCAGGTCTGACTCCAGACCTTTCTCCCACTGCAGACAGTGACTTTTTAAAACTCAGATCTGGTCATGCTACATCCTACTCAAAGTTTCCCATCATCCAAACTCTTTCCCAGGCCTGCTCCCTGCAGGTGTAGCCCATGTTCCTCTCCAGCTCTCCCCTGCCCCTCACCTCCTCGCTCGCTGCAAAGGTGTGCTCTTAATCCCTCACATGTGGACCTTATTCCTCCCCGAGGCTGTTTGCTCTGCCTGATTCTCACCCTTCACTTACCCACTCCCACTCCCCACAAACTTACTCGATCTGATTAACTCTTGCTCACACTTGGGAACACCTTTCAGAGATCAGCCAGCCTTCCCTGACTCTTCACATCCCTGTAACACACTTCCCAAGCACACAGTGCTTCTCCTTCGTAGCTCTTTGCACGCATGTCAATAAATAGCTGATTTTGTCATAAGCTCTTTAACATCTGTCTCCCTCATTAGAATATAAGACCCACAATGGCAGAGGCACTCTCTGTCCTGTTTGTCACTATGTCCCCAGAACCCATCAGTGTGCAGGAATAAGGCTCTGAAATGTTTTTTCAATGAATAGGTAATAGCTTGTAGCCATATTATCAACAGCTTAAATGCCATCTTGAGAGGTTGGCACTTACTAGGTAGGTAATAAGGAACCAAGGCAGTGCTTTAAGTAGGGAAATGGTGAGAGTAAGCGCCACATTAGGAAATTAATCTGACAGCACTGTGGTGGTCAGTGAACTGCATTGCCTAGGCGAGAAGTTAGTCCAGTCATGTGTGGACTACTAGAGACTGGACAGGCAGAGTGATTTTGGAAATGGAAACAAAAGAGGGGTCAGAATCAAAAGATGCTGCAAAGTAAAAATCTTGAGTTACGTGGTAACTCAAGTTATTAACTAGTTGGGAATGGGTCAGTTTTCTGATAACTAGCAGAGGGTGGCTCTGTATTAGATGCTTATGATGTAGTCATCTACATCAATGGAGGAGTGGAATGCAGGGGCTTGATAGGAGGAAAGGACTGTAGGAAGGGTGCTCAAATTCCCCCTTCACCCTGAAAAAGTGCAAATAAATAACATGATTACATTCTCAATAAGTAAATATGCAGATAAATTAATAAATTAAGACAAAAGCAGATAAGTAAAACAATTACATTTCAGCAGAGGACACTCACTCTTCCCTATCTAGTATCAGAAAGACTCATCTCTTACTGCTTAAAGCAGGTCAACCTAGATGGTAGGAACAAAAGCCTTTCTGCTTTGAGCAGACAGACAACCATTCTTTACATCTGACACTGAAGTTTTATAAAGTTATCATATTTTAAAATATCTACCTCCTCTTATGAAACAAAACTTCATAAAATGGGAGAAAAGCATTCCAAGTACTCCCTGATAATAGAGATAGGCGTTATCAAATAATCTGGCTGTAGTTACAAATACATAGTAATATTTAAACTCATTAATTTGAGTGCTTATACCTTCTTTTTATAAATGTATTCATTTATTTTTTATTTTATTTTTGGTTGCGTTGGGTCTTCGCTGCTGCGCGCAGGTTTTCTCTAGTTGCGGCGAGTGGGGGCTAATCTTCGTTGCGGTGCACGGCACTGCAGTGGCTTCTCTTGTTGCAGAGTACAGCCTCTAGGCACACGGGCTTCAGTAGTCATAGCACACGGGCTTCAGTAGTAGCACACGGGCTTCAGTAGCTGTAGCATGCAGGCTCAGTAGTTGTGGCTCGCAGGCTCTGGAGCACAGGCTCAGTAGTTGTGGCGCACGGGCTCTAGAGCGCCGGCTCAGTAGTTGCGATGCACGGGCTTAGTTGCTCCGTGGCATGTGGGATCTTCCCTGACAAGGGCTTGAACCCATGTCCCCTGCATTGGCAGGTGGATTCTTAACCACTGCGCCACCAGGGGAGTCCCTGAGCGCCTATACCTTAAAGGTCATTATTTACTTTAGCATTAAAGTGCTTTCCATTGTGCACACGCAATAAATGAATGGAAAGCCTGAACAGCCCCACAAATGAGATGCCCCCACACCTCTTAGGCTTTGAGGGTTCCCCCCACCAACAAGTATACTTGGAAATTTTAAACTTTAATTTTCAGGAGTGGCTCAGCCCTAAGTGAGATATATTTAAGTAGATAAAATGTCAGACTGCATTTCTCATTCCTGGCTTTTTGTACTGAACTTATAGACCATGGGAATAAAATGGCACTCAACACCACACTCCGCAGAAGTATTTTGGGCGCATCACATCATTTCTCAGCCAGCAAAAGCTTGCCTGAATCAAAACGCATTGGAAGTTTCTTAAAAATGTAACACTCTGTGCAAATCTGCAAGTAAACTCTCAGCCCATTTCCCTGTGAGGCTGCAAATGGATTGAAAAGGCAAATCAGAACTGTAGGCTAAAATGTGCCCCCATTAACCAATTGCAGCACTTATGCAAGCACCCATGTGGTGACCAGCTTTCCATGTTTGTGCTGGTGTCCCTCTTATCTTAAAAATCGTGATTTATCTGCACAAACTTTTCATAAGGTCAATGGTTATGTCAACAAAAGAACAGTATCTGGTCTTGAAATTGAAGGGGGAAAACTCTAAGCAAAGTGCAATTAACGACAAAGCAATAATCCCCTCAAACCAAGAGGAGATGGCTTGAATGAAAAAAAATGACTTGAATTTTTTAAAAAATAAACCATTTTTAAATTACACAAATGCAATTTCCTACTTTTATTTACTTTGGTCATATTATTTTTCTATTTACATATAAGCCAACCAGAGTTTGATGGCTGATTTCATCATGGGAAAGAGAAGCAGAGGAGTGCCAAGTTTCTCGGTACCTGCCACCGTAGAAACTGCTCCCTTCCATGTTCGTTGGGTTCAGCCTGCACAACTATTGGAGATTACTATCTTACATGACTTCTTACCTTTATACAGCACTAATTTCATCTTGGCAACAAGCCTGTGAAGTCAGCACTACTGTGCCCACTTTATAGACAGGAAAACTGAGACTCGGAAAGATCAGATGGTCAGAAGGATTAAGCAACAACTAGCAGAGGGGTGAGATGCCACATAACCTCAGGTCATTTGACTCTAGGTCCATTCTCCCCATGCCGCTATGTGATAAGCACAGATCAAAATGTCTGAAATTCCTGATACATGCCCGGGGATAAACCAACACTCTTCATACCCCATGTTAGTCTGACAGCTGGACCTCTTCCAACCTAATGAGTAGAATCAAGCCTGGAATAAACAGCTCCACATATACACCTCTAAAGAAGTTACAAACGAAAATACTTAGATTTCCTTCTGTCAACCACCCACACCAAGTACCTTAATACTTTGTAATTTTTTTTTAAGTGTCATTTCCCCTCTTGACTTGCCTGTCATGGTTGACTGCCTTCACAACTAGCTGTGGCCAGAACTAAAGGAAACAGTGGGTCTGGGGTCAGGTTGACACTCCGGAGCTGCCTCACCTGGGGGACCATTCCCAGCACCCCATTGCTTGGCAGCACCAAGTAGGACCCATAAAAATCTTATGCCCAGACTTGTCCCGCCACACCATAGAGCCTCTTCCCTCAGACATCAGAGGTCTGGAACAAACACTAGCTACTGTTTATTCAGTTACTTTGTTCATTCAACAAATATTGAGTGGGGGAAAACCAACTATGTGTCAGGCACTGTGACAGATGTTGGGGAATAAGGCAGAGTTACATAGAGGGTGGAGTTTAGAAAACAAATGTTTTGAAGTGTGTTAAAGGGTATGGTGGGGAAGAACGGTGTCTATAGAAGGGATGCCTTACACAGATTTAGGAGGTCAGAGAAGGTTTCATGAAAGAAGGAAGGAATGTTTAAATGAAATTATTAAGGATAGGGGGAGTTTGTCAAAGGAAGAGCCTACTATGTGCTGAGCATTTTCTGTTATTAAATCTTTTGAAGTTGTTATCTCTATCTGATACATGGGGAAACTCAGGCTCTGAGGGATATCATGATTCATGAGGGCCAGCTAGTCTCAGAATTCAAATTCAGCTCTGCAAACCCCAAAGCCCATGTTTCATTACTCTTTCACTACTCTGAAGGCAAAACGCCTTCTCAAGTGTCCTACAGGAGCCCAGGAATATGCATCAGTATGGGTCCAAGACCTCCCCGCAGTGCTCTGTTAGTCTTAGGGATGTGCAGGAAAGGTCTTAGTGCCAGCTGCTGTTTGGGCGGCCGTCTAAGGCATCACAGCAATGGTGCTGGAGCAGAGTTGGGGCAGGATCTGGGGAGGCTCTGTTCAGAATGTGCCCTTCCCGAACCACAGGGAGCCCTGGGCTTTGTAGTACGCTGCGTTCATGTTCCACCCGTGAGCATCTCCATGACTTTGTCTTTCAAAGCCATATATCCTTCGGTATCAAAATTGATATACAGCTTGGTCAGCTGTCTTCCCCAAATGTGATACCCAGAGACACTGGAATGTTTCACAAATCCCATCCACTGTCAACAGAAAAGGAATTGAATCCATTAGAGATGCTCATAAGAAAAGTACTACAGGCCCTGATGGGTCATGATAAGACCATGGGGATCACATGGATAAAAGTGTAGTACAGATTCCTACATTGGCTACTTTGACTTAGTGGGCAAACCCATCTGGGTGTGCAAATTCCGATGCCTTGATTCAAAGAACAGTGTCGTCAACCACCAGCTGTACCTTCACCAGAAAATCTAGCTTTGATGACGGAAAATCTTGCAAGACTCCAGAGTTCTCATCCTGATCATCAGTTTTCACTAGTAAGATGTAGGCATTGTAGGCAATTTGCTAGACCTTAAATTTGGTCCCGATAACATCCTAGATGCCATCTTGCTCTCTCCTGATGCTTTTTCTTATTGCAGATTATACCAAACACATCAGTTAATTGGGATTTCTGGTGAGTTATATGCCAGGTAATTGAGATGTCTTTGAGTATAGGTTATTTTCTGTTCACTGAAACCTCCTAGGTGCTGGGTGCCGTCACATCCTGCAGAGGACCTCCTCTTCAAGGCAGTTGTTCACAGTCACAGACAAACACTGTCGTTTCTCTGATGAGCCTCACTCTGACCCAGGCATTGACTCTGGGAGGGAATCCTCCCTTGCAAGGTCGTCTTCAAGATCAGAGCAATGATACAGTTCTCTGGCTTCCTCTCTCCTCCCTCCCTTGTCTGCTTTCGCCCCTCACTGTTCCCCATGATCTCGCACCGCTACTGGCTGCCCATAATCTCTTTATCAGGGTGTTCGTCATGGGGAGAAGAGGTCTCCCTAGAGTGGTGGCTTCTCTATAGGATTTCTACGCCCTCCAAGTCAGTTCCCATCCCGTTCCCTGTTCTATTATCCTCGAGGAGATCACCTCAAGTAGGCTGAAAGTAATTTGCATCTAATGTTTGAAAATGATTAAACAGCACTAACTAATATGAGTAAAATGAATGTCACTGAAATGTCAGGAGATTTAACCCACTCTAGAAGGTGCTTCTGTTTTAAGGAAGGCTTCATCGACCTAAAGAAATTCCTACCTGGGGAGATATAACCGAGCAGGGAGAGTCTGTCATCACTCCTCCTCTGTGCCGAAACTCCAGAAGAAACTTGATCAGCAATACATGCTGACCTTCTAGTCCACCATTGGCCTTTGCCTTAACATAGACAGTAACACCCACAGTACTCCATTTACTCCCATGCTTAAGCAAGAATTAACTATGTGTCATCCTGAAACACAGGAGGAGTGATGAGAATTTTGTCTCTACATTATTGATTCATTCAACCTTTACTGAACATTTCTCATGCCAGGCAAAGAGGCCTTAGGCCTCCATGCAGTGCATGACCTTATATTCTAGATAAAGAGGTAGACATGTATAAATAAGGACAGTACAGCATGAAAGATGTTCTTCTTACTAGAGTCACACATGGGGGGCCTATGGGAGCAGATTTACAGAAGACTAATATTCTCCCAGTGATGGGGGCAGAGGGGAGAGTGCATGCAGACACCTGGAGGGTGGGAGGGCAGGGCCAGGAATCCTGAGTGGAGGGCACCCAGCCCTTATCCGCAGGCATGTTCCTGATTTTTCTACAGTTGGAAAAGAGGCCCTGGGAACATGGCCAGATGATCTGTGCTGCAGAGGTCAGTGAAGAATTAAGTTAATTGCCCAGACACCTGACAGAGCTGATAGACTGAATGAGGTACCATGGCAGAGTAAGGAGCAAACAACTTGGCCTGGGTGTGCATATTGGCTCTTCAACTATTAGCTATGTTATTTGAGACAATTTATTTCAATTCTCAGAATCTCAGTTTCCTTAGCTGTAAAATGGTGAGAAAACAGACATCTCATAAAGTTGCCTTAAATACGCAATTATAGTGGTAGTATATGTGAAGCCCCTAACACCCAAAGAAATAATCTCACAGCACCCCCTAGTTTCTAATTTGCTCTCCCGTCCCATCTCTCTATCTAGAGAATCTAAGTAGAAATGACTGTTCCCAGTCACAGCAGAAGGAAGGAACTCCCAGCACTCAGGTCTGAGAGCTCAGAGAAGCAGTGGAGAAGTAGACACAAGGGGATGTGGTATTTGAGAGAATAGACATGTGTGCCCTAAATATATCCAAAGGACACACTCGCGCTTTTTGACTAATTTTTAATGATCCTCAACCTGTGCTTCAGCCCCTAATCCACCCTTTTGCTGGTCTTCCAACATTTTTCTGTTAGCAACTCCTTGAGCCTTTATTAGCTAACATTCTGTTTCTCCAGTAACACCTTGAGGGACAGCCAGCCATCTAAGGGCAAAATCCAAGGATATATCATAGACACAGCTGGGGGAAGAAGCATTCAGGGAGCTAAGCGAGTGAGAGAGAGGAGGGAGCCATGGGAGGATGTGGACGGGCACAGGACAAGCTTCACCCCCTACACACATCCTTGCTGAGGATGAGTCCTAACTGTTGTGTCAGGGTCCCACAGACATTGGGGACAGCAGTGTTCTGGAAAAGTCCCAGAACTGAAAAAGGACTTTCAAAATCCTAAGGTTTCTCCTCTGTCCCCAGACCCAAGACTACCTAAAAACTATAGTAAAGATGGAAATATGTCTAATTATGGAAAAGTCCTTCATTTCTTAAGAGCTACCAAATGGATTTTTTAATTCTTTTTACTGCCTCCCCAAACTAAGGAAACACATGCAGATTGACCTCAACCAGCTCTGAGTGACAAGCAGAGAAAACAAAGCAGAAAAGAGAAGCGGAGGAAATGTGTTCAATTAAATCAGTAAGATTTAATTGCCCATCTGGAGTTAAGCTGACAAAGGGTGATATCAGAGGACTGCTGGAGGTGGGACTATCTGCTTGCATTGGGGGCTGGGAAGGCCCTGAGGCTATTTACCCCATATGTTTAATCCTTGGGCTTTGCTAATATGAATACCAGTTGAACTCCCATGTTAGATACCAGCTAGATTGCTCTCATGAGAGACCAGAAACAAGCAGCAACCTCCACTTATCCATTCACTCATTGGGCACCTACTGTGTGCCGAGGGTGTGTCCAAGCCTTGGTCACGTTGAACTCCTCAGTAAGTCAACTGGACATCTGCGGGTTATCGCCCTTGATAAGAGCAGCGCTAGTGATCTGGAACACCCCCTCCAGCCTGACCGTGAGCGCCTGGGAACCCAAGCTTCATTCTCTGCTTGCTCTCTTTTCACTTCTGCCGACAGCACAGGGCCGGGCACCTGGAGGTGCTTGGTAGGTCCTCTCTGACCCATCATCTAGAAGACAAGTTCCCTGACTTCAGGATAGCATTTACTCCACTAAAGGAAACTTCTTTAGAAAGGCCTATTTTATAGAGTAGATTTCAAAAGACTGCCTATGTTCTCAGAGTAAGTAATCTGACATGATAAGGGCCACGTTCAGAGCGTCCCTAAAATGCAGGCACACGTGGTACAGGACACGAACAGACTCCAAGCCTGCAATTGCTTTGTTTTCACCTTGGCAGCCCTGGAGCTTGGCTCCCAGATTCAAAGGGATGATGTATTTTCCCATATTTATTATTTGCACTGGACTACTGAGGAAAAAAGCAGGGCAGCAGGCCGATGTGTCTCAGTGATCCTGCCAGGAATAACAGAGAGGCCTTGCACCAGCGACTCATTAGCTTATGGAAAACAGTTCCCTAAGGAAACTGCAGGGTGTAAATAAATTTAAAACATTTCAGCCTTTTGAGGCCTGCAGATGCCAAATTTGTAAAACAGTGGTGGCTCGAGAACGATGTAACATTCTGTTGCACGTCTCATAAATTTAGCAGAAGTTCTATAGTCCGTTAATAAGCAAAATAATGTGATATCACAGACATACTTTTTTATTGAAATATGCATCACTTTGTTATTTATAAGAAGCAAAAATGTAGTTGGTAGGGTAAATTCAGTCTAAAAGAAGAGGACAGTTCTAGAGATATCCATGTATCTACCTTCCTAACTCAGGGCCCTATTAAAGGAAATCTCTTCTGTAGATGTTATCCCAAGCCCGAGTATACGGCCAAATCTGGCTACAGCTTCATGTATTATCCATGCTTCAAATGTGGTGTTAGAGAGTATTATACATGAGGGAAATAGGTGAGGCTTAAACCCGAACCTCTGATAGAATATATCTGTTAACTGTTAACAAGACGCACAAAGAAAGCAGTATCTTTGAAGTCAAAGACAACCTTTAGTCTAATCCTTCCATTTCATAAACAAGGACCCTGAGACCAAGAGAAGCAAAGCAATTGGCCAGAGTCGCACTGCAGGAGAGTGGCAGAGCTAAGAGAGCGTTGTTCTCTCTGTCCACTGTTCGTAAGACTGACAGGATCAGGGCCGCACAGCCTTAGCACCCTGTCTGGCACATTGGGAACACTTGACAAATGTTGGCTATGACTGTCACTGTTACCGTTATCATTATTTCTGCTACCCCAATGTGCTAAGTTATACCGCTTATTTTCATCTCTTTGCCAACAATGACTTGAGAAGCTCAAACTAGGATTAGTTTTACATCTATTATCAGAACATCTTTTTGTAATAAATTTATTTATTTATTTTTGACTGCGTTGGGTCTTTGTTGCTGCACATGGGCTTTCTCTAGTTGCGGTGAGCAGGGGCTACTCTTCGTTGCACTGCACGGGCTTCTCATTGCGGTGGCTTCTCTTGTTGCGGAGCACGGGCTCTAGACATGCGGGCTCAGTAGTTGTGGCACATGGGCTTAGTTGCTCCACGGCATGTGGGATCTTCCCGCACCAAGGCTCGAACCCACGTCCCCTGCATTGGCAGGCAGACTCTAAACCACTGCGCCACCAGGGAAGTGCAGAACATTTTAAAGTGTTGTATCAAGTCAGTGTCATTCTTTAGATGATCCTCCCCAGTATTAACTCTTGAGTCCAAGAAACCCCATATACTCTCAGTTTCCCTTAATAATACATAACATACTGTTTCCCACTAAATCATGATTTATTCATTGAGTACCACCAGACTAAATTTTATAAACATATCTACTTTTCCATCATTGTAGCCTCGAATCCTGTGCATAGTATGAGCTCATTAACAAATATTTGATAGTCGTGGTGTTAGATGATGGGGACACAAAAGCTAATAAGGCATGGTCCCTCTCCTTTAGAGTTTCGCAGTCTGATGAGGCTAATCCTTATCGAACCTATTTCCATTTTTAGCCCATATTATGCCTATATATGGTTGAGCCCATGTACTTACTTCTTCACAATATAATCCAAATTCCTAACATTCCAAGAATAGTCCTTAAGCAAGATCTCATCCAAGATTTGTCATAAATAATAGCCCAAACAATAATGCGCCACAAATATATTAGAGGAAGGTGATCTTTAAGAGACAAATGGACAATTGGGCTATAGAATAAAAGAAAGCTACATAACACAGGCTAAATAATTAAAAGGCTCTATAATTTTTTAAGGAAGAGGAAATTAACCTAAATTTAATTCAAATCAGATAAAATGAACTTCTCTAAAGAATCAAGTTCTGAGAAGCTACTTGATCTATACCAAAGTTGCATAGTACGTGACTTAGAGAAGAGCCAAAGGTCTCAGCACAAGTTTATGAATCAGAATATGCAAACGAATGTCAAGAACTAACACCTGGTCCCAGGCTAAGGCCAGTCCCAAGAAGGGAGCAGCTGGGCAGCCTGGAGGTGCACAGGCAAGGTCCCGATTCATGAGGGAATATCCAGGGGGTTTTAACAGTGCTTCTCAAATATTAATATAGATCAGAGTCCCCTGGAGGACTTGTAAAAACACAGATAACTGGCCACCCTCAAAGTTTCTGGGGTAGAGCCTGAAAGTCTGCATTTCTAACAAGTTTCCAGATGATGCTGAGGCTGCTGGTCCAGGAATCCCTAGTTCAGGGAAAGCACAACACACATGTCCCAAGACATATGGACAGCAAGGATGTACTATGTTTGCCTTTTTAAAAATTCCTTGAGCCAATCACCAATTTTGTATGCTATACATTTGAGTGACTCTTGAGCCAAAGAAGAAGATGAAAGAATTAAGAAACCATTCCGGTTAATGGGACAGAATGTAGGAAAATAGCCTGACATGGAAACCCAAAATTTTTTTTGCAAAAAACCTCCTGGAATAGAGAAGAATCAGAACCAGAGTCAAAGGGGTGGTGAGTGGAAGAACTTGACAAGAAAGGGAAAAGTTGAGAGGAGAAATTGCACCACTGGAGCAGTGCCAAGGAACTGGCAATCCCCCAGACTGTGAATCCAAACCTTGTAACAGCCCCATTTACTGAGCACTTACTGTTATTCCAGTCCCTGTCCTAGGGGTTATACATGTCTCTCTGAAACCTCAGAACATCCTCTAAGGTGGTTATTGTCTCTCTTCTACAGATATGAAAACAAAGGCTCAACAAGATGAAGTAATATCACCATGGCAGCTGGTAAGTGCTGGGCTCAGGATTCAAACTCATGTCTGTCTGACTCACAAGCTTGACTCTTATCACCCACCCAGTCTGCTTTCCTAATTCCCCTTCTCTAAAGATAAAACCTAAAGGAAGAGGTATTGAGGGAAACCACAAATAGCTGCCTATGGCTAGAAAGAAGTAAGGTATATAGAATAAGAGGGAGTATAGTGTAGTGGCTGAAGCTTCAGCTTTGAGACTGGATAGACCTGCATTCAGATGTGCTTCTCTACTAAGGAGCTATGTAGTCTTGGGCAAATCACATAATCTGATCCCAATTTATATATCTGTATAATGGGGATATTAATATCTACTCTCCAGAGCTATTAGAAGTAGTATGGATTTTCACATTAGAACTTCAAATTTTTACATCAGAACTTTAGATGTTTTTACCTTAGAACTAGTATGTTTTTTACAACATTTCCTAGCAAATTGTAGCTGTTCAAAAATGAAGGTGGTGGTGGTGATGATGGTGGAGAAAAGACCGGAACCCTAGTAGCTGAGGAGCTGGAAAGAGAATGTTGAACAGCTTTAAATATGTTTCAAGTCTCGATGTTTGAATCAAGCCTACACCCAATACAAAGAGACTCTGCCACTATCAGTTAACCAACATGAGATGTGGAAAATGGAGAGGTATCTGAAGATTGGAAGTGAACAACTTCTGATCCTAATTTTCAAAACAAGAATAAAATATACACTCCAGAAATTCTAGACTTTCAAGCCTATGGCTGAACGTGTACATGTGCAGTACTTGAGCACAACAATCGAGCATTCCTCCATAATTTAGAGATAAAATAAACAAGGCTTCCCTCTGAGGGTTATCCAATAAAATCAACATACAATACTGGAGTTGAGATCCGGAGTATTCAAGGTGACCTTGAAGAGAGACTGGCTCAAAGGCTCCAATGGATTTCACTGGAACCTAATGGAAGATATTTACAGAACTGAAGGAAGAACATAAAGGGGAGGCTGATATGAAATGTGACAGAATAAAAAGGAACAATGGGCAGTAACTCTTCCTTACTAAGAAGACGTTGCCATGATCCAAGTACCTGAACCCGCAACTCCTTGAAGACAGGAACTGTTCTAATTCACCTTTGCATCTCCAGGAACCAGGAAACCAGTGCCGGGAACAAAGTAGCAACTCAGTACATGAAAGTCGTACCGTATGTGTTCTGGGAAGCCAGGACCATGATGACAGCCTTCACATAGGAGTTCCCTGTACTCTGCTTTGACATGTCATTTGAAAATGTTCCCTGGTTCTCCATGACCCATACTCTGAAGTCCCAAGTCTCTCTTAGCCTGATATTCCAGCCTCATTCTATCCTCCTTTCCAGCTTGGTTTTCCATTCCTTTTCCTAAATCAGCTCTCTCCTCCTGCCAAACTTATCTATTCATGCCCCCAACTAAGTAGCCTTATATTCTCTTGACTCTGTATTTCCCTACATTATTTGTCTCAACCAAAACTGCTCCCTCTGCTTTTCCTCACCTTCCGAGATCCTATCTCTAGAAACCTCCCCTGACCATCTCAGAACTTTCCATCTCCCACTTTCAAACTCCTTGAGCTCTTGTTTCTCTACCACTCTTTCAGCATTGACCAAATACCACCTTGTGTTCATGTTTGTGTTTTTTCAAATGACTGTGTCTTACCTCCCTAGATGAACTACAAACATCACGTCTTATTCATCACTGCATCCTGCCTTGGGCCTTGCACAGAGTTAGCACTTAATAAATGTGTGTTGCTGCTGTTAATGATGAAAAACAAATGCTTTGGTAATTCTGAGGCATCTGCCATGCCCAATCCGCCCACACTCTGTGTCATTTCTTCCTCTGTAGGTAAACAATGTGCCTTCCACCAGCAGTTTCCACCGGTCCCTCCCTGTGCCCTGAGTAAGCAGAGACAAAGAGAAACACTTGTTATGTGTCTCAGACTGGTTGGGAATCTCCAGACTGTCAAAGGTTCACAGGGTTTCATATCCCCAGTAGCCAGCTCTGTAGACCTGCTTCTGGTTGTCAACCAGCTATAGGATCTTCTAAAAAGCATTTAACATCCCTGGGCCTCTGGCCCTAAATGTCTCTGCCCTTTCAACATGGGGTTGTCATTAAGATAAAAGAGATAATAGATCTAAAAATGCTCTGAAAAGTCTAAAGTTCTATGCAAGCAAGAAGAAACCAACTTAGCCCTTTTAGGCCTCTAGGACATCACTTAGCCCTTGTAGGCCTCTAGGACATCACTTAGCCCTTTTAGGCCTCTAGGACATCACTTAGCCCTTTTAGGCCTCTAGGACATCACTTAGCCCTTTTAGGCCTCTAGGATATCACTTAGCCCTTGTAGGCCTCTAGGACATCACTTAGCCCTTTTAGGCCTCTAGGACATCACTTAGCCCTTTTAGGCCTCTAGGACATCACTTAGCGTGGTACCTTAGTAACCTAACTCCTTGAAAGAATTGTCCCCTTTCCTTAGAACCTAGTTCTGTTTTTGTTTTAATCAGAGAAAGACTAAAGCATTAGAGAGAAACTGGCTCAGAGAGGAATGCTTGGGCAGGAAGGTATTTTAAGAGTTCGTTTGATTGTGTTCATTTTCCTCTGTGGCCTAATTCTGAGTTTAGACATGCTGAAAGGTGTTTCTTTTCTTTCAAATGCTTCAGAGAATAGCCCTGAGAAAACAACAGGGATTGCTTAAACATGCAAGACAGCTGAGAACAAAAGGTCAAGCAGGCTTGGAAAACAGCCCCTCCAGATTCCTCCAGTTACATGAGCCATGGGTAGGTGGGTTGATTACACAGCATCCATCAACTGGCTAAGAGGAGACAAGAGAAAGCCATCTCCCTAGAATCCCTGGTAGTTGTTTCTTCTACTAAGAGATCGCTTCTACTAGTAAATGAAAACCCCCCAAAGAAGAGTTCTTTCTCCTCTACAGGTGCTCCTAATTACAACCCCGATGAGTAGGCCCTGACAGGCTTAGCTAAGTTACCCTCAAACACCTACTGAGTGCTTACTGTGTGCCCAGCAGGGCCATAAGTCTGGCCAAGCTTTAGGTTTCCTATATATAACTGGAAGGCATACCACAGTTAGAAAATACTTTGGCCAAAATCCTAGTACCTGCTCCACTGCAATTCCCCTTGACAGAGATTCTTCTTTGATATTTGTCCAACCCCATTATTTCATGCTGCTGATTGAATCAGGCCTCTCTTGAGAACAGATATTGACAGGTGCACAAATGACCATAAAAGCACATGAGAAGTGGACAAGAAGGTGCAGAAAACATAACAAGACCTTTCCCTGACCCATCATTGCATAAAAAAACAACTGGCAAGCTTGTCTTGGTCAGCTCCGGCTGCCATAACAAAATACCACAGACTAGGTGGCTTATACAACAGAAATGTTCTCATAGTTCTGGAGGCTGGAAGTCCAAGATCAAGGTGGCAGCATAGCTGGTTTCTAGTGAGAGCTCTCTCCTGGGATTGGGGAGAAGGAGAAAGCAAGCTCTCTGTGTCTCTTCTTATAAGGGCACTAATCCTACCATGAGAGCCCCACCTTCATGACCTCATCTAAACCTACCAAAGGCCCCATCTCCAAATATAATCATACCGGGGATTAACACTTCAACATATGAATTTGGAGGAGACACAATCATTCAGTCTATGCCAGAGCCCCAAAGAATATCCAGAGCAATCCTCCATATTAGAAGAACCAGCAAGCCCCACCTGTTATTTCCTCAACGATAACAGCCTTGGGTCTCCATACAACCTCCAATTCCACTGGCTTTCAAACCTTTAAGTGGCTCAAAAGCAATAGACCCCAAATATGAGTCCCGAGCCCCCGCCCTCAGTCTTATTCCTTCATTTATTTTTAGTCTTAGAGATTGACAAATTATAAAATATTATATGCAAACACAAGCATAATAACCCTATACTTTTGTTGTTACACAAATACCCAGAAACTAAGTTAAACAAATAAGACTAAGGGTGCAAAAAGTCTGATGGGCCTCTCCCATATCCTGTTTCTGCCCGAGGGGCTCCTTAATCTGAATCTCTCCCCAGAATGTGCTCTGATGCACAGGCATGATATTCAAAACACTTACCAACCAACCAACCAGCCAGACAGCACTCTGCAAAGGACTGGGCTGGGTCCTGGAGACCCCTACTGTGTCCAGACCGTTTACCAACCAGGACTGAAGTCTCTCCACATTTAGCAACCAGTACAGCTGCACGCCTGTGTACTGAGACCTTGCCCTGCTGGTGCATAATCTTACCATTGAAAAGTTCCTCCCCAGGATTCGTGCTTGGGTTCAGAGGCTCTCACTCAGTACTCAGCCCTCTCATCAGCAGCCCACTCTATTTCTCCCTTGTCTTTCCTATATGTTATCTGCTTATTATACTACATAGTAAACTCCTTGGAGAAGTCCACCCCACTGTTTCATCCACTACCCACAAGGCTCAATCCCATGCTTTTGCACACAGTGGGTCATCAAGCAACACAAAATAAAACCTACCCTGAGCTTTTGGAACCACCCAGATGATCCGGACATCACTGCCTGACAGTCATGTTATGGACTGAACGTTTGTGTCCCCCCCAAATTCATATGCTGAAGACCCCCAGTGTAGCTATTAATATATTTGGAGATGGGGCCTCTAAGGAAGTAATTAAGTTTAAATGAGTTCATAAGGGTGGGGCCCTAACTGGACAAGATTAGTGTCCTTATAAGAAGAGAAACCAAAGAGAGCTTGATATCCCTTTCTCTCTCTCCCCCGTCTCTGCTGCACACAAAAAAGAGGTCACACGACCACACTACAAGAGGCGGCCACCTACAAGAAAAAGAAGAGGGCTCAGAATGAAACCTACCTTACCAACACCTTGCTCTTGGAGTTCTAGCCTCCAGAACTATGAGAAATGACTTTTTGTTGTTCAAGCCACCCAGTCTATGGTACTATGTTATGGCAGCACAAGATGACAATACAACATGACATGCCCATTTCTTTCATTCTCACAACAACCCTATGAGGTTAGTATTATCATCTCCATGTAAACAGTATGAAAATCAAGGCTTAGAGAGGCCACCTAATACGTCTGTGATCACAGAGGCAGTAAATCCAGCATCAGGCTCAAGTCTCCCTTTGACAGACAGCAAAGTCCATGGTCTTAACCACTAGGCTAGACTGTCTCCTAGAAGTGCCTCAGAATAGAAATCCTCGTCCTTACTGCCACAATAACAATAGCTAATGGACACGGAGTCCTTACATGTTGAGGTACTACTAAGCACTTCTCATTTAAGCTCACTTCTTTCTCGCAACAACCCTTTGAGGCAGATGTAAACACATCCTCAATTAAAGAGCACCTAATGAAGGACATCACGACTCCCTTGCTTTAAACCCTCATTTCTCCTTATCGCCGCCTTCACCAAACATTTATGGTGAGTCAGGTACCATTTTGTTGGGTTGGGTGTGACTTTCCGAACGGCCTTAAATTCTTTCTGGAACAGGGCAGGGTGTACCCTGACTCTTCTTCTAACCCACAGAACAGCAAGATGTTAGAGCCCCACTGGACTCACAGGACGATGTCTGGAAAAGAACCAAACAAGATGCCCTCTGCTGGTAGCTTCTTGTTTTCTGACTCTTCACACGCAGCCCGCGGACTGGTACTGAGAGAAGCAAATCACATCCAGGCACACGCCGGGGAACAGGTCCAACCCCGCTTTGCAGGCAGAGCCGCAGCCCTCACCCTGCCCTCCTCACAGCTCTAGCAGCCCGAGCCGGCAGCCAACACCACGCTTCTCGGGTTCCGCCGAATGGCGCATGTGGACCAGTGTGCCATCATCCACCTTCCCCTGCCTCCTCTAGGATGTTAACGGAAAGTGCTGGATCCTTTTCCAGCAGGGGTCAGAAATGCAAGCCCTGCCTTCAGGGCTGACCCTCTCCCAAAACTCCCAGAACGGACCGCACCCCCCCAGGATGCCCAGACTTCCTGGGGTGGCTGCATCCCTCTGCAAGGCTTCAGGGTAGAGTCTGACATCACAGCATGCCCAGAGTGTGAAGTAATAAATGGGCCATGATCCAAAAAAATGTCTTTCTTCCCCACCGGAGCCCCCAGAGCATCTATGTACCCTCTAAGAGAGGGTTTGTGAATCTGAGAGCAGCATTTCCAGCCGCCTGCCGATCTCCACTGGGGAACCCAGCAGAGTAAGATGGCTGCTCCAAAGAGCAGCTCCACACCCAATGCTGTGGCTGCCAGGGATGGGGGCTGGGAGAACGCATGGATTTTGTTTAGAAAAGAGAAGACTTCCTGTTTCAGTGCTTGTTACTCCAGCATTACCCACGGCGGTTTTCTTCATGGGTGCAAAACTAAAGTAACGCCGCTGCTGTTCCCTTCTGACTAGTTATGTCTAAGGATCTGCCCCACAGTCCCCAAAGCGTCTTCTGCTATGGAGGGTCAGCCCTGTCCATGCCCATCGCAGTCAGGACTCACCTGGTTTCACAAGAGAGGTCTGGAAAGGTCCAGCTGACCTAAATCTCTCCTCCTGCAAGAAATGCCTACCATTCAGTCATTCCTTTAGGCAGGGAAGCCAACCAGAACTAATTTAGGTGCCAGAATTTGTCACCGTTATCAAAAAGGGCCTTGATTATTTTTTCCAACTGGTAACACCTGTATCATGGGTCTGAAGTTCGCACACTACCATTCCAATGTGCAGAACCGTTGCTTCTTTTATCTTCCTATGTCTGAACTGAGCCTGCTCAAAAGCTCCCATTCCCAGGCCCAGTAGAAAAATAATACATCTGCTAGTTACGTTTACCCAGTCTCTTCCCATTTAAAGCATTTTCACTGAGGGTAAATATTCTCTCGAAGTTCAAAGTTACTTCAGGGGTAACTTTGAAAGATTTCTTTCTGCAAGGGTCTCCCCTGCCCCTCCTAACATCCTAACATCCCTTACTCCATCCTAACATGGCAAGTAAGGTGATGTTGTTTCCTCAAGGTGCTGAGAGGAGGGGTGCCCTGTGACCCTCTGTTGACCACTGTGATGCCTCCTGGTTCCTGGGCATTGGCATCTGTCTACTGCAAACTCTTCTGAAGCATCAGCCACTGGGGACATTCGTACTCTTTTTCCTTGGCTGGGATAGGGCCCAGGGACCCCCACTGGCTGAATCAGTCCCACCTTGGCTCTTGGGTGCATCAGAGTGTCACCCACACCCTTCTGATCTATGGACTGCCTACCTCAAGGTCCCCAAAGGCATGCACCTTGGCCCCCACCATGCTGACCCCAGGGGGGCAGGCTCACTGCTTCTCAACTGTCAGCTATTTTCTGAGTGCCCACAAAAGGCACAGAATCCAACCACACTTCTCACAGATCCAAGCCACGTGGTCTGCTGCCTGGGTGACTGCAGCAGCTACTCAGCAAGTCTCCTGACCTCCACCCCTGCCACCCACGGGCTATTTTCAACACAGTAGCAGAGTGATTTTTTTTTTAACATCTTTATTGGAGTATAATTGCTTTACAATGTTGTGTTAGTTTCTGCTGTATAACAAAGTGAATCAGCTATATGTATACATATACCCCCTTATCCCCTCCCTCTTGCCCAAACCTAGGGGCAGGACAGGAATAAAGATGCAGACGTAGAGAATGGACTTGAGGACACGGGGAGGTGGAAGGGTAAGCTGGGACGAAGTGAGAGAGTAGTACTGACATATATACACCACCACATGTAAAACAGATAGCTAGTGGGAAGCAGCTGCATCACACGAGCAGAGTGATCTTTTTAGAACAAAATTCAGGTCCCATCACTCCTTTGCTCAAAACCCTCTAGTGGCTCTCATTTCACTCAGGTTAAAAGCCAAGGTGTGAGGCTGCACTGCACGGACACCCGCTCCCTCTCTGACTTCACCTCTCCCCACCTGGCACTCTCACATCCCTCTTACCCCACTCATCATGCTGGCCGCCTTGCTGACTCCAACTTAGGGCTGGGAGGGGAAAGGATGGAGAAGGAAGCAGAAGGCAGAATCAGAAAGGAAAAGGGTGTAGACGGAAGGGTCAGAAGCTGGAGGAAGGCAAACATGTCTGCAGGTAGCCCCATGGCTGGCAGACACTGGGGAGAGAGAACACCACGGAGCTGGTCCCTCTGCCTCTGTCCCCGCATCCACTTGGCCAAATGCCTGTTTCCTTCATGCCTTTGTTCACCCTCCCCTTCTCCATGTGACCTCCCCTGCCCATTTGATGCTGTCTACTTCCTGCCACTCCGACCTCATGAGGCCCCTCATCCTGTTCTACATTTCCATTCTTCCACAGCACTTATTACGTAACAAAATCTATAAGCTACTTACTTTTTTTGTCTGTTCGTGTATCTTTCTTCCCCACTCCCTCACCCTGCCTCATTCCTCCAGAACAAGGATCCTTGTTTTGTTCACGAGGGTGTCTCAAGTGCATAGAACAAAGCCTTACACATAGTAGGAATTCAATAAATGATTTTTCAATGAACAAAGGAACTTTCTGGATCCTTTTAATCCATACAGGAGCTGAAGGAGGACTGGGGGAGTCTCTCAGGCCCTTTTTCTGCTGATATGCTCTCCTGGGCTGCCATTCCCATTGCAGCCACCCCACGTAGTAGGGCAGAATCCTCCCAGAATTCCAGAGGGGTTTTGGAGACCCAAGATCTCCTCTGTTTCTGGCTTCTCCCTCACCCTACCCAGCATTTCTGTTCTCTCCTTGCTCACCATTCCCTCCTCTCCCCGTCTCAGGTGGAGGAACTTTGCATCCTGTCCTATTTTCTCTCTGCCTGTGCCTTAGGTTCTAATGCACTAAGCTTTATTCTTAATATGTAGTGGGAGTTGAAAATTCAGGGCTTCCTCTTGTCTTTCAAGAAAGCCTGGATTTCTGGGCTATTATCTCTTTATGGTCCCAAAGGCACATAGTCATTCCTCTGTTTTAGGCCATTCCTGCTCTTTCCCTCTCTGGGACATCTGGTCTAGGACATCTGGACCGTCATGACTGGAAGAGGTGCAGGAAGGAGACTGGCTGACCCATAAGGGTATGGCTTACTGTCCCCAAATCTATTCTCTCCTCTGCTAGTATTATAGAATTACACCTGGGCACACGGCTGCTCAGTGGAAAACACACTTCTTAGTCTTCCTTATGTATGAAAAAAATGTATACTTATATAAATATTAAATGTAAATATTTATATAAATATTATTCAGTCATTAAAAAGAAGGAAACCCTGCCTTTTGCAACAACATGAATGGACCTTGAGGTCATCAGGCAAAATGAAACAAGTCGGACAGAGAAAGACTAATATTGTATATTCTCACTTATATGTGGAACCTAAAAAAACTGAATTCATAGAAATAGAGAGTAGAATGATGGTTGCCAGAGGCTGGGAGGGCGCATGAGGAGATGTTGGTTGAAGTGTACAAACTTCCAGCCGTAAGATGAATAAGTTCTGGTGGGTGGCCCTAAATAGGCACTCAATGTGTGTTTATTAAGAAAACAAACAAATATAAATAAAATCCTTTTCTCAATAGAGAAAAGTCTTTCCAAATGTAGACTATAAGCAATGAAATTCATTCAGAGGTAAATAAACACAATTTGAACCTTCTCCTTCCACATGTCAGATCTGACCAGTGCCCCTACATCCTCATATTGTCCCTGACAGAGCATCTACTCTAACAGGTAGAAGGAAATCACCTTCCTCTGTGATGTCAATCTCACAACTTGTGCATGTAACTAAAGGTTCCCTTAAGTACTCATCTTCCATGAATTTAACTACATGCTTCTTGGACCTATTTACAGCTTCAGCCTAGACCACCTTGGAATTGTAGCATATTTCTTAGGTCTACCTAAAGTGTCATGCTGAAGCTCCCAGCACAGCCCCTAGTCTTACCTGACTTTATAGAAGTTTAAGCCTATGCTCCTTCAACCTTGACCCTGCAAACTAAAGAGTCTTAGTCTTCATACTCATGCCTCTGCAGGCCCTGGATTGTTCCACTGTTCTTCTCCAGGTAAGAAAAGAGGTTGCAGATTTCCCTGGAGCACTAACACAAGGTTTTTGAGAAGAAGTACCAGCACCCTTCTCCCCTTCCACACATCTCTGCAAAGCGAATTCTACTCCCTCCCGACCCCATTTCATCCCCATCTCCTCCTCTCTCGGCCACATACCCTAAGCTAACCTCAAATATCCCATCATCCACAGGTTCCATCATTTTCCAACATTTACACCTTAGCGTAAATACTTTTCCTAGTCCGGGACCCACAAAACAAGGTAGAAAGAAGTGGGGCTTTGAGTACCCGAAAGAACTGGGAGGTCACCAGGGAGAGGAAAGACAGTGACTAGGAGGCACTGAAGAAAAAGAGACATAAGATATACTATCCCCTTGGACAACTACTGAATGCCAGGCACTATGGTAAATGATTTTATGCAAACATTTCATTTAGCCCTTTCCCTTCAAGACACACATTATTAATTCCATTTTCAAAGGAGAAAACTGGCTCCAATGGGGTTAAGTGACCTTTCATGAGGTCAACTCAGTCAACAAAAATTTTAAGTGCTCCAGGCACAGGCACAGTGGAAATTATTAAGGCACAATACCCATCTGTAGTAGACACAACCTGCTAAGGCCTGAGTTAGTAGATGAAATAACCAATGACCACTGTGATGCCTCCTGGTTCCTGGGCATTGGCCAGGAACCAATACCAACTAAATACCTGGTGTCATATACACACCTCTACACCTGCTTTTCCTGGAACCAGCCCTAATAAACATGACTCCATCATGTACTTGTGAGTGGTTCCTCTGAAAACCAGTGTTTAGCTTGAAGACAGGATGGTTATTCTCTCTCTGCACCAGCCAGGTGGGAGCCCAAAGCAGACACAGAGCATGAACAGCGGCCAGAGCAGATGAGACAGAGCCGGGTGGGGGCAGGGGGGACCCGCCCAGCAGAGGTGGCGCGTCCCACCTCCCTCCTCCAAATCCCTCTAAACACAGTTCTGCCCAAGAGCTTCTAAGAACCATTTACCAGAAAGCCCCACAAATAATAGTGAACAGTGTGCTTCAAGGTAAATTACTGACTCTTTGAACTGGAGAGATGTGCTTACTAAACCCAAGAAAACACCCAAAGACAAGAATGGACGTGTGCTTCCACGTTGCCGGCCCACACAGAGGTTGGGAACAGGCCAACAGATAGAGAGGTCATTGTCATCAAGATTTACATGTACCCAGCAGGAGCAGAAAGGCTGCAAGAGTTATGTGACTCACTGAAATACAGGGTTAACTGATATATCATAAGGACATAAAACCAGTGATTTCTGAAGGTGACCATTAAACACAACATTCAATCTTCTTGAGTCTGGAAGCCATTCTTCAGAGTTGTCCCAGTAAACTCCTTTTTATTATCAGCAACTGGCCTTCCTTAAAATATCCAAGCAGCTAGTAGCCTTCTACTGTCAAGAGAGACTCAGGGAAAGTGGATTTTTTTTCCCCTTAAAAAAGTTATATTGAAGTCACTTATTTAAAAAAAACAAAAGCCAAGTAAAGGAAATTCTTACTTGGAAGCCAGGACTCTGGTGCTTTAGCAAGATACAATCACAAAACCAAGTTCCTTAAAACTGGGCCATGCCGACCACAGGCTCCTGCTCACCCAGTGCCTAGCTGGTGATCTGTGCTCTGAAACACATGCTGTGTCTTTTACAGTTAGGTGATATATATCCCATAGGGGGAAAAGTGAAAATGACTGAGGAATTTTTCTAAAGTTCAATTACTTTGCAAGGATAAGGATACAAATAAATGTCTTCTAAAACGTCAGAGGTGATCCTATAGAGGAAGCAGACATTGGAAAATGAGAAAACAAAAATCCATTCTTATAGAAATGTAGAGGACATCTTCTTGAAGACTTACAAAGACTTGATGAGGACTTACAGAGCCTGCAGATACCTGCACACACAGCACACAACAGTGGCTGTCCAACTGTCATCCCCAATCACCTTTCTCTCTTGCTCATTCTCACTATAGAGGCTGAGAAAAAACAGACACTTGCTTTCCACACCTCTCTTGCAGCTAGAGTGGTCACGTGACCCACCTCTGACTAGTGAGAAGCATAGGAACGTCTATGGGAGGCATCTGAGAAAGATATTTTTTCTCTCTAATGAGAAAAAAGGGGCTCATTTTGCTCTCAAGTTGAGTGTTTGGTCATCTTGCAACTATAAGGGGCAGAAGATCAGGAGAATTCCAGAGATTCTGCACCAGCATCAGAATTCTAGAAGTGTTCAACCAGTCCTAGAACCGCCTGCCTACACGCTTATGAAATAAACAGTAAAACATCTTTTGGTTAGATCACCACTTGTTGGCTTTCACGTTACTTGCAGCCGAAAGCATCCCACGGAATACAATGAGCATCCTCTGTTCTCACTCCAAGCAGGATTTGGCACTTCATGGCAGCTCCTAAAAAGCAAATCCCATTCTGCCAAGCATTAGAAATTAATGCAGATTTTTGCTGAAAATCTTAAGGAAACATGAAGGAGGATCCATGACACATCACTCAGTGAAAATTAATAAAAACCCAGAATCAGTCAACTTGTTTCCCTTCAGAGTCCCAGCGTGCACCTAGTTGCCTTATTTCCTCTGGACATTTGTCCCATGCAGATTTCACAGCCTTGCTATCTTCAGTCTTCCCAACCTACCGGAAATTCCCAGTTCCCAGCCCCTTTTTTTGTCTCCAGCAATTTAGCCCTCTCCTTAATTCTCCAATCATGAGTTCTCACACCTACAACTCTACTTGGTAAACAAAAGGCACTACTTAGTAGGATCTGTCCTATTTAGGGGACAGGGTCTATGGATAGTAAATAGCAAGTAATCCTTCTTTTTCACAAATACACTCTCTTCCACTGCTAGAGATTGATTGGTTAACTGAGAAGGAAGGAGGAAGATGAAGGAAAAGGAAGAGAAAGGGGGAAGAAAAGAGAAGGAAATAGAAATAAAGGTAAGGCTTCCCCTCATTGCTTAATTTTCTACCATTAACCACCACCCCCCAAAAAAGATACTTCCTTCTATTCCCCCTTCTATCTTCTGCCTTTTGGATCTCCTTCCATTAGCCGAAAAAAATTTTGAAAGAACAACCTACACCCCCCATGTCCCTTTTCTTGCTTCTCATTCGCATCCTCACCTGATCTGTGGCTTCAGCCTCGTGACACAGCACTAGAACTGCTTGGGTAGAGCCCATAACTCTTTGGTGCCCAGAAGACCCTGAATGAAATTGAAGTACCATCATGACGGTGTGGTGCTCTTTCATTTTGATGTAGCCCCTATTACAAGCTAGCATCGTAAGGTGTCTTTGGGCTACAGCTCAAATTAAAAGCCCACAAACTGAAAGACCAACACTATCACCTTTTAATTCCCCATTACTACCAGGCACACACACTCTCCAGAGTCACTGTATCCCCACAAGAAATTCAATGGTGACAATACCGGTTCAGGCCCAGAGGCTGGCAGGTGGAAGCCAACGCCAAAAATGATGAAAACTGCAATCTATGATGCAACAGATGGCAAGCGGTGGTGGTGATGAGCAAACGGGCGAATGGGCTTTGAGGTTTTCTGAGATACTTTCTGCTTTTCACCTCATGGGTAAGGCAAGTATGTTCTGAAGAGATGGCTTCCAGCACTTTCTCACCTGACTGGAGTCATAGGTGCCAATGCTATGATCTCCTCTACAGGACACAAAAATACACCTTGGGCATCAAGAAGCTTTTGCCATTTTTTAATATTCTTTCTGAAAGCATAAAACCTTTTTTTCAACTTCAAGAGATTTCCTACCCATTGGGGCTAAAAGCTGAAAATCCAGAGTCTGGTTCTATGCCTCAAAATCACCACGGACTGCCTATGGCCAGAGGAATGCACGAGGCTGCTGGGCTTCCTTCCCTGGGCTTCTGAAGGGTGCTTCAGGATGGGGGCCTGGAATCTGGAACGTTCTTTTGTCTCACGATTGCAAATGGCATTAAATTGAATCGTGTGGAAAGAAGAAGGAAGGAGGAGCTGCCGGAGCTACAAGGGCTCTTGTCTTGCTGTAGCACCACGGCTGAGCTTAGAGCTAAATGCCTTTTCCATCCCCCGAGGTCTCAGCTTGATCGGGTGACATATTGCTGGCCTCCTCTTACCCCAGCCATCACTTTCGACTCAATTTTTATCAGGCATCATGAGGCCGAGGAAAAGGCTAGAGGAGTAAATCAGGCATCTGTTTATTCAAGTGTTTTTGGTTCAAGTTTTGTTTTTTTTTTTTTCATTGTACTGTGCTCTTTCCCAGCCCTACTTGTAGAAAGAGCAGCTTTGCCAGAAAACCTGGTAGCACCAGCTGCTTCAGAGGACAGGCATCTTAAACAGAGTCCAGAAGAGGCCAAGTACCTGCCTGCTTGTCTGAGTAGGTTTCATTTGGTCAGTATGTGCTAAATGCAAGTTGCCTTGGAGGGCACACAATGGCTCAGTTAATTTCATTTTATACACGTGTACATATGACGGGAATTCCCAGGAAGACACATCTTAAGCCTAATCTCTGTGTACGTTACAGAGCTGTTTTTTCCACTCATGTATGGGGAAAGTGGGGGAATCTGCTTTTTGCTAATTAAAAAGAAACAGAAGTGCTAGGGATACACAGCACTTCATCCTAGAGCTAGAACGGAAGGCTCATCTGCCTTGCTTTCATCACTATCCCTCTCATTCCTCCACTGGCGCAAGTCAAGCCTCCAAAGCCTACCCAGTCCCCTTTTCCTGAGCCAACACTGCCTCCTAGGAAGGTGCTAGAAATTATTATGTGGAGCTGGTTCCTGTCTTTACACAGCTGAGTTAGTCCCATTGCCAACTCTCTACCTTACTAGAATCATATTTCAGTAAAATTGTCAAATCATGTGGGTCTCTCCCTCTAGACCACAAGCTACATGAGGTCAGAGACTATGTCTTAGTCATATTCTATGCTCAGCCTCTTTCTTGGCACATAAGAGTCACTCTACCAATGTTACTTGAACCAAATTGGTCATTTTCTGGAATTAAAATGGTTGAGTTCTCATTTTTTATATTCACCAAGCAAAGTCCTTGCTATCAGCTTCTCTCTTGTCTTTAGGAATCTCAATCAAAGCATTCAGGATTTCTCCAAAAAATTTTGTTTAGGTTTCTCTAAGCCAGTCCTGGTTTACTACTCTTATTTTTTCATCTGTGTCAGTGTGGTCCACTGAGAAGCAGACACCAAGATGGGATTACATGGGCAAGGACTGTATTAGGGGAAATACCTTGTAAGAGATGAAACGGGGAGGGAGCTAGGGAAAGCTGGGAGAGCCGTCAGATTGCCAGGCAAGTCTCCAGAGGGAGGGTAGGGCAGAAGCCTCCAAGACAGCCAGAAGTCTAAGGAAGGTTTGGCAAGGCAGCTGGAAACTCTGGAGCCAAATTTGGCCACCAGAGGATTCACAGGTCTCCCGGGAATGGGGCTGCCTCAGTCTCCCTGGCACGTTCAGCCATAGGCTGGAAACAGCCTGTGAGAATCACGACCTTGACACAAACATAGAGACGGATTTCAGAGCTAAGGTCTTTGGTCAATTACCCTCCCGTGATTGGTGATCTGCAAAGCAGGCACATTCTCATGGCCACCCCCATCACTCTACTTGGGAAGAGGATCATGCTTCTTGCCCTCTCCTCAGCCAGATGAACCCCAAGTTTTGGTACAACAACCATTACAAACAAATCAACTGCCCTCCAGGTGGTCAGAAGGGCCCAAGCTAAGTCACACTATGGTTCACCCTCTCCTACCACAACCAGGCCTGGGAAGTGACCAGACGGTAAGAGCTACAACAGGACAGAGTGCCATCACATTTTGCCCTGTGATTCTTCTCTGCAGAGGGAACTAGTCAAGGGTGACTTGACAGAGCTACTGCTCCATGACCCCAGGGCAACGTTCACACTGCAACCTGTGTGGTTGGTGCCCCCTTGGGTTGTATGAGGCAACAGCCCACCTAGCGATGCTCTGGCCAAACACCCATAACCTCTGTCAGGCTCTGCAGAAAGCCGCCCCTCATAAACCTACACTCCAAGTAAAGGGAACGTCCTTGGTCTGCCTACCAGACCCTGCTGTCCTCCTGCAGAGGGGTCTGAAGGCCTAGCAGAGCATATAACGACCCAACCTCTCTGCACTTGCCAGGCAAGGAGGTTCATCAAGGGCAAAGACCTCCCCATACCAGGGTCTGATAAAGAATCATTATGTTTCCAGCCTTTGTCTCCTTAATTGTTTTGAAAAAAAGAATGGAGCTGGCAATGAGAAGGGCTGGCAGCCAGGGTCCCTTACTCTGGTCTTCCTTTATTACAACACAGCAAACAGATGAGGCTGTCAGACAGGGACATGTCACATACCACCCCCTTTGCCTGCCAGCTAACCTAACGCCAGATCATGCAACTCCTTCTAAGATAAGAAAAGGCCTCAGAGAATTTGTCAGTGAGGCCTAAATTGATCTTGAGGACCAGGGGGAAAACTGCCCCAGGCCATCAAAATGTCCACTTTGCTGTTCACCATAAGGAGTGTGCACAGGGAGAGACAATTACTTCAGCTTTTCTTCCTGCTCTCCCTGGCACAATTACTCACCTGGGCATTAGGGGGAAAAATGTTTCCTACCACGTCCTCCACAAAGGCATCAGTTCTATCTCTAAATCCAGTATTCTGTTCACCCTCTCTGGGTACTCTGACAAGTCCTATGTCTATGTACCTTCACATAGCCTTGCACATAGGGGAGGCCAGAGGAGTGTTTGCTGAAATAGCTGCCCATTCCTGGCAACATCCAGTCTCCTCATGCTGCCTGTTTGCATTGAATTGAAATGTCACATTTGTACTATATGGTCACAGCGGATAAGCCCAGGTTGAACACCTGACCCAAATTTGGCGAATCAGATTGCCTGTCCTGGGAATTTTGAATTAGAATTTAAAGTCTGATGGGATTTGTGTGTGTGGCTGGGAGTGACCAGAAATCATATTCCACCATGTGGACAGAGGAGAGGAGAAAGATGGTCTGCAGAGAGAGAGCGAGTATAGCAGACAGACGGAAGCACGTGCTGCCAGCGCCCGCTCAGGTGCCTGGTTCTACTTCAGTGCACACTGGCCAACTTCCAACTGCCAGCATTTGCCTGAGAGCTTCCTTCAAAGTCTTCCTCAGCAGCTTCAAACCAATGACAGAGAAATTAGCGTATAAATACCCCAACTCCCTCACCTGGAGGTGCGATAACCCTGTGTGTGTTCTAGAACACTGATTATAAACCAGTCCAATTATCCCCCCAAGGGACATTTGGCAGTGTCTGGAGACAGTTTTGGTTGTCACAGCCAGAGGAAAGGGAGTGCCATGGACATCTGTGGATAGACACCAGGGATGCTGCTAAACGTCCTATAATGCTCAGGACAGTCCCCACAGCAAGGAATTATCCAGCCCAAAATGTCCATAGTGAGAAACTCTGCTCTAGAGGAAAAGATTGAAGACTGGGTGACATTCACCCAGCGCCAGTAACTAGCTTGCTAAGGTACCCTTGACTGGCTGTCCTATCTTCCTTCCCTCCTCCCCTACAGTGTTTTCTTTGACGTCCCAAACTACTTGCACTTGAATCCTTAAGTCAGGATCTGCCCCTGGGTGAACCCAAACTGATATAGTGAGTTTCTGATATGTCTTCAGTTCCTGATTCCAGTGTTTCCTAAGATGCAAACAATTAATGTCAATAATGAGAGTTAGCCAACTGTACACTTTTAGAGTGGGCACAGTCAACCTACAAGACTACTCTCACTTCTAACAACAATTGTAGGTTCAAGGGGTTATCAAAACCACCCTCAGTTTCAACCCAGGGGATAAATCAGGCTAGACCTGCTCTCTTTATACAGTTTTTTTCCTTCAAGGACCCACCGCATTCTCTAATCCAAACCTCTATTGAGATTAGGGTGACCAACCATCCCAGTTTTCCCAGGACTGTCCTGGTTTTAACAATTTAAGTCCCACTTTCCAGGAAATCTTTTGGTCCCGGGCAAACCAGACAACTGGTCACCCTAATTAAGATTCACCATTTGGAGGGTTTTAGTACCGGAAGCTTGCCTGGCCAGTGGATACTCCAGTCTCCATTTGAAATCAACATGAAAATATTTTGTGGGTCAAAAACATCAAGAGGGCTTCCCTGGTGGTGCAGTGGTTGGGAGTCCGCCTGCCGATGCAGGGGACACAGGTTCGTGCCCCGGTCCGGGAAGATCCCACATGCTGCGGAGCGGCTGGGCCCGTGAGCCATGGCCGCTGAGCCTGCGCGTCCGAAGCCTGTGCTCCGCAATGGGAGAGGCCACAACAGTGAGAGGCCCGCGTACAGCACAAAAAAAAAAAAAAAAAAAAAATCAAGAAAGGGGGGCAGGGCGGGAATGAGTGGCTGGATTCAGGCACACTCCCCAAGCTCATAACATTACTGAACACCAGATCTGCAGGCTGATTGGACTGAGAGACCTCCCCCAGGGCTACATGGAACCTCTCGGCAGTGAGGCATCACAGCTTGGTGGTGAGATCATGCCTAGAAAGACTTCTGAATGTGTGAACTGCTGAGAGCCATCATTAATTATATATTAGAGGGCACTCAACCAGGAGAGCTGGTATGCACAGCCAAAGGAAAACCTTCAGTGGTCAGCAGTTGGAATTAGAGATTGCCTCATGTTGTGATTGACATCAGCCATCTCCAATAAAGGGATGTGGCCCAGAGGACTGTCAGCCTCAGGGGCTTCAGGATCACAGCATCACAGTTTTGTGCTTGGGGAACATGGGGATTGCTTGAAGAGAGACTCAGAGATATCACACCGGCCATAAAAATAAAACTGACAGTCCTTCAATTCTCGAGTCCGAAAGAATCCAGTATTATCGTGCAATCTGGGGGCACATGGGAAAGTCTTACCTGCAGAGAGCTCAAAATCTAGCCATAGAAACAGACAAAAAGAGCACAACGTATAAGGAACCATCACCATATTTGCAATAAACAAGTTCTCTAGGAGGTTGTGACATTCATTTCCTCTACAGGTGTTTGTTGAGCGTGACAGAGCACATCAGGCATTATGCAGGATGCTAGAAACCCAAGAGGGGAAAAGTCAGGTATCCTTGACCTCATGAAGCTCATATTCCAGCAGCTATGAAACTTCCGATGATATAATTGTATAATGAATAAATATTTGGTAAACACTATGAAGGAGAATGAGAACAATAATATTTGAGCAAAAAAAGTTTTTGGCTTAAAACAATAAGCAAGTCAGTGTTGTCATAATTCAGGCGGACACCAGGGAGGAAGATTATGGGGGAAGGAAGCCTTGACCAGACAGAGACCGACTCTCAAGGGCTGGAGTGACCCTGGCAGGAACTGACTCAACTAAAGAAGCTGACCCAGGAGAAGGCAGCAGAGTGGTCCGGCAGTGACGGAAGGAAGAAAGGGGGCAACCACCAGGAAGGCATGCTGGGTCTGCGTCTGAAAGGGCCACTTACTTCTAAGACCGAGTGAAAGCGGTTAAGGTATGACCGGCCTGTTGTGGAAACTACCTGGTAACTACACCAGCTGTGTGCTCTTCTCACCCTCCTCCTTCATCCAGTCAGTCAGTAGTTACTGAGTCTCCCCACTCTGTGCCAATCACTGTGCTGAATGCTGGGTTCATACCATACTGAGTCATAATTTCTCCCCCGAAGGAATGCTGTCTGGTGGGGGAGCTAGACAAGTAAATAAGAAGTTATGATGGGTGTGATAAAGCTATAATCGGGTAAGTAGAGAATGCCAAGAGCGCTCCTACCCCTGCTAACACATTACTCTATTCAAATCAAGTCCTACCCAACTAATCATGGTTCCCTCACTTTGCCTACTATGAATGCCATTTCTTCCCATAATGCTTTACTCATGCTGTTTCAGATGCCTGTTGTTTCCTTCTCCTCCCCACTTCATCTGGCTGAGTCATACTCACCTTGCACAATCCTCCTATCCACATGTTCTGTCTCCTCCTTTGCTCTGTCATGGTGCATATGGCATTCCCCTACTAGAATACTTAACACACTCTAAGGCAATTCTTGGCTCATGTATCTTTCTTCTCTATTAGACATGAGGAAAGGGCCCATCCATGTATCATTTGTGCTGTTTCCCAATTTATTCGTTCAGCACAGTGCTGAAGGTTTCTACATGAATGAATGAACACGTGAATGAAATGGGATGATCAAAAAATGCAACTTCTGGGAACTAAAACAAAAAACCAGAGGAATGAGGCATGAGGTTGCTAATTCTTACAAAGATCGGCAAAGATGACTGTGGCCGTTGGCAGGATTTTTTTCCCAACAGTTTTCTCCTTTATTCTGTTTTTTTAAAACGAAGAACTGCACATATTTAACGTGTACAATTTGATGAGTTTGGACATACGTGAACAGCTGTGATAGCATCACCACAAGGTAATAGATATGTCCAACACCTCCCAGAGAGAAGGCTGACCGATCTGGGCCACTCTGCCCCAGAGTCGGTCTTTTGAGCCACTCAGACATTTAGAGTCAATCATATTATACCAATCAGTGACATTTACAGTCTCCAGGTACATTCCACCTGATCAAAAATATAAATACCCATTTGCATGCATAGGTACACATGACCTGCTATTTAGCCTTTTAATCACAAAGAAAAAAATACATTTGTTCACTCACAACTACAGTGTATAAGCCCCTGAAGCACTCTGTCATTTAACATCTGGAATTCATCACCAAGGTTATGCTATTCAGAGCCTGCAACAGGGAGATAGGATAAGCCTTAAAACTTATACAAACACAGAAGTGGGCTGAGAGGCAGGGTAGATTACAAGCTCATCTTCAACTTAATTTTGCTTCTGGACAATTAGCTTGCAGGTCGAGTGGCATTTACTAATAAAACTAAGGTTGACAAAGCCATGAAAAACACATTGTGTTAGACGCAAAAGCCTGGGGGAGGTTGAAAGTCTTTGAGAAAAATCCAGATACCTCTCAACATATGGCTGTTTTCAGAACTTAAAGATTTTGTTTGGTTTGGTTTTTTAAGTGGTTTCTCCTTACCTACAACCAGAATCTTACCACACTTTACCGGGGAATAATCAGGGTGGTGTTCTTAGGATAGCCCAGCTCCTTGCCTTGTGCCATGTGAACTGTGTTCTCTGCTCCTCAGGAGCTCTACAACCTCAGTGAGCTTGTAAGTTATGAGTCCTTCACCAGGAAGACTGCCCAGGGCTGAGTGCTGTTCTTAGTGTGGGATTTGTAGCCCAGGTGAGAACTTAAGTCACCTTGACAGCCAGGGGGCTGTTACACCCACTCAGGAAAGGAAGCCTTCCCACTCTGGAAGAGCCACTTGGGGACCCATAGGGCAGAGGAAGCCTGCAAAAGAGCCTAGAGCCATGTAAGGGAATCCCTGGGTCAGAGAATAAGAAGCAAGAAGAGTATGGACTGTGGAGTCAGAGCTGATTTTGAATCCCAGCCCTATTTTTTGTTTGGTTGGTTTTTCGTGTGTTTTCAGCTGGGTTGCTTTATGTCTCTGAGCCTTAGCCTCCTCATTTTTAAAATGGTAAAAGTAATAATAGTATCTATCAGAGTCTTATCATGCATTTGATAGTGTGTCCTATGCAATAGTTCTCCAAATCCCTACTGGTTGTGAGTCTTCAGTTACAGTCTCCTGAGAACAGGGAACGTGGGAGCTTATGATCTGGCCCCCAACATTTGAAGGCTTTAAATACTGATCACAGATACCCAAAATGTCAGAACTAGAAGAAACCTGAGAAATTGTCTAGGTTGAGTGCTTTCCAAAATTTTCTTTTAGACCCATAACTTGTCCTTCAAACAAAAAGTTTCTGCAGAAATTCAATACAAAACAGATAGAGCAAAGTTAATTTGGTTGTAGTGAGAGTGACAGGGCATGGCAGAAACCACTTACTTGATACTCGCAGCCATCGCTGCAGTGATCCCTTGAAGCATATCCACAAGACCCCCCCAAGTCCCCAGATAACATAGTTAGAAAACTAGTGGCCTGGTACACCCTCTTATTTTATAAGTGGAGAAACTGAAGCCCAGCAAGGTTGAGTCCCTGACCCAGTGATACAGATTGAGTATAAAGCCAGGTCTGGAACTAAGACTCTTTGCCACAGATGATGGTCAGTCCATCATCATCACATGAAATAATAAATTTGTCTTTGGTGCTTCCCCACCTTCCCAGCTCATGCTCTATTTCCTCCATCATCTCCCAGTTACCCAGTGCCCTCATTCAAATCTCTGACAACACGATATTGTAGATCAATTAAACTTCGATTAAAAATAATAAGTAAAAAAAAAGTCCCCTCTAAAACTAGCACAGTCCTCCACTCCAGTCCGCCCTCCCCAGAGTATCCTGTCCTCCACAACTCTTCAGTTTCTTCTTCCCTCTCAAAACTTATCCACCCCCTCTCGTTCCCTCAAGACCCTGCTCACTACTGATCTACATGCTGACAAACCAATCAGTAAAGAGATAGCTTGAATGTTTGTATATTACCCAAATAATTTCTATAAGTGTATTTTAACAAGAACCTTCTAGTAGCCCTTAAAAGAAAAAAAAATTTAAGAGGAGATTCATGTTGACCACTAGGAGGTTTTAGACACATGCTCCTTCAAATCATACCGTGCCTCACCTTACAACACTGGAATCACTCCACCAATGGCACTGGTCACTTTGGCTACACCTATGACACACACCATGCTCACATTTCTCACGCACCTCCAAATCCAGCCAATTTAAACTATTGTTACTTATCATAAGGAGAGGGGACTTCTGTTAAGTCAGAAGTGAAAGACTAGAAGGGGAAAGTGGAACCCAAATTAAACACACCAAAAGGAAATCTGACTCAACAACCCCAACTGAACTTTCCACAAAAAGTTACCCATCCACTGTTCTCAGGTACCTGATATATAACTATACCTGAGCAGCGCAAAAATCACAAGCACTTTGTACATAGTGCTGCAGAAATAACCGGCAATCAGAAGACCCAGGTTCTAATCCCAACTCTGCCATTGACTAGCTGTATGGACTTGGAAAATTCTCATTCCCTCTTTAAGTCCATGCATCCTCAACTGTAAAATGGAGAGTGGAGTTATCATGGCCCTGAAGTCCTTTGAGAGATAATTTTGTATGATTCTGTCATTCTTCAAGGTATTTACCTTTTGGGAAAGATGGTAGAGATGGCTGGCCTCCAAAAACATGTGCTCCTCTTCCTATAGCATCCCCTTCTCTACTGAGAAGCAGCAGCCTGCCAGGGACTTCTTCTCCCCATCCCCCTGTATCCAGGTAAGACCACGTGACTAGTTCTTCCCAACAGAATACGAATGAAAGTGATGCATGTCACTTCTAGGCAAGGTCATTAAGACACAGATGTCCTTTTTCCGTACTCTCTTCCCCTATCTCTGGCTGGATGCAGAAAATTCTGAGGGCCTAGAGGAGGCAGAGCCACAAGACAGAAGGAGCCTGGGTCCTTGAGTCACCATATGGAGGAAGCCGCACTGACCAGGAATACTCATGCCGGACAATTCCATGAATGAGAAGTAAACTCTTCTTGGGTAAAGCCACTGAAATTTGGTAGTTTACTTGTTACAAGCAGCTAGCATTACCCTAGCTACCACACAAAAAAACAGAGTTCTGTATGATTGAGACCTTTGATAAAATTTGAAAAATATTTACGGAAAGCACTATGTTAAGAGCTGGGAAGACTGAACAATGAGAAAAATAGTCCCTTCCCAGGCTCAAACCCAGTAGAGCATAGAGACATACATTCCTAGTAGAACATAACATATTACTATATGTTGCAAAATGAGATAAATTCCGTAAGAAAAGCAAAGATCTGTGGAGAAGGGAGAAAGGGAGAATGAATAAAGCCCACCCAACGCACTTCACTGAAGACTATTCAGGAAAACATCCAAGAGAACCATAATTAGTTCCCAGGTTGAGCTGAAGTTATGTTTCAGTACAGTCCTGTCTCCTGATACTCAGGGTGACCCATACTGCCCTCTGGTTAACACACACGGTTTGGGGGTAATGGCTGCTCCCCTTGACACACCATAAGTCCCAGCATGCCCCATGCTCAGCCCAGGCACAAAGAATGTGATTTGCCTGGAGCTGTAGTTCATCCTTTCCTAACTCTTTAATTCTCACAGATGAAGGAACAAGATATGTCAGGCCCACCGACCACCCAGAGGGACTGAGGGGAAATACAATTACCATCATGGGAAAGCAACCTAAAAGGGCTGATCCTGAGGTATTTCAAATTTGCTAACACCTCCGAAAGGAGAACAGTTGGATATTAGGTGGTCACTAGCCACTGAAAGTTACTCTGAACGACTCAGGGTTCGAGAATATTGTATTTATTACTTGGGGACTTGTCAAAGTATTACTTTCATTACACTAATAAATACTGTAAATGTCAAAATAAAAAATACTCTAAGTTCTGGAACTTGTCTTATCTAAATCTATGTGATCTGGAAATATTTAGCAAGGGAGCCCTGTAATACAAAACAGATACAGAAAGGGTCCCGAGGAAAGCCCTTGGGAAATGCCAAACTATTAATTACACATTAAACTGAAACCCTCTTTAGCAGCATTTGCCTCGGCTGCAGAGAACAAAGCCGAATGTATTCCAGGGAAGGAGAGAGGAATCCAAGTTCTTTGGCTCCTTCCAGTAAAGGCCCTTTAGAGGTGAAAAAAATTATGATGGGTACTTGAATTTTGTTTAGATTGTGGAGAGTGGAGAAGAGAAGCTTGTGTATTTCTACTTCTCAAATTCAAGAAAACAAAAATTCTGATTTTTTACTGTAATCATGACTAAACTAAATGAAGATTGGAATGACAAAAACTCCAAAGGAAAATTTGCCAGGAAGATGCTAACCTCCTACAAATCTGTCTAGAAGCCCTCTTCTCACATGAAATCCATGTCAGTTTTCAAAATATTTCAATTTTAAATCTAAAAAAGAAGAGAAAAATAACATAATGTGCATTCAAAGGTGAATTTCACATACATACACATTGATGAGTGGATCATAGTTTTTGAGGATATCCACTTCGATGTAGCATTTAACTATGTAATATGTGTTCTCAATTATTTCACAGAAGAGCATAGAATATATAATCATTAAGCAGTAACACTGATGATACAGACTGATTAGGTCAAATTCAGAATGCACATGAATGTGACTGGCACACAGAGGGCATAGTCTTGTAAATGGATCATAAAAAGGGCTCAACTTCCACATAAAAGCCCAGCAACTTACCTGCACCACCCCAGCTGAAACTGCCCAGCTCCGCACTCTTCCGAGAGTCATAACCACCCACAATGACGCATCCTTGGGCTCTCGTGGAAGCCCCATAATAGCTAATATGCTACACCGGGCCTCTGAAGCCTGTTTTTAAGTTTTATCTTTATTTATGTGCTTTATTCCCCCTGAGCCTCCTTGATGAGGCCATGTAAGTGCTGGGTTCTGAAGCTGGTGCAATCCTTGTTTTTCCTTTGACTTTTGCCATTCAAATCTGGATCTCCACCCATGAGTCCCTGGTTGCCAGCTGGCTCTTGGGTTCCTACTTGGCAGAAACCACTCACTCTTTTATTCCATGCTACCTGGCTTCTTCCTGCCACAAGGAGGTTTTCCCAAAGAGGATGAAAGGCATTTCACACAGGATGAGCGATTATTTGTGCTGTGTTTTGCCACCAAGTTTCTTTATTGCTCTCCTGGGCAGATCTGGTAGAGTTCCTCTGAACAGCTGTAAAGGATATGAACCTGGGAAGTTTCTAGTCAGTTACTTCATTGGCTGTGATCATGGCATTGATAAATTTTATTTTGTGGTTCATTTTTTTACAATCTATTCATTTCTCCAAAAGGTATTTCTGCCAGTTATACATTTTTTTAACCTGTAATAAAATGTTAGTAATAAAACAAGAATTCGTAATGTGTAAGATATTGTTGAAAATACTCTTCAGACCCATCCAACTTGTTACATGTAGGTAGTGAGTAAAATTCAAATGAGTGGCAGGAGTATAAAGTTTAGTCAGGTGATGGTGAACTAGAAGAGCTACTCCTCCTACTAAAACACAAAAAAATTTCAGGCGAGAAAATGACAGGGTCACAAAAGATCAATTTATATCATGTATTCCAGAAGACTGGACACGGAAAAACTTCCCATTCTGCATTTGGCCCTATTGGCAGAGCCTCAGTCTTTAGAGGCACCTCTCCAGCAAGCATGAATTGAATGCTCTTAGGTCAATTTCTGTTTCTCCAACCACTGCAAAGACCAAGGACTAAATGTTGAGTTCTTAGTTGAATGGTCAGTCCACTTTGCTCATTTCAACTCTTCTAGCACTAAAGTTGGATAGACATTTTTGCAGTCAATTAATTGACCTGTATTTCCAAGGGGAAATAAACAAATTGATATCGAAAGGATGATGAAGTACACACAGGCACCGCATACATAATGTATTGTATGAACTCTACTATAAGCACTAATCCAGACTCTATAATATATAAGTAAAGTATATGAATATAAAGTAAAATAAATAAAAGTGAATAAAGAGTATATAAGTAAAATATTTAGAGCTTGAAAGTATATACGTACATATACTTGCATAAGTAAATAAAGTAAAAAGCATAGAGTATAAAAGTAAAGCATGTAAGTCTAAAGGTATGAGTATATAAAAGTATACAAATACTAATTCAGACTATCAAAACAATGAATTCCTTCCTTAATATTTAGATAACTGCTTCAACCCCTTGAGGAGGAGAAAAAAAATCTGCAACAGACATGTACAAATGAACCAATCAGCTGTCCACTTTACCTGCATAGACATAGCCAGTACAGACAAAAATAACTGGGGTGAAGTTAGGCCACAGACAGTTTTTCTTGCAATTGGTTACTTTTGTTTGTACAACATTTATTTATTTATTTATTTGGTTAATTATAATGCTACTAAGAAACTTGACATGAAATGAAATCTCTGCTTATGATGTGGTTTTTTACTTCACCCAATTTTTATGCAGGAAAAAAGTAATGAAAAAATGTGTCAAAAGCAAGTGATGTGGAAAAGAAAAAGAGCTATAACATTTCTAATTTGTATGCTACATTTCAGGATATTCACTAATTTTTGAAAAATAGACAGTATTCTGCTGAAATCCTCAGCTGTTTCCCTGTGAATTTCTAAGAATGGGGAAGTCCATTTTACCTCAGAGTATTCCTGGTGTTCATGACTCCTGAGTTTCAAATCAAACTTGAATATTTTGGGGTTCAAGTTTGTTTTCTCTCAGTGATACATGGTTTCCTGTTTATAAGAAAAAAGCAAAGTCCTTAAAAAGCTTATAAAAAAACTCAAAAGGCTTCTTGGACCTTGACTCCCTCTTGCAAAACAACATTTTGATGAGTTAAGTGTAAATAAATCTGAAACATATGATTAAATTTCCATTAAAATGCACACAAGCTTAAAAATTATGAGGAAAAAATTCTGGGCAAAACAAGCTCTATGCTTTTGCTAACCCCATAGCACTTGAAAAGTGGCTGGGTGTGTCCAAATCATTGCTAAGTTTGCCATCAGTAAGTGAATACACCTTTCCAAGTTTCTAATGTAATGCTCATCATTTTAGTGCACCATTCATCACCTCAGAGCTCTGCCACAGAAACAAATGCCAACATGACTGACCTTCATTCAGCCATCTGGTATGTTCCCCTCAGCTTGCACCTTGGAGTCTACGCCCCCCAGTACCTCCTGAGGGAATGGGTCCAGGCCAGGATGTGCTAATCCCAGAGCTACCCTAGGAGATATGGGCTATTCCCAACAGCTCAGAAAACAGACAAGTGTGTATGGTGGGCAAAGGGACAGGGAACTTAGCCTCCACACTCAGGAGCTTTCTTGGAAGACCACTCTGAACCACGAAGAAAAGAACTGGGTTCTCAATGCATTAATTGAAGTGAAAGGACTATTTTTGTCATCTGTCCCTCTTTACTGTACACTAACCTAAACTCTCCCTTTGGTTTGGTTCAGCAAAATACTGGCAGTGAATCAAAGAAGTAAGGTAAGACCATGGATCTCATTTTCAAACTAAACATGGAAAGTAAGCAAAAGAAGCTGGGGTAAGGCTCTGAAGCATGACAGGCGTGCTCACTTTCCTAAGGCACATGTTCCTTATCACACCCCACACTGCCTACCTCATGGAAAGAACACTCAAAGGAGTCTCCAAAAGTCAGTGTCAGTGTCTCCAGGTGTTCTGTAAAATCTGAGAATTGTAAAGCTAGGAGAGGCCTTACAGGACTATCATCTCTAATTACCCCCACCCTATAGATGACGAAATGAGGCCCAGAGAAGCTGAAGAGACCCGCAGACATCGCAGATATTACTACCACCTAATATGTCTCATAGCCTGAGCCTAGAGCTATCTTCACTGCATCAGGCTGGCACCCTGGTGCCTCTCACCCCTAGCCCTTTGGTGGTTTACCTACTTAAGAGTCACAGTGGGGGGGGGGGGATAGGGAGGGTGGGAGGGAGGGAGACGCAAGAGGGAAGAGATATGGGAACACACGTATATGTATAACTGATTCCCTTTGTTATAAAGCAGAAACTAACACACCATTGTAAAGCAATTATACTCCAATAAAGATGTAAAAAATAAATAAATAATAAGGTTGGCCATATTGTTACTCAAAAAAAAAAAAGTCACAGTGGGATATCACCTCACCCCTGTTAGGATGGCTATTATCTAAAAGATAAGAGAAATTTAGGATAGGGTGTGGAGAAAAGGGAATCCTGTACACTGTTGGTGGGTATGTAAAGTGGTACAACGATTATGGAAAACAGTATGGAGGTTCCTCAAGAAATTAGAGGACTCCACTCAAGTCTCTTGAGAGATAACTAAATTAACATCATAATATTGCTAGACTCTATATCAGTTCAAATTCAAAGAAAGAGTTCTGGTTAAACATGGAGTATTGACAACATGAGTTTATCATCTCTTCCTACTTAAATCCAAATATAATACAGCAAAGGAATTCTTTTAATCTTTTAACCCATAAAGGCAATGGGGAGATTTCAGAAGGCAAAACATTTACACTAATTTTGGAAAGATGGAGTTGAAGGGATGATGTGCGACTTAGCAAAGCAGGAGAAATGATAAAATTTGTGATTTGAGAGTCTACAGAGGTCACAATACCAAGGAGAGTTGTGTCAGCTTGCCGCATAGAACCTCTGACAGACTCACATTTGGAGATACAAGCCCCACAGGAGGCAGCTGTGAAATTCTGCCTCCACAATCCCTGCCTGGGCAGACTAGGAGCGGGGACATATCTCTCTCCAAGTAGGTCCTTTCCCCTATTTCTCCCAAACAAGAATTGACCTGGCCCTGGCTCCTGCCAGACACCACAGCCTTGTTCTCTGCAAGAAACCAAGCTACAGAGGCTCCAGACTCAGGGGCACCAAACACAAAGGAAAGCAGAGAAGTGTGTGGGGCTAAAAATAGGGGGAGAAAGTTAAAAATAGAACTACCATAAAACCCAGCAATCCCACTTATGGGTATACATCCAAAGGAAATGAAATCAGTCCCTTGAAGAGATATCTGTACCCCCATGTTCACTGCAGCATTATTTGCAATAGCTAAGACATAGAAACAACCTAAGTGTCCATCAATGGATGAATGGATAAAGAAAATGTGATGATAGATAGATAGACAGATAGATAATACATACATACATACATACAATGGACAAGTATTCAGCCTTAAAAAAGGAAGAAATCCCACTATTTTTGACAACACAAATGAAGCTGGGGGGCATTATGCTAAGCGAAATAAGCCAGACAGAGAAAGAAAAATATGGCATGGTATCACTTATATACGGAATCTAAAAAAAAAAACTCCAACTCATAGAAACAGTAGAATGGTAGCTACCAGGGGCTGGGGAGGGTGGGGCAAATGGGAAGAAGTTAACTAAAGGGTACAAACTTTCACTTCTAAGATGAACAAGTTCTGAGGATCTAATGTATAGTACTGTGATCATCCTTCATACTGTATTGTATACTTGAAATTTGCTAAGAGAGTAGATCTTAAGCATTCTCAACACACACGAAAGGTAACTTTGTGAGCTGATGGATGTGTTAATTAACTTGATTTTGGTAATGTATATCAAATTGTGTACACGTATATCAAATAATTATGTTGTACACTTTAAATATGTACAGTTATATTTGTCAATTATACCTCGATAAAGCTGGGGGAAGAGGGAATGACAAGATAGGAATTTGCAGCTAGAAAGGACAACTATCCGAGTTAAATGACGGTACAGTCGGCTTCCAACCATCTGCAGCAAGGAAGAGAGCAAAAATCTGGACAAGTCACAGCAGGTGACAATTCAAATGGAAATGCTGTTTGTCCTGGGAAGGCACAATGTGACTTCTCAGCCACAACAGCAAATCTCTTTCAAAATTAAATTCAATGTCATGGGCAGAGATTGGTCTTCATCAACAGATGGGTGGGACACAGGGCCCTGAACCATGCTGGGTGTCACAGAAGAATGAAATCAGCAGCAGAGAAAGTGCATCTAAGTTTTAAAAATAATAATAAAGTGTGTGTGTGTTGTATATGTGTGTTTTCACCCACACAGTCACACCTGCATGTCTTAGGAAGTGACAAGAGAGAAGGGAGTCCCTCTTTTCTGCTCTGAGGAGCCCTCTGCGGTGCTCTCTGGAGTCAAAACTAGAGAATGGAGCCCAAGGTGCTGATGTGGCAAAGTCTACAATGGCCAGGATCCCTCTGAGGTTTATGTGATTCTGTACTTGGGAATCAGCATACTTGGTAAACTACATTTACCTTGTCATAGAACTATTTGCAAAGTTGGCTATGAGTTTAGATAAAATGCATCACTACCTTTTACAAAGGCTCTAGAAAAACCTACAGATCAAAAACACCTCCCTCCTTCACCCTGATCGAATGCCTAGAATGTCACTCCTGGTGCAGTTCAGTTATCTATGGCTGCACAGCAAACCATCCCAAATAGTAGGGCTTAAATAAACTGTAACCATTTTACGGTCTCTCACAATTCTGGGCCATGCTGGGCAGATCTTCTCATCCACATGACGCTGGCGGGGCTGCAGGCATCTGGAGCCCAGTTGGGCTGAACCATCCATGCATGTGGCTAGCAGTTGAGGCTACCTTTTGTAGCCTCTCCGTGTGGTCTGGGCTTCTTATCTCATAGCAACTGTGTTCTGAGAGAGGACAGCACAAGAATGAACATTCCAAGAAGGAGCACATAGGAGCTGCCAATCCACTGAAAGGCTGGGCCCAGATGGACAGTGGGTCACTTCCATGGTGTTCTATGAATCATATAACCACTGGCCTAGCCCAGATACAAGGGGATGGAGGAACAGACTCTTCCTCAGTCAGGAAAATGACAAACAATTTGTCAAAAGTACAGTCCAGTTCATCAACCCTTTCTGTATCTGCATCTTTTGCCATGTAATTGGTTAATGCCCCCCACTCTGACTCTGGGCTCATCCAAGTGATTTGCTGTTCCAGTGACATGTTAGCAATGTGATGCAAAAAAGATTTGAAAGGTGCTTGCCCTCCCTCTTGCAACACTGCCAACATCATAAGAACATGCTTGGACTCACCTGACAGAAGATGAGACACTTAGCAAAGCCAATTGCCCCAGCTGAGGCCATCTTCGATCACTGAAAAGCTAGCTGACCTCGCCCAAGATAAGTAAACAAGACCAGCCAGGATCAACAGAACCCTCTAGCCAACCCCATCAGCAGAACCCTCTAGCCAACCCCCAGCTGACTCCAGAATGAATAATAAATGCTAATTACGTCACTGAGGTTGTACACCTATTTGTTACTCAGCATTATTGTAGCAATAGGTAACTGATACAGAAAGAATGTTGGGACTAGAGATGTCTGAGAGTAGTCAAGTTATCAAGAAAGAAGAAAGGACACAGAAATCAGACTTGACAGACTTTGCCCTGTTGCCGTGTACAATTATTAAATATCGAATAGACTGAACTATAAATATTTCACAGAACTGATTCACTTGCAGCAGGGAATCATCTGGCACCGAGAGAGTGGGGCTTATAAACAACTTGCGATGACAACAGGAAAGTGCAAAGAAAGAGCTCCATTTGGTTTCGCTGGAAACAGTCACATCCATGGGCACTTGGGGCTGGACGCAGTTCAGCAGGGCCCAGAGAAAAATGACAAATGAGGCCACTGGGTGCGTGTACACCAGAGGGAAACCTGGCCTTTGGCTACGGTTCATTAACGAGATTGAGGTTTCTCCTTGAAAATCTGGGCAGCAGCTTTGAGAATCCTTCTAGGGATTTAGCCGTAAGTTTAACAGGCAGATGTAAAGGTTCCTTTTGTCTGAGTTTGGGTGTTTTGCAAGGCTTTAGCCATTGAGCTTATTTATTTTCTTTGCCATAAATTTTGAGCATAATGGGTGTGTATAATATATGTGTATAAGTATATAACTGTATACACATCTGTGTGTCTGAATATATATCTATCTCAATCCGTGTGAGTATACTGGGGAAAATCCTAGAGGAGCTATAATAAATAATGGGAAATGCATGAAGCCCTTAAAAAAAATGGTAATAATCCATGATTCACATTGTCTGTCACAGCCACACAGAAATTATAGCCTCCTTGCAGGTGCAGTTTTACAAATATTTCTATCTTTTCTTTCCAGAAAACATCCTATGTTATCACGATGATTGTAAATTGTCTTATTATGTAACACACTGCTCTGAGCTTATGCAATCCAGTTTTAACAAGAAGTTGTCAGCGGTGGATGAACTTTTTCCATTGTACATATACCCCTAAAATGTGTAACCATTATAAGGTATAAGCAACACTAGAGTTAACCATAAATTTCAGGATAATAAAATAAATTGAATTCTCACGGTAACATTAAATTATTAGTCCTCTCTCTTTCATTTAAAATCTGTAATTAAATAAAATATGTACGCAGTCACACAAATGCAGAATGGTCAGGCAACAGAAGAGTTTCGCATTCATTTTCCCAGACATGACAGGTGTGTTTTATTTGATGCAAGGTGCTACAAGGTCACATAAACAAACATGAGCACAAAAATGAATGTAAAAGATCTAAGGACACAAATTATTAACAGAACACACGGATACTTATATATTTTTTCAAGTATCTAATTAATACTACTACAGAATGGCCATATACTCAACCATATGATGGTTGTAACCATTTTGATTCAAGCTCTTTTTTGAACTACCTAGAAGACAGCAATCAAAACATTTTCAAGGACAAGAAAACATTTTTGTGGACAGATGCCTGCATACATAGACAAATTTAGTCAGTTATTCAGTCTCCCTGGGCTTTGAGTAAGCTGTGAGGTGGGGTTGGAGGAGGGAGAAGAGTTGGGGAAAACAGGAAGATGTCTCATTTCCAAAGATGTAGCTGGCTTTATGGCTTCGCATTGCCCCCATGGAGGGTCATGCTCTCTAGGCAGATAGGTGTCAAGTGTGGAAGCCTAGATCAGAGAAGGGGGAAGAAACTGATCACAATAGACTGAAGGTTTTCGTAACACTCAATTATCCATTTCCAGTAACAGTCTCTTTTGGTACTGAAAAGGCACTGAATCATGAAAAGACTTTTTTTTTTTTTTTGCTTATAGCTTCAAAACTCTTTGAGATAATCGTTCATACAAAAATATATACTACTACTTGAAAATCAGATTATTTCCAAACAAAACACAAGTTTAGAAGACTAAATAACCATTTGTGATCCATGACTGGTGCTTATTTTTTAAAGGAAAGAACCAAAAAGTTGTTTGCCTCCAAAGGAGGAATTAACAGATCAGATTCACACCTCCATGCAAGGGAACATTCGTTCCAATATTTAGTTTTAAATTCAATTCTAAAATTTATCTTCTTCCTAGATATAAGGAAAACCCTTTGTTCCCACATCCCTTCCTCCATTCCTCCCTCCTGGTGCACTCTGGGTGGCAACTGACTCCTTTTTCCTTAGAAATCTAAGAACAAGAACATTAGGATCATGCCAAAGAATAACAATAATATAGTCAATTACTGAGCTCTTAGAATGTGCCAAGCACTGTGCTTAAGTGGAGGAGATAACCATCTCACCTAAATCTTCCCAACACCACTCCAAGGTTTGTGCTATCTCCCATTCAACGGGTGGGAAACTGAGGCTTAATAAGCCTTCTGAATCATGAAGGGCATTCATTTGTCTTAGGGTGGGGCCTTGAACATCAGCCAGCCAGGAAGTGGCAGAGCTAGGATTAAAATGCAGGTCTTCTTCCACCCAGCCTGATATCCCTCCTTTACACCAAGGTTGCTCTCCGAAGACTTTCCAAGGGTGGAATGGGCCAACACCTAGTGGGGAAAAGAATGCCACTAGCCAACCTTCCTGGGAAGAATGAAAGACTATCTTCTCTGCCTCCAAATTTTCCTCCTCCCTTCCCATCTCCTGCCACCATCCTTACTGAACCAGCCAGCCTCACAGAAACCTGCCAGAGCTGCCATCCACATTTCCAGGGAAGTTCAGGCTCTGCCCCACTGTAGGAGAATGGGACTCTTTTCCTGTGTCACCTGAAGATGCCACATATGTGCTCAGCGTCATCCTGCTGTTGTTACAGTATTTCCAACTTTTCCCAAGCATTTAGGGTTTGGTTTGGACAAACCTAAAAGACATTTTGCCCTGTACTTTTTCCCATAATTTTAAACCTAAATGTATTTTATGAGAAATCTAATCCGTATGTTTCTGATTAATTTGTAAGAGCCATTTGATGTCCAAGGGCCTTTTAAGTTTTTATAAGCCTTTTTAAGACTTTCCCTTAGAGATGTTTTGCCAACAGAAAATGAACTTAGATCCCCACAGTTCGAGTTCTGTCCCAATCTCAACAATCACAGGACTCTCTGCTGAAACTATATTGCTTGCTGCTCTAAGAGTTAATCATCTGTAGCTGCCCCGGGGAACTAATCACTTATACCTTTGCTCAAGGGCCCCACCGAGACATTGTTTATCTTATAAATGGGATGATGTTTAAGTTTCATTACCAAATACATACTTCACAATTTAGCCTGTGTTTACACCCAGCTACCAGAGAGACTCTTACACCTCAATTGGATGGTTAATTCAGTAGAGCATTAAGATCAGCCCCCATTACGTTCCTCAAAAAACTAAAAATAGAGTTGCCATATGATCTAGCAATCCCACTACTGGGCATACATCTGGACAAAACTATAATTCAAAGAGATACATGCACCGCTATGTTCATAGCAGCACCATTCACAATAGCCAAGACATGGAAACAACCTAAATGTCCATCGACAGATGAATGGATAAAGAAGATGTGGCATGTATATACAGTGGAATACTACTCAGCCATAAAAAAGAATGAAATAATGCCATTTGCAGCAACATGGATGGACTCAGAGAGTATCATACAATCCAACTGAGCTGTAAGAGTCTCTCTGGTAACTGGGTGTAAACACAGGCTAAATTGTGAGATATGTATTTGGTAATGAAACTTAAACACTTTTTTCCTCAACATATAGGATTATTTCTGTATTGATAATCTGGCTTCTACTCCCAGCTCTACAGTTTACTAGCTGTGTGACTCTGAACAAGTCACTTATTGTCTTCAGCCACAGTTTTTTTAACTATAAAATAGAAATTATAATTTACAACCATTTTGAGGATTGAAGACATTATGCCAGGTACTTGACAGACACTTAATAGACCAGTGATTCCTAAATTTTAGTCTTTAGACAGACAGATAGCATGATGAAATACATAGATTACACAGACATAAACAGATAAGACAAATATATAGAAAAAACATGATATATATATAGAAATCATCTGAAGAACATGTTTGAAATGCAAATTCCTGGGACACACTCCAAAAGTCAGCCTTAGTAGATCTTGGATAAGGACCAAGAACCTGCATTTTGACAAGCCTCTTGGCAATATAAATGATCTGAGGACCACACTTTGAGAAACAATGACTTACGGTAATGTGAGGTAAGGGGAGACAATAAAATGTAATAAAAATTGTAATAAGATGATGATACCATCAACTATACTGCAATTTTAAAAAGAAAACATTAACTGAAATAAATTTAAAAAAATTTTTAAAGATCATGATATTAATAATGAGGAGAAGGTATTGCCAATCAAACAAAGGAAGATTATGAAACACTTAAGGAAAAATGATTCACTGCTTTTTCTCAATACCTGCTTAATTATTTGTATTCTCAGAGGAGAAACATGAGCATGCACATAAAAGTAAATTCATGGATGTATTCTAGTTAACGTTCAAAATGGGTTCAATCAATTTGACACCAAAGATTGTTAAATTTTTAGTTATAATGCAACCTATTGGAGAAAACTATTTTATTGGGGATAGAGAATGTTGAATTTTAAATTATAAATCAAATTTTAAAATTCAGCCTAATTTAAAAGTTCAAATCAGAGGACACAAATTGTCAATAACAGGAAAGTTGAGAGATTGAGAAACTTTAAATTATAGACTCAGGACTTTGAGAATACCAGCACGCTTATAGGCAACAGGGAAAAGAGGAATATCTTTACAAGACAAGGTTTCTTGAAGACAGTACAGATACGTGGAAATAAAGCAAGACCAACCAAATGAGAACAAGCAAAGGCTATTTATTCAGAGCTTGCTATAGCAAGAGTCAGTCACCATAACTCGCATTTTGGCAAAGACTCAAAGGCAGGCAGAGGAGTGGGGAAGCTTCATAGAGGAAAAAAGGGGGCTTCAGGTATGGCCTGATTGGAGGCTGTTGGCATGGGGAAGCTACAGACAGACTGACTAGAAGTGGGGCGTCCTAGGTGATTGGTTAGGAGACATACTCGGCTTTCTCCCATTGGTCTTAAGTTGGAAGCAAGGGCAAAAATTAGGGAAGCTGCCAGTTATTAATCAAGTCCTGGCCATCTGGGGCCAACTGTTATGGGAGTTATTGTTTGGGTTCCTAGATGGTTACTAAAAGTAGCAGTCTGACTTCCTCCAAGTCTAATGGATAACACACTGGCTTCCTGGGCTGGTTATTACAAAAAATGGGTTGGTTTCCTGGGCAGGTTGAGGCAGGTTGTGGGTCAAAGTTCTGTTTTTATATATTGTGTGGCCATTATCCATCTGTATAATCAGTCCTTCAGATATAACTTTTTGCTAAGATGGGGTTGAAGATATTATCATTTCAAATTTATATTTATTTTATATCTGGCCATTATAAAATGGACTACTTCTTATAAATTCCACCATGAATTCTAATTAATTATAATTCTAATTAATATATACTTCTTATAAATTCCACCATGAATTCTAATTAATTATAATGGTTTTATATAACCTTTAACAATGAGACTACAGTATTTACTTACGTGTCATAAGAAAATTAATTTACTCATTGGTTATAGGAAAGTTAGGGTAGCACTGTTTAACCTACTTATGCTCTGACTTAAATTGTACAGTTATATTAATTCAATCAGTATGAAAACTATTCAGATCTTCTTGAAGATGGGAAAAAATGATCTTTTTTCTCTTACCAATCACAGTATAGGTAAAAATGTGCAATGACTTCAGCAGAAACATTTTAAAAACACAATACCATTCAACTTCTACCTTACAATAGAGAACTAATTCAAGGGTAGATTTAGCCTTCTCTAATTAGCAACATATAAACAATAGAACTCTTACTAGTTTTGCAGGTAATCTGTAAGAGTTACTATTTTGGTATGTAATTTCAAAGGAGCACCTAGTGGTATCACAAATTGGTGGCTGACTCTAAACTCTTCTGGGTAGAGAGTGAGTGCCATGGACCAGACCCAGTAGAAAATCTCTGATCAGGCCCAGGATATACAGTGCCATAAATCATTCTTGGCCACAGAGAACAGACCGTAAGACTCAGCTCAAGACCTGAGTCAGGGGCTGGGAGAACTGAGTGGCTATTAAGGCCCGCAGGCAGGAGATCCAGGCATGGAGTTCAAAGGCTATGCCAAGGTCAGGATACCTCAAGCAATAGTTTGCACTGAGCAGTCCACTCATACAGGTGGAGCCCTTCAAAGAACTAAAGCAGCAGTAAAAACTGGAGCTCAGTCAGGCCAGCCGGTGCCAATCAGAATACCTTTTCATGGCTGCAGGACAGGTTTGAGTCAAGACCCCAACCCCAGAAAGCAAGTCTTAAAGAGGAAGACAAGGTACCAGGGTCTGCAGTCACAGGCCTCAGCATATGACCAAGAAAACCTGGACAAAATCAGAGAGTAGGAATTATATCTGGCAGGGTTCAGTTGAAGGAAACAAAACCAATCTAGCTAGTTTCAGGAAAAAGGGATTCAACACAGGCAAGTTTTGCCTGGAATCTAACTGGAAGCCAGGAGGAGCAGGCTTGAGGTTGAGCTGCCAGGAATGACCCCAGGTAAAACACTGCCAAATCAGTCTGCCAGGGGAGCAGTTTCCTCTGCCAAAAACGAAGAAGATGGGGAGTCAAGATGCTTCTACCACCTCCACAACAGCCTCTTGACCCCATAAAGCTAGGAAGTAAGCACGGGGATGCTGCTGTAGTCAGTACAATCAGTACAAAACTACTGCAACTGTCACAGCAAGTCACCTCTTGATGTTCACACCAAGAGGCCCAGTGATAGGATCACTGCTACAGAAAAAGCAGACACCTCCTCTACCTTGCTTTCCAATAGATAATAGCCAAGCAGTGTTCCAAATATCATACAGTATGTCTAACTGGTGGAAATGGATTCTCATTTAGAACCCCAGCAAGCTTCCCAGTGTCTGCCATACAGAAAGGTGGGCCAAAATATGGAAATAAGTAAAATCTCTAGGCCAAGACCCAGTTCCATGGACTGGAGAAAGAAATTGCTATTCCTCAGAGTTATCAAGCATCTGGTGGTCATTCCTAGAGTACCCCAGTAACGTTTCATAATAGGGCAACTCAAGAAGCAATATGGAGTCCAGCAGTAGTCTTAATTAGAAAGATAGCCACTGTTTCCTGAGTGTCTATGGGTCAGAAACTTTAGGTACACTTTATATACTGCAATTTAATCCTACCAGGTGAATATTATCTCCATTTCACAGAGAAGGAAAATGAGTTTTGAGTAACTTTCACAAACATATAGCTACTAAGTAATAAAGTAAAAACTGGAGGCTGGACTCTAAACCCAAAGCACCTCCTACTGTACCACACTGTCTCTCAGTGTTAACTGACCATGGGTTCCCAAGTCTTGAAGGAGAATTTAATTCTAAGTCCTGCCAAGTGTTGGCATCACAGCTGCTAATAAATCCTGTCCTGGATCAAGACTGAGTCTGGAAACGGAGTTGCCACAGGCTTTAGGTGAAGAGTCGTTCCAGTGAGACAGGAAAGATAGGTCAAAAGCTGGTGTTATAAGTCTCAATGAGTGACCAAAAGAAAAATAAATGTGTTTTAAGTAAAAACTTGAAATTATTTAAAATATGCATATACAATGAAGGGTTCTAGAGAACAGACTTTGACCCATGAAAAGGACCTCACATTTACTGTAGTTTATTCCTACAGAACATTGGTTCCATGTTCTATCATCTGCCTTAACCCTTGTCTTTTTTTTTTTTTCTTTAATTTTTTTTGGCTGTGTCAGGTCTTAGTTGTGGCACCTGGGATCTTTCATTGCAGCACACAGGCTCTTTGCTTCATTGAGGTGTGCAGGCTTAGCTCTCCCGCAGCATGTGGGATCTTAGTTCCCAGACCAGGGATTGAACCAGCATCTCCTGCATTGCAAGACAGATTCTTAACCACTGGAACACCAGGGAAGTCCTTTAACCCTGTCTTTAAACAAGAGGACAGTGCTCCTCAAAGCTATGTCATGTTCCACAGCACTGTTTATGGCAATTACTCCGAGGGCTCTTTTTCTCACCCTGAATCCTATTTGGCCCCCCTTGCTCTTAAGACAACAACACCATTTATCCTCTGGTTTTCCTCTTACCAGTCATTTGAGACAATTATCCCCCCTGACTGAGTTCCAGCCACCTGCATTCAAGGCTCCCCTCAAACAAGGAACATTCAGCAGTGGCCCAAGGAGAAACAAGAAGAGTCAAAACCAAAAAATTAGGTTCTTCCCTAATGTAAAACTATGTAAAACAACAGCTGGAACATTATAGAAAATCCTGATAATCAGATAACAAAGATCATGTTAATGGAACCAGGAAATTTTTTGAAAAGCAATGAAGAAAGTGGTAAAAGACAAATACTATCCATAAAGATTTCACTGCTCACAAACTCAAAGAGGTTATGACCAAAATAAACAAAACCATGAATTATATGGATATGAGATGAACAAATCCTGCTGAGTCCTATGGCTGGTGAGTTTGAGGCTGAACTTGAACTATTAGAAATGTGTTCACCAAACACTGAAATGTAAAAATTCAAGACCACCTTTTTTTTTTTAACATCTTTATTGGAGTATAATTGCTTTACAATGGTGTGTTAGGTTCTGCTTAATAACAAAGTGAATCAGTTATACATATACATATGTTCCCATATTTCTTCCCTCTTGCATCTCCCTCCCTCCCACCCTCCCTATCCCACCCCTCTAGCTGGTCACAAAGCACAGAGCTGATCTCCCTGTGCTATGCAGCTGCTTCCCGTTAGCTATATATTTTACGTTTGGTAGTGTATATATGTCCATGCCACTCTCTCACTTTGTCCCAGCTTACCCTTCCCCCTCCCCGTATCCTCAAGTCCATTCTCTAGTAGGTCTGTGTCTTTATTCCCGTCTTGTCCCTAGGTACTTCATGACCTTTTTTTTTTTTTTAGATTCCATATATATGTGTTAGCATACGGTATTTGTTTTTCTCTTTCTGACTTACTTCACTCTGTATGACAGACTCTAGGTCCATCCACCTCACTACAAATAACTCAATTTCATTTCTTTTTATGGCTGAGTAATATTCCATTGTATATATGTGCCACATCTTCTTTATCTATTCATCTGTTGATGGGCACTTAGGTTGCTTCCATGTCCTGGCTACTGTAAATAGAGCTGCAATGAACATTTTGGTACCTAACTCTTTTTGAATTATGGTTTTCTCAGGGTATATGTCCAGTAGTGGGATTGCTGGGTCATATGGTAGTTCTATTTTGAGTATTTTAAGTAACCTTCATACTGTTCTCCATAGTGGCTGTATCAGTTTACATTCCCACCAACAGTGCACACCCTCTCCAGCATTTATTGTTTGTAGATTTTTTGATGATGGCCATTCTGACCGGTGTGAGATGATATATCATTGTAGTTTTGATTTGCATTTCTCTAATAATTAATGACGTTGAGCATTCTTTCATGTGTTTTTTGGCAATCTAAATATCTTCTTTGGAAAAACGTCTATTTAGGTTTTCTGCCCATTTTTGGATTGGGTTGTTTGCTTTTTTGATATTGAGCTGCATGAGCTGCTTGTAAATTTTGGAGATTAATCCTTTGTCAGTTGCTTCATTTGCAAATATTTTCTCCAATTCTGAGGGTTGTCTTTTCGTCTTCCTTATGGTTTCCTTTGCTGTGCAAAAGCTTTTAAGTTTCATTAGGTCCCATTTGTTTATTTTTGTTTTTATTTCCATTTCTCTAGGAGGTGGGTCAAAAAGGATCTTGCTGTGATTTATGTCATAGAGTGTTCTGCCTATGTTTTCTTCTAAGAGTTTGATAGTGTCTGGCCTTACATTTAGGTCTTTAATCCATTTTGAGTTTATTTTTGTGTATGGTGTTAGGGAGTGTTCTAACTTCATTCTTTTACATGTAGCTGTCCAGTTTTCCCAGCACCACTTATTGAAGAGGCTGTCTTTTCTCCACTGCATGTTCATGCCTCCTTTATCAAAGATTAGGTGACCATATGTGCGTGGGTTTATCTCTGGGCTTTCTATCCTGTTCCATTGATCTATATTTCTGTTTTTGTGCCAGTACCATACTGTCTTGATTACTGTAGCTTTGTAGTATAAAGACCACCTTTTAAAATTTGAGAAACTTAATTTAGGAAAGAGGAGGAAATACTATTTCACAAAGTAAAGATTAGACTGTGGAACTCATTACACCAAGAAAGTGGTAGAAATGGGAAATATAAATTAAGCCCCAAAGGATTTGGAAAATTTCATGAATGACCAAGCCAGAAATAGCTACTAAGAAAACACAGGTTATAACTAAGTTTAAAGATTGCTATCAAGCCTTCCTTCTGTGGGTAGGGATTCTGAACAGGGTGGAGTTTGGGGTCTGCATAAGGGATTTCCAAGCAGGCTGATGGCCTGAAGACTAGCTATATTCAGAGAGATTAAGTAAATAAATGTATTAAAGATAATGGGCATATATTTCTTACTACTGGAGAAGGTAGATACAAATTTGGAAAGAGGAAAGCTAGAATGAACCCTGTGTTGTTTGATTGGAACTGAAAATAGCAGTATAAATTATTTTTATATAGAGAGATACAGAAATAAATACAAATGTAAATGCATACATATATGTTTAAACACACATATACTTCCTAGTTCTGTCTTCTGAGAGGGCCTGGGTGCAGTTACATCTCAGTAACAATGAGCACACCTACTGTTCAGGTATGTATTTCTAAATATCACTCTCCACTAAAAAAAATCAGGGCTCCTTGGACAAATGGTTGAGCCTAAGTGTAGGGCAGTGAAAGAACAAAATGAACCTGGAATATCTGTCTTGTGGGGCAAATAAGGAAGTGCTCAAAGAATGATTGGGGCATGTCAAAAGATGCAGAAGACAGTTTGAAAGGCCTCCCTCTTGTCAAGTCTGGACAATTTGAGAATCAAAATAAATAATGACAGTAATAGATTATGATCCATTGAATAAACTGGAATCCAGAAGTCCACACTCATAAACAAATTTTAAAAATTAATAGGGAGAAAAGAAAGACCTTCCTTACAGTAGAATGTCAACTAATAAAAATAGAATGATGGAACTTCAAAATCACCATTTGGCAACCACAATAGTAATAATTAAAGCAAGAAATATTCTAAAACTAGTGGGTGAAAGTGGGATGAAGAATGGGTTTTACAGTCTTAAAGTACCAGTCCACGAAATGTTTATGAATTGCAAAGGGGTAGGGGGAAGGAAATTTACAGTGGAGAAACCTGTCAGACACCATCTTCACCAAATGATCAAGGTTATGCCACCAGTAATAGGGCAAGTCAACACCATATGCAACGCTTTGGTACAATATAAAGAACACAGACTCACTTCTGTGATATTCCAACCAAAAATACATAACACTGGGGGACTTCCCTGGTGGTCCACTGGTTAAGAATCTGCCTTCCAACGCAGGGGACGCGGATTCGATCCCTGGTCGGGGAACTAGGATCCCACATGCTGTGCCACAGGGCAACTGGGCCCGCGTACCACAACTACTGAGCCCGCACACTCTGGAGCCCGTGTGCCACAACTAGAGAGCCCGTGCGCCACAACTGGAAAGAAGCCCATGTGCCGCAGCAAAAGATCCCACATGCCGCAACAAAGATCTCACATGCCGCAACTAAGACCCGACGGAGCCAAATAAATAAATCAATAAATAAATATTTTTTAAAAATACATAACCTGGGTCTAGTCATAAGAAAACATTGGACAGACCAAAGTGAGTCTGAGTGATATTTTACAAAATGACTAGCTTATAATCTTGAAAAGTATAAAAATCATGAAAGTTATGGAAAGACTGAGGAGTTTTCAGATTGAAGGAGACTAGAGAGACCTGATAACTAAAAGCAATCACAGCTCAGACCTAGATCCTTGCGCTATAGAGAACGTTATTGGGACAACTAGCAAAACTTGAATGGGTCTCCAGATGAAGGATGAAGGACATATGGGAATTCCTTGTACTACTTTTGCAACTTTTCTGTAAGTTTAAAATAGTCTCAAAATACTATCTTACTTTGTGAAATAGTATTTCCTCCTATTTCCTAAATTAAGTTTCTCAAATTTTAAAAGGTGGTCTTGAATTTTTACATTTCAGCATTTGGTCAGAAGATAAATGACAAACTGAGGGTGGGGGAAAAGGAGGAGACTGACATTAGGAAGAAACACAAATGCTCCAAGTACATTACCTGGGATCACCTCTTTGCATCGGAATACTGTGTAAGATGAACTATGATTCTAAGTCAGTATGGCTGTTGTCCCCGATTTAAAATGGACTATCCTTGAAACACAGGGCTCTAAAATTGCAAGTATCACTCTACCTGGAATCATCTTCAAAAGCTATGGAATTCAGTCAATTCTCTATCATATTATTAAGAGTTATTGTATACAACATCTCCATAATTTAGGCCTCAGGACATGAATTTTATGGGATAATAACGAGAGTAATTTTAAAAAGGGAGAGGGGAAGGAAGTGAGTTTTACGTAGTTAAAAGTTTGTGAAAGGGTAGGTATATAAGAGCCAGTTTACATGCCTCTCCAGATTTGCTCATCCCCACACCCTCCTCCCAGGCCAACAATCACGGCCTCATCTCCTAACACAGCACCAAAGGCTGTCCTCAGCCCTTGAGTCCTCACGCCGGGAGTGAGGACAAAGCTTTAACAAAGCCACCACTGTGTTCTCTGCAGAGGCCTCACAGGGGCTCCAGTGCCCTGATCTAACCAAGAGTCCAAGGCCATGTTGTGAAGCATGGGATCTGCCTAACCTAGCAGCTACCCGAAGAAGACAGGTAACAATCCCTAAGTGCAGTAATATTAACACTTCATGGGTAAACCTTGAATAATGGAAAATGACTCCAGAGGATTCAAGAGTGTGTTGATTGCAAACAGCCCGTCTGGAAGACACAGCCCTCACCTGGTCATGAGGTGCTCTCTTATGAAGCCGTCTAGGTAACGCACCATCCAGCATTTGCTTTCCCTTTCTCTGTCTCAATTCCCTTTTTGCCTCAATCTTGCTGCCCTAGGATTGCACCTCCTGATAAATCCTTAGGATATGAACTTCGGCTCAGGCCCCATTTTCTAGGAAACTTGTGTTAAGATAGTACCTCTTTTTTAAGTTAAACAGGTTTCTTCACAGGACTTTTATAAGCCTTTGACATGCTGATGTGCATCGTGAGTCTGCAAGAATGGCATATTGTGTGTTGCAACCAAATTATATTGCAACATAGAACCCGTTTGGGGGAGAACATCTTGCAGTAATAGTGCTCCATGGAGTAAAAATTTGAGGAAAGCCAGGGTTGTAGACTTCCACTATAGAATAACTTATTATTACATGAATTCAAATGGGCTACAAATTTAACCTTGTTTTCCAAAACATAATAATTAATACAAAAGATGTTTAATAATACCATTATTCTTGAACCTAGGTTGTAAAATCAATGATATAAAATAAGGCCTCTCTAGAGGGTCAGAGGATATGAAAATTTTAATTACATAATTATAAACTAAAATGTTTATTAAAATTATAAACATTATTTTTACATTATAAAATTATAACATATAAACTCCTACCATGTGCCAGACAAAAGTCTAAGCCTTCACATACCACTCTGAAGTGGGCATTATTATTATCCCCATTATACAAATGAGGGAACTGAAGCATAAGAGAAGTTTGTAACTTGCTCCAAATGCCACAGCCAGGGAGCAGTGAGTCCAGAATTTGAACCCAGAGCCTGCATTCTAACCACTGCATCATCTCTACGTTATGATTAGTTCATACACTGCACTCACCCCTAACAAGGACACAAGATATAAGTTTTTTGTTCCCACTCAGCTCAATATGGTACAAATAAATCAGGCTTTTGAAATAATCCCAAAGCTTTGGAAGGAGAGTCTTCTTTTGATGCTCCAAATTGTTACTACCCATATCTTTGTCTAGCTGTGCCTTTTTAGCAAACTGGCACCAGAGGGGCAGCCCTATTTGGTAGGATTTGCTCTGGTAGCTGGGCCTCTCTAGGTCATCCCCTGCCATGTGGCTTGCTGTAGGCTGAGCCTGTCTCCTGCTCAGCTGGGATCTGCTGGTAAACCCCATAAAGTACATGTTCATGTGTTTACCAGATGAGCAGGTAAGGGATTGGAGGGAGAAAAAGGGACAGTGAGGAAAACGACCAGAAATGGAGGCGGTACATTAAATCCAGCAGAAAGTGAAACAAAAATCCTAGGCAGATAAGACTAAAAAGATCAGGATGAGATCAGGAAAATCTCCAAAGGGTTCAGTGTGTGATTTAAGGTAATCAGAGAACAAGCAGGTTTTCTTAGCAGGTAGGACAGAAGAGAAGGAAGTGAGAGTCACTCCTTCAGGAAATTTGATGCCTCATGCCCTGCCCTTTAATAGCAAAAAATGTTTTTCCCCCTATAGGAATCCTAAGTACAGCAAGAGAATAACCAGGGCACAGTGTAAAGAGTCTCAGCTCACCTATTTCTTTCTCTCATTTTTTAGCACTAGCGTGATTTTTTGGTAACATAAAAATGTTGTGCTGAAGAGCGGTAGGAACTGGAGAAATGACCAAATAGAAAAATCTCCAAAGGACTTGTGGAGAAGGGATCCAATCCCATCAGGCTCATCACTGTACTGTAATGATAAATCTTACAGATTTATCATTGATTTACATATATATGTAAATTTAACTTACATATATATATATATATATATACACACTATTTCAGAATATGAAAATACTACCCTAGCTATAATATAAAGGATAGATGAAAGTAATTTATAATAAAGTAACTTTTGTGTTACTTTATGTTTCAATATGTAGATGCTTGTGCAGGACAACATAGCGGAAAACGTAACAGAATAGTCTGATATACGCATTTGCCCTTTATGAGTGTTCGCTTTTGAGAAAAGATCAGAAGTCATTAGGTATGGGAAAAACAGGAAAATGAAAGAAGGTACTGGTGCATACTAAAATTTATTATAATACACACTCACCTCTAACAACTTCCTATCTGGAGGCAATAATAAGGAAAACGGGGGACCTTACCTTGAAGATCAAGACATTAGAAAGGTGAGTGAGAAATATGGGGGAGGGGGACAAAGGTGTTCTGCAGGGACATCTTTCATTCTTGGGCTCTGCTCACTACAGGCTAATGGTGCTTCGCAGGAATGCCTCCACAGATTTCAAAAATGCCCCCAATGAGAACAACTGATCCAAAAGTCTTCACCCAGAAAAAGGCTATTCTCTTGAATTTCAGTGTACATCCACTTTGACCACCATGGAAGGTGGGTTCACTGGCAAGATTCTTTCTTTTTTGGAGGGGGCAGGCGGTAAGGTGCTATTTCAACTAAGTCTATACAACAAATACAAACTGAAAAGCTGAGGCTTATACATTAGGTACTGCATGATCATTCATATAACCAAAACACTCAGGTAAATGGTATCATTCTTTTACTAAATCATAAAAGATAAAGTTTCTGCCCCCCAGAATTCAAGTCTTGCACATTCTGCTTCAAATAAGTGGGTAACTTCAAGTCTTCTATATCACTGGACACCTTGCAACTTGGACCTTTTACGCTAAGATTCTGAGAAATTCAAAATCTTAAGAGTCAGAATGCTCACGTGGGAGAAATCTTAGAACGGGAGAAGAAACAGCTATCTTGAGCAACTATCATGCACCAGCCTCTAAGTAGACTGCTTTACATATAACTAAATAGGTTACTTTGCTCATTTAATCCTACTACAACCCTATAAAGTGGGCAATATATCACTGTTATCTTACAAATGAACCTGAGGCTTAGTAAAGTTAAGTAATTTGTCCAAGTCAAACAGCTAATTCATGGCAGAGCCAGGTTCCAGGTTCCCATCTAGGTCAGACTCCAAAGCCAAGGCTAATACCAGCCGTCACAATGCCACCAAGAAATTGAAGGGCAGCCACTATGGAAAACAGTATGGAGATTCCTCAAAAAATTAAAAATAGAAATACCATATGATCCAGCAGTTCCACTTTTGGGAAATGAAAATGGGATCTCAAAGAGATATCTGCACCCTGTGCTCATTACAGCATTATTCACAATAGCCAAGGTATGGAAACAACCTCAGTGTTCGTCATTGGATGAATGCATAAAGAAAATGTGGTGTATATATACAACAGTATTTTCTATTAGGCCTTGAGAAAGAAGAAAATCTTTCCTGCCATCTGCAACAACATGAATGGACCTTGAGGGCACTATGCTAAGTGAAAATAAGCCAGACAGAGAAAAACAAATACTGTATGATTCACTTATTATGTGGCAACTAAAAAAGCCGAACTCATAAAAACGGAGAGTAGAGTGGTGGTTACCAGGGGGCAGGGACGTGGGGGAAAAGTAGAGATGGTGGTCAAAGGGTACAAACTTCCAGCTATAAAACGAGTAAGTGGCAGGGACCTAAAGTACGGCATTGTGATTACAGTTAATAATCTGTATTATATACTTGAAAGTTGCCAAAGAGTAGATCTTAAATATTCTCACCACAAAGAAGAAATGGTGATTATATGACGTGATGCAGCTGTTAGCTAACACTACTGGTGGTAATTCTTTGCAATATATAAGTGTATCAAATCAACACACTGCATACCTCAAACTTACACAACGTTATATGTCAATTATACCTCAATGAAGCTGGAAAAACATTTAATTAAAGAAAAGAAATCAAAGGGAAGAGAAGCTGACATTTTTTTAATAGTGTGCATCCCTTGGTTCCTGGCCCCTTCCATCTTCAGAGCCAGCAGCGCCCAGTCCAGTCTTTCTCACATGGCATCGCTGATCCTGACTCCTCTGCCTCCCTCTTCAAGGTTGACGTTTTTTATATCCCATCTATATGCCACCTCTGGACTTGCATTTTCACAATCACCATCCTTTCAGCCCAGAGAGAGGTAGACATTGTCATTGCCAAGACAAGCAAACAAGCCCAGAAAGATGAAGACTTGATCGGGGTCACATAAAAAGGGTGTATCAAACGTGAGGTTGAAACTCAAATCATGTGCTTTCTACCACACCATGCTGCTGTCTTCCAAGAAAGGAGCATGTCACATCCACCGTCAACAACCAACTAGAAATTATTTTCAGGTCCTCGCTTGAACCCACAAAAGAGTTTAAAGCAAAGAGCTACATTTATAAATTAGAAAATTTGTTAGATCATCTAAGATGACAAAAACATTTTATTATTCCCAAATAAAAAGATTGCTGTTTGCACAAGACTCTATTACTTAAACAGGCTTTTTGGCTCAGTGGTTTACAGACAGTCATTTGGTTCACCTTTGAGTAATATCCTGATATTAAATGGCAAGGAATGGGGTAAGATTTTCAAACAGTGCATGGAAGGTTTGAATCATATTGTTCTGTTTCTCAAGTTCTGGATGATCTTGATTTTCCTGCAGTTTCTTGTAGTCTTTTTGCAGTGTGGAGAATCTGATTTCGGTGAGCATCTGATTGTTAATTCCTTTATGTCTATCACACCCCTACCATCCATAGTCTCTGTGCAGCACTATCGCTAACACAAAACATATGAACCTGGTTGCATGCTTTCCTGTACAAAGCCATGTCAGGGAGACAAGATATAAAAAGTTAAAAACATCGGAATTCTCATACACAGCTGGTAAGAATGTTTGCTAGACAAACATTTTCCAGCCACCTAGGAACATGTTTGTTTAGCAATGCCTACTGAAACCAAGCACACATATGCCTATGGCTCAGTAGCTCCACTCCTGAATATATCTCCAGCAAAAAGTGGTCTTGAACACTAAAAGACTTGTATACGAATGTTGCTAGGGAGGGGGAAGGGCAAGCTGGGATGCAGAGAGAGACTGTCATGGACTGATATATACTGCCAAATTAAAATAGATAGCTAGTGGGAAATAGCTGCATAGCACAGGGAGATCAGCTCGGTGCTTTGTGACCTCCTAGAGGGGTGGGATAGGGAGGGTGGGAGGGAGACGCAAGAGGGAGGAGATATGGAGATATATGTATATGTATAGCTGATTCACTTTGTTATAAAGCAGAAACTAACACACCACTGTAAAGCAACTATACTCCAATAAAGATATTAAAAAAAAGATACAAACTTCCAGTTATAAAATAAATAAGTCATGGAGATGTAATGTACAGCATGGCAACTATAGCTAATAACATTGTATTGCAAATTTGAAAGTTACATGAAAAAGTAAATCTTAAAAGTTGTCATCACAAGAAAAAAAAAATTTTGTAATTTTGTATGGTGACAGATGATAACTAGACTTATTGTGGTAATCATTTTGCAATGTATAAAAATGTTGAATCATTACATTGTACACCTGAAATTAATATCATGCAGTAGGTCAATTATGCTTCAATTAAAAAAAAGATATTTGTTTCCCTAAAAAAAAAAAAAAAAAAGAATGTTGCTGGTCCAAAACTGGAAACAACCAAAATATTCACCAACAGTAGATAAGTTAATAAGTTATAGTATACTTATACAATAGGATATAACACAGCAATGAAAAAGAAAAATTAGTAATACTCTCAAAAACATGGAGAAATATCACAGAATGTTGAGGGGAAGAAGTTCACACAAAAGACTACATACTACATGATTCCATATATCTGAAGTTCAAAAATAGCCTGAAATTATTGTATGGTGATAAAGTCTAAATAGTGGCTACCTTTAGAAAACTATTACCTGTGAGCACAAGGAAATTTTCTGGAGTACTGGAAACGACCCAAGTGGTCACTACACGGTTATATAAGCATGTGAAAATGGAATGAAATTTAATTGATATGAAATTTAAATGATGTGCATATTACTATAGGTAAGTTATACTGTAATTTTTAAAATGAAGTTTGATAGCTGTGTGAGATTTAGCTAAGAGATATCACAAGGCAGAGTAAGATGAGTCGTCAAAAAAGTTGTACAAATAAACTCTATGAAAGCAGATGACAGCAAGCACGTTCTGTGGCAAGGGTGGACTTGGAGGTCTCCATCTAAAAGGTGAACTTGAGCTATGTCTACAATGATAGGAACTATTTGGACTGCCGGAAACATTCCCTATGGCTTAACTCCCACAGACCACTGAAAATTCACTAACCCCACTCTAGGATTCCTCCTTGGAAATCTGGCCTCAGTTCATGTGGAAGGCTTGAAAATCTACAAGTTCTTCTGAACCAACAGCCTACTGTTCCTCAGATACTGTAGCGTGCAACTCAGTCACAGGGCTGGGGGATTGGGAGGGTTTAAATGTTGATTCTCAGGCTCCCAGCTTTGTGATATGACGAGTCTAGCTGGGATGGAATCTGTGGCTCTGGACATTCTTAAATGCATATATCCTACATTTTTCTTTTAACAATGTTTTTTCTTTTCTTTTTCTTTAATTTTTATTTATTTATTTATTTTTATTTTCTTGACTGCGCTGGGTCTTCGTTGCTGTGTGCAGGCTTTCTCTTGCCATGGAGAGCGAGAGCTACTCTTCATTGTGGTGCATGGGCTTCTCATTGTGGAGCATGGGCTCTAGGCGCATGGGCTTCAGTAGTTGTGGCACGCAGGTTCAGTAGTTGTGGTTCGCAGGCTCTAGAGCGCAGGCTCAGTAGTTGTGGTGCACGGGATTAGTTGCTCCGCGGCATGTGGGGATCTTCCCAGACCAGGGCTCAAACCCGTGTTCCCTGCATTGGCAGGCAGATTCTTAACCACAGCACCACCAGGGAAGCCCCACTCCTACATGTTGAAAAAACAAACACTGGCCACAGTCTGAGAAATACTTTGTGACTGCTGCAAATTGGCCCCAAGCCACTTTGGCCCAATCCTGAAAACTCCTTATCAGTTCGGATCTGTGTTTAATGAAACCAATGAACTACTATTTATCCATATGAATGTCTAATCAAAAGAAACAACACTTCCAGCTTACTATGCTGCCAAGAGGAAAGAAGAGACTGAGACCCTTGATTGAAAGTTACGGTCAGAATAGCTTGAGGATAGTTCCATTATTGCACGTGCAAAAACAGACAAAGCCTCATAGGTTCCTTTAAGGATGCTGTGCTTCTCACCTCTTTGTCATCTCCACCCTGGCAGCACCCACTAAACTCTGCATAAAAGGTGTGACTCACATAAGACTATTTTTAGGACTATTTCCGAACCTGCCAAACACACCTGCTCTGTACCTCATTCTTCCTCTGTTCTCCACCTACCCTGCTCAGACCTCTCTAGCCATGTTCTTATCAAAACACTTCAATATGAAACATCTTCTTGGCACTCCTGACTTTGTCACTGGCCTTCATCCTCATCCTTGCTACAGTTTTCTCACTCCTCTCTGCCTGGGCATATTCAAAACACTCAAGGTTCAATGCAGGACCTCTTTACTGCCATGAGCTGCTCCATCTGGCTGGTCCTGGGTGGAACCAAAATCTAGGTAGACTCATTTGCATTTATAGAAAATATTCTTAAAGCTTTATGGACCCAAACTACATGACTAAAGTGAAAACACACAAACACACACACGTGCAAGAGAAATCATCAGTATCCTTCAGTTAGTTTCACTATTATTTCTTGGATGGATATTCTAATTTCACTCTAAGTGTCCTTTTCCAAGGCATTCATCAAGGATCTATGTATTCGTGGCTAATGCCAGTTGCTATATAAAAGCCAAAACAGATACAATCTTGAACCTCTTAAGATCTTACAATCTAAAACACTCAACATCTAGGGGAACTAAACCTCAGAGAACATCAGACACAGACCTGGATTGATGCAACTACAACCTTGGGCTTCCCTGGTGGCGCAGTGGTTGAAAGTCCACCTGCCGATGCAGGGGACACGGGTTTGTGCTCCGGTTTGGGAAGATCCCACATGCTGCGGAGTGGCTGGGCCCGTGAGCCATGGCCGCTGAGCCTGCACATCCGGAGCCTGTGCTCCGCAAAGGGAGAGTCCACAACAGTAAGAGGCCCGCGTACCGAAAAAAAAAAAAAAATACAACCTTGTGCTATCATGTCTCCTTTTTTCTTTTTTTAATTGAAACGCTGTCAACCAGTCCTATTAGACAAGTATGAGAAGAGACCATTAATAAGAAGATAGCCAAAGAACTGTTGTCCATTCACTTTCTTCAGAGAGAGATAAGAAGCTGTTACAAGATCTCAGAAACACAGATATTAATCAATAAAGCGTTTTCAGGACGTGTCAGCCATAAGGCAAGCCCAGTTAATGCTCTGGGAAGAGGAGGGGATACCATGATTGAGGCAAGTTCATCTGGAGAAGGGAACCCAGCAGAAAAGATCAACTCTCCTCTCATTGAGTCAAGAAAGGATTCCTGGAGAAGGTATTTTAAGAACAGTTTCCTGGGACTTCTTTGGCAGTCCAGTGGTTAAGACTCTGCCCTTCCACTGCAGGGGGCACGGGTTTGATCCCTAGTCGTGGAACTAAGATACTGCATGCCGTGTGGCACAGCCAAAAAACAAAACAAACAAAAACAAACAAACAAAAAAATCAAAAATAGTTTTCTGGAGAAATATTTTCTAACTAGGAGAATATTATAGGAGAGCTCCTCACTTTACAAAGATTGAACTATTTTAGCATCTCTAAGTATACAATAATAAGTACAGTTGACCCTTGAACAATGTGGAGATTAAGGGCCCCAACTCTCCGCACAGTGGAAAATCCACGTATATACAGCCCTTCGTATATGCAGTTCCTCTGTATCCGTGGATTCAACCAACTGGTGATCGTGTAGTATGTAGTATTTACTATTGAAAAAAATCCACCTATAAGTGGACCTGTGCAGTTCAAACCCGTGTTGTTCAAGGGTCAACTGTAATCATAAAGATATGATTAAATGCTTTCTTAACCAAAAAATATGACCGACATAAAGTAAGCAAGAAATGAGTCTCTCTGCCCGTGCCTGAAGAGCACATATCCAACTGTGCAGAAGGAGCTTGATTCCTGTGTCAGGAGACAGCTACACTAATCTAAAGAGAGAAACACCATGCGGGGCTGAGCCTGATATGGAATAGCTGGCTTTAACAAGGAAGACGTGTCCGGGCTGGACACTCACGTACAGGTGAGGCAGCAATGCAGGCACCAGGAGATCAGCAAGGGGCTCCTCTCTGGCCAAATCAGGCAGCTGTCAGGTACTGTGCTGGGTTCCATCAGCTGGACACACTGAGCTCTGCGTGTTCCCATGGGGCTTCTGGAGAGCAGGGCAGCTAGAAGTCCCCTCCAGAAGAATGATAGGGTTGCACAGCGGGTGTGAGAGAAAAGTAGAATTTGGAGGTTTGGATTTTTCTTATTCTTTTTTCTTCCAATATATGGCAGAAGCATTAGCCTTATTTCAGCAGGCTTCCCTCGACCTACTCGTAAGATTAAGCAGACATGCAAAGAAGAGTAAGAAGACTCGGGAACCAAAACTATTAATCCAGGCCTAAAGTAAATGAGGCCACTGTAAAGCAGGAATGTTCACCAAGAAGAGAAAGTCTGATGAGAAGTGTGCTATACTCATTTGGGCAACGATTCGGTGACTATCAGAGTCAAAATATTTAACCAGGCATTCTGGGGAGACAGAAAGGCCCTGAAAATGACAGTTCCTTGACAGCCTTCCTTGAGTTTACAATCTAAGCAGACACGCGAAATTTACAAATCAGTCTAAATGTATCTGATGAAAGAATACAAAATATAAATATAGATATATTCATATCATATCACAAAAACTGAGAGCCCTGTTAAAACGCCCCTTAAAATGTCAAGTTGATTCCATCTAGAAAGACCTAACAGGAAAGGTCAAATTCACTGAACTGAAGAGAGAAAAAAACTCGGCAGAATGCAAAAGTTGTGCTAACAGGAGGGTGGATGGATCCTGAGCTGGAAAGGAAATTATAAGGTAAGGTGCAAAAGAATAGGCAGTTAGGTAATAAGAGGCAGGGATTTGCGATTAGGAAGACATGCCGTTGGGGTCCTCAGAGCTGTTCTAAGAGAGGAAATGGGCTCCACATAATGCTTGGGAAAGCCAATTCTCACTGCTGAGAGCAGGACAAATTAGAATGGAGAGAGCCAGGAGCAAGGTAGGAAATTTGCAAGTCGAGGGTATTGAGGCTTCACACTAACTGTTCTTGGTTACCTGTGAAGGGCACACAAGTTCCCCGGGCAGTACTTCCCTATCCTTGCTTCCTTCACATCCTTCCCCCGTTCAAGGACCTATGGGAGCTTCAGTTGTCTTTCCCATGAGACAGAAACATGCCTTCACTGCCCCACTCCCAAGGTATCAAACCTCATCTCTTGCTCCACCTATGGAGGCCCCTCCCTTCCAGCCAGGAAAATCTCTCCTAAGCTAGTCTTGATCATTTTCACTCTTTGGAGTCAAGTGGACCTGAATTTTATTATCAACTCCAGTATGTACTCTTTGTGTGACTTCCTCGGTCTTAGGTTTCTTCTCTAAAATAAAGACATAAAACCTCCTACCACACTGTAAATTAATAAAGAAGATTACATTTTTAAAGATACATAGTAAAGGACTTTACACAGTTCCCAGCACATAGGACTGTCCAACAATGATTAGTTTCCTTACCCACCTGGCTTTTCCATTCACATCTCTTCTCAGCCATCTTCCAGCCTGAAATTATCACCTCCCACCATCTTCTCCACATAATCCACATGGAGCCTACACTCTCCTGTAAGAAACATGCCCTAGCAAAGCCTACCCTGCCCCCCTTTTGGTTTCCACATACTTTGTACCATTCACAGTCTGGACCAACTACAAACATGTGACCTTTATTTCTAAATACTTTCTTCAACACACCTTCATCCCCCTTCAGCCTTCATCCCAGAACCCAGGAATGTACACACAGTGAATTCTCAATAGCGGTTTGGGTGGTTTTAGTTGGTAGGGGTAGGAAGAACTGGTGAAAACGGCACAGGATGGTAACAACTACCTGTAAGACTGACTAAAAAAGAAGAATTTTAGACATTCTAATAAATGATCTACACTTGGGTAACTATGAGTCATGCTTGCCCAAACAACTCAAGAGTAAGTAAAATATCCCTTTTGCTAAATTACAAGAGTAAAGAACTATTAGGATAATTACCCCATAACAAATGCCAGAAGTAAGTGGCTATCTTGACTTACTTTTACAGATACTTTGCAAAGTACATACCCTAGCCTTGCAAAAAAAAAAAAAAAAAGGTATTAATATTGCACAGACTTTACTAACCCATGAATCTCTGGGAAGAAAGCCCCAGTTTTACCCCATAATGGCAACTGGCTACTTTTTCTGTGGACATAAGAGAAATTCAATTTCTCTAGACACATTTTTCCTTTGCTACCAGTGAGCTCCAGGGACTGGTAAACTCCTAAAGGAAAACCGTAAAAAACCATAATCCAGAGAAAACAAAATCCAGCTAGTTAAACTATCGCCAATAAGAAGCATAAACAGGAACAATTTTCAATTGCTTGGAATCAAAAACTCAATTTTAAAAGGCTTCAAAACAAGAGTTTACTGTTTCCCAGACATCTGCAGTTGAAAAGAAAACACAAAAACAGCTCTGGAAAGTGCTGTGGGTTACTTCATACTGAGTGATTTCCAGGTGTGAAGGGGAATACTGGGGGAAAATTAAAAATGAAATGAGCATGAACCAAGTGTTTTTTAGGGCCATATTTATATTCACCTTTTTGGTTGGTAGTTCCTTGCATACATATGTGGGACTATGTGCTGCTTGTTTGACACAAGCATTATCCTGGGGACAATTTTAGGCAGATTTCCCACTGATAAGCTCCATGCAGACTTCTAGCTCAGAGACCCTTGGGGGAAGAGCTTGACTTAATATTATTTGCCATTGTCCTGTCTGGAGCGGCAGTCAGAGGAACGGCCTTTGATGGTGAGTGCCACAGCTTTAGGAGCAGAGCTGCCAGGCAGCTGTGTATGCTCTCCAGACTGTGGAACAACCAATAAAAAGAAAAAAGCAAGAAGAGAATTGCCAACTTCTTGCAACATGGAGCCATTACTTTAAGAGCCAAGCTGGTCATTTTTCCACCCAGCCAGCCCTAAGGTTGGCATCTGACATCAGTGTGGAGAATGACATCAGAGAGTCTCCAATCACCTGCTTGACTAACAGGCTTGCTCAAGAAATGCCAGAGAAGCCAGAGATGCAAGGAAAGTGGGAGAACTAACATTCTAAAGATCCTCACTTTTTATTAAATAGACGACTATTTCAACCAAGTGAATAAAGCCCAGTCTTGCAGGACAAGATGCAAAACAAAAACAAAAACCTTTTTTCATTTCGGAGTTTGGATTTCAGAAGGGAAAAGTAAGACTGGCAGACTTAGGTTTAAGTGTATCAGCTTAAGTTCCTAATTTGCAAGCAAAACAAACTGACTTTGGCTCGTGTTATGGACTGAATGTTCGTGCTCCCCTAAAACCCACATGGTGAAATCTTAACCCCAAGTGTGGCTGTGTATGAAGTAAGGACGTAATTGAGGTTAAGAGGTCATAGGGTGGAACCTGATCTAAAAGGATTAGTGTCCTGGGCTTCCCTGGTGGCACAGTGGATAAGACTTTGCCTGTCAATGCAGGGGACACAGGTCCGATCCCTGGTCCGGGAAGATCCCACATGCTGCGGAGCAACTAAGCCCGTGAGCCACAACCACTGAGCCTGCACTCTTAGAGCCTGCGAGCCACAGCTACTGAGCCCGCGTGCCACAACTATTGAGGCCCACGTGCCTAGAGCCCGTGCTCCGCAACAAGAGAAGCCATCACAATGAGAAGCCCACGCACCGCAACAAAGAGTAGCCCCCGCTCGCCGCAACTAGAGAAAAGCCTGCGCGCAGTAACGAAGACCCAACACAGCCAAAAATAAATAAATAAAATAAAAATAAAAAGACATAACTTTACTAAATAAATAAAATGAAAGGATTAGTGTCCTTATAAGAGATACCAGAGATCAAGCCCACTCTCTCCCATCATGCATGTACAGAAAGACCATGTGAGGCCAAAGCAGCCCTCTGCAAGACAGGAAGAAAATCCTCACCAGAAACCAAACTCTTCCAGAGCCTTGATCTTGAACTCAGAGCCTCCAGAACTATGAGAAAATAAGTTTCTGTTGTTGAAGCCACGCAGTCTGTGGCATTTTGTTACAGCAGCCCGAGCAGACTAGGACAGTGGTTAACTCTAGCCAAAGGAAATGATGGGCTTACAGAACTGATGAGAGGCTGAAGAACAAGCCTGGAAACAGGCAGGATCCAGGTCAGCTCCAGAGGAAGGAACCAGGAACTGAGCACTGATCAGGGTACCGCTGCTGTGATGAGGAAATTCCAACTGTTTCTCTTATTTTTCCATCACTCACTCAAAATTCCAAGTCCCGGGAGGATGTGTCTGATTATCTGAGCCTAGGCCGTGTGTTATCCTAGCTATACCAGGATAGTGAGAAAAAGAATCTTGTCTTTCCCACTACCAGAACAGCCTCCTGACATGTGGATTATCCCAAGACATCACAGTGGGGCAAGGCCTTGACCCAAAAGGAAATCAGGATGTTTCTAGGAAGGGGGAATAGATGTTAGTTAGTTTAAAATTTTTAATATCCACTGCACTAGATATCATTACAAATTCCTGGTGGGCTCACCGTTCTCCTGGCATGCACATCACATGTATGTGAGGTGGATTTCTGTGGCTGTAGATTCAGAAATAGTGAATCCTAGAGGAGTACCTGCCCACAGGTAGAGCTACAAGGCAGGACTTCTCTGAGCTCCAGGCCTATACACTGCCTGTCCCTGTAGCTAACTTTCTGAGTCAGGACTACATGGTATTTGGAGGTCCTTGATCAAAATGTCAAAGCTAAAAAGAAATGTTATTGACTTCTATATAGTACTATCATACACTCAATGGTTCCATGGTTCCAGCACATCTAAACACCTTCTGACTGCACAATTACAATGTTTATTGAACAATTACTATGTATCACAGTTTTTGCTATTCGTTTTATGCATGCTGGCTTAAAGACATGCTACCTAAAGATAAAGACAGAAAAAGATATGTAGAGACAGGGTGAATGAAGAGGTCTGTAGCTGACAGAGACACAAAGAGAGACAAAGAGAAAAGAAATGGAGAGAGAGGTTGAGAAGATGGATGAAGATTGAATAAATGGAAGAGAACAAAAGTGGTTGAGACAGGTGCCATAAGAACTCACCCAGAATGTTATGAAAGCACAAATGCTTCTAAAAGACAAGGAGTTCTCTAGATGAAATTTCTCAGACACTAGGTCCTGAGTCTCAGAGTCAGAAAGTGATTGGGCTGCTGTTTCCTCAGCTCTCCTGCCATCCTCTCGGTAGCCCCCAAGGCCACTTAGCTAAGGGAATGGTAGAGTGGAGGAGACAGGGCTTTGCTGAGCAATGGCTTACATGGGACAGCAAAATGCATGTTGGCCAGAGCTTGATTTTGTGCAGTAAAAGGATACAAAGAGACAAACCAGACTGGGACATCAGGCTTTGATCCTCTGCTGAGCGACTTGCTAAGAAACACTTTTCAGGCTCCTTCTCCTAGGCTCTATGGGTTGCTTTGTAGGATCCTTCTGCCCAAGATCATAGTTTATTTATTCTTTAAAATAGCCCATAAAGGCAAAAGGTAAACAGTGAGAAAGAAAGAAGGTAATAAAGTAGTATATATGTAGTTCCTACAACCTTGGGAAACTGCAAAACCCCCAAACTACATAAATACAAAACAACCAGTGTGTAAATAGGCAACATATGAACAAGTAGTAAATTAGTACAAGGTAATTGCACCAATGCCAATGTCTGTGGAAAAACCTTGGATTAATGTCTTAAACCTGTCACTTGACCCCAGGCAAGTAATGACTTTTCTGGGTGTTAATTTCCTTACCTGTTCAGTAAGGCCTAGGTTAAATGACCTACAAAGTGACTTCCAGCTCAGGGAGGATGTATTCAATGTTCTTAATGTGTTGAGTGAGCAGGGTGGTGTGGAATTAGTCATGGAAGTTTTCTTGAAAGCAGGGGACATTTCAACCTGTTCTCAGAAACTCTACAAATTTCATTAGACAAATACAATAAAGTCTCCTATGTCCACCTAGAGGCCACATCCAATTCTTTTCGCTCAGTCCAGAACTTACTTTATTTGATGCTTCTGTCACTTTTAATGACCAGTTTGCCCTTCTTCAAATGTCTTACTCCTGATGTCCCTGAGATGCTCCTCTTCTGGTCCTCGTCATGCTCTCTGCCTCTCCTCAGACTCTCCTCTCTGGCTCCTTTTCCACCCACCTTCCACTTAACACTAATTATTCCTAAGCTCTGTCCTTGACTTTTCTCTTAGTCTTCTACATGTTCTATCTGGACAGTTGCATCCATACCAGTGGCTACAGATACCAACTGTATAGTTCCTCATCTTTCTCTCTAATGGAGGTTCCTTTCCCAAGTTCCAGATCTATATATCAACCACCATCTAGTGAGATAACATATTCCCAAATGCCTCAATTCATAACAGATTCAAAACTGAACTCACTAGATCCCCATCCACAACCATGCCCTTCCCCTAGTTCAGTGAATGAGGACACCATCTACATACGCACCTGGAAGACATCAAAGCCTCCCCCTCACATAACTGGTCTTCAAGTCCTGTCATTCCACCCCTAACATATCTCACAAGTCAAGCCCCTCATTTTCATCCCCACTGTCATATCCCAGCATTAAGCACCCAGCCTCTTCCCCCTCCCTCCCCCTCGCTCTTCTCTCTCCTGATCACCCTATCTCTTTGCTCACCCATTCCAAACACACCAGAGTAATATTTCTAGCAAATCATGATGCCCCTACCCACTCAGTAGTCTTTATAAGTTGTCAAACACTGATGAAATAAAAACTGAACTCCTTCACATGGCAAACACCATGCATAGTATTCGTGACGTATTAGACCATTGTATACCTCCCTCCACTATAGCTTGCATCACACTGTACTGTGCTGTAACTGCTTGACTGTGCCCATTTCATCTTTATATGCCCCAGTGCTCAGCACAACATCTAAACACCGGGGTTCAAGAAACCACTGATTGATTACCTAAGTGGATGAATGAACCAATACCTCAAATTGCCCCTTTTCACAAAATTTTCCCCTTTATACAATATTTTATTATTTTTATTGTCCATACCTTTAATGATACCATGCTAAAATTACAAAAGTAAAGCTATATTCAGTTTTCTTTTATCTTAGAGTTTTAAATCAGTAAGGCCTTAAGTGAGCATCTAATTCGGTGGTGCTCAACTCTGGGTGCACATTAGAATCACCTGAAGAGATTTTTTTAAAGCTGGCCTCAATCTAAATTCATGAAATCAAAATTCAGCCTTTGTATCTACCGTGACTATTTGATTGCTTTCATTGGAAAAAGAACAACAAAGAGCCAACTTTCATTAAAGAGCCTCACATCATGCTTGATGCAGAAAATTTTATACGTGGTAGCTTATATACCCTTTAAAACAGCCCATGAAGTGGAATACTCTTTTCACTTAGGAGGCACCTGAAACCCAGAGATTAAGTTACTTGAATAGGTTACCCAACTGGTATGTGGTGGGTGTAGGATTCAAATCCAGATCTGTCTGTTTCCAAATAACATGTGCTTTCCTCTGTCTGAGAAGCCTCTGTGTAGACACTGTAAAACATAGTAGAACAGGGAGGAATGGGAGGAGGAAAAGAAGTACAGCACTTACAGACATTGGATTTGAATGTGGGAACAACCCACAGTCACCCTGTCACCCATTCAAGTGTGTAAAAGTGAACTGCCCATCTAGACATACTGGTTTGGAGTTAAAAAAAAAAAAAATGTGACCATTTGGGCAAACACCTAAGTAATCATTGTTCCAGGCAAGAATTATAGATAGAGGTTGTGAAGGTTAATTTTATGTGTCAACTTGACTGTACTATGAGGTGCCCAGATTAAATATTATTTCTGGGTGTATCTGTGAGGGTGTTTCCAGATGAGATCAGCATTTGAGTGGGTGGACTCTGTAAAGTAGATGGCCTTCCCCAGTGTGTGTGGGTATCATTCAATCCATTCAAGGCCTGAACAGAACAAAAAGGCAGAGGAAGGCGGAATTCATCCCTTTTTCTTCCTGCCTGCCTGCCTGCCTGAGCTGGGACGTTGGTCTTCTCTTACTCTTGGACTGGGACTTACATTATCATCTCCCCTGCTTCTCAGGCCTTTGGACTCAGACTGGAACTATACCACCCAGTTTCCTGGGTCACGAGCTTGCAGAAGGCACATCATAGGACTTCTCAGCCTCCATAATCATGTGAGCCAATTCCTCATAATGAATATATGTAAATACATATTACACACACATATATATATCCTACTGTTTCTGTTTCTCTGGAGAACTCTAATACAATGCTAAAATTAGACAATGAATGAGAAAGGGGATACTTACATAATCTCAAAATATCTCCCTATAAGAGACTTATTTACAAAGGGGAAAGTAGTAACTTTACAGTGGAGAAGCCTAGCAGACACCACCTCAACCAAGTAAGCAAAGTTAATATGGCCAGTAATCAGTAATGAGAAACTGATATCCTGTGCCTCCTGATACAATGTACTGAGAAGGTCACAGGGTCGTGTCTATGGTATTCTTGCCAAAAATTCACAACTTTAATTATGAGGAAACATCAGACAAACCCAAACTGAGGGAGATTCTGTAAAATAACTGGTCAATCCTCTTCAAAAGTGTCAACATCAGACAAGACAAAGACCAAGAAAATGTTCCACATTAAAGGAAACTAAGGTAATACAACTAAATGCAATGTGTGCCCTGAACTGGACCAGAAAAAGGACATCAGTAGGACAGTTTGTGAAATTTGAATAAAGTGTGTAGATTAGTATTATATTACCTGCTTTTCATGATTATACTGTGGTTGTATAAGGTTTGATATTTGGGGAATTTGGATGAAGAGTATGTGGAAATTCTTTGAACTGTTTTCGCAACTTTTTTGTGAGTCAAATTATTTTAAACTAAAAAGTTTTTTTAATTAAAAAGTTTAAAGTGTGATATAAAGTTATGAGACTAGTTTTCATCCATGAATCTGAAGACAGTTCTGAAAGGAACACCAAATTACTTTGAATGTTATGGGTGTCATTTGCCTCTCACGATGAACACATTTTAATGAGACAGTACTCGTTGGCATGTATAAAAAGTCACATTTGTTACATTACCAGTGCTATTTCATTAAAATTCCATATGTATTTTTTAATTAATTTATTTTTATTGAAGTATAGTTGATTTACAATCTCGTGTTATTTTCAGTGGTGAAAAGCACATATAGTAATGTGTATATGTTAATCCTAACCTCTTAACTTATCCCTTTCCCCCTTTCCCCTTTGGTAACCATAAGTTTGTTTTCTATGTCTGTGAGTCTCTTTCTGTTTTGTAAATGAGTTCATTTGTATCTTTTTTTTTTTTAGATTCCACATATAAGCAATATTCTATGATATTTGTCTTTCTCTGTCCTACTTCACTTAGTATGATAATCTCTAGGCCCATTGATGTTGCTGCAAATGGCATTATTTTATTCTTTTTATGGCCGAATAGTATTCCATTGTATAAATATACCACATATTATTTATCCATTCATCTGTTGATGGACATTTAGGTTGTTTGCATGTCTGGGCTATTGTAAATAGTGCTGCAATGAACATTAGAGTGCATGTATCTTTTCGAATTATAGTTTTCTCCAGATATATGCCCAGGAGTGGGATTGCAGGATTATATATGGTAGCTCTATTTTTAGCTTTTTAATGAACCTCCCTAGTGGCTGCACTAATTCACATTCCCACCAACAGTGCAGGAGGTTTCCTTTTTCTCCACACCCTCTCCGGCATTTATTATTTGTGAACTTTTTGATGATGGCCATTCTGACCAGAGTGAGGTGATAACTCATTGTAGTTTTGGTTTGAATTTCTCTAATAATTAGTGGTGTTCAGCATTTTTTCACATTCCTGTTGACCATCTGTATGTCTTCCTTGGAGAAATGTCTATTCAGATCTCCCACAGAGAAATCAAAGTAGCTGAAGCTGAAGTAAAGGGGAAAGCATGACAGACTCCACAATTGTAAATTACTATGCTGGAAGGTTCACAAAACTCTCTCTCTATGACATTAAAAGAATGTTAAATTGAAAGTATGTGAGTCAAATATTTTACATTTTGGGGGAGGAGAGAAGCTAATCTATCCTTTCCCCCAAGATCTTTAATGAAAGTGATAGTAATTGTTAACATTTGTTGAGCAATTCCGACTGCCGATCATTGTTCCAAGTTCTGATATGTTAGCTCATTTAATTCTAGGAACAACCCTGTATTGTAGATACATTATCTTCCAGTTTTACAGATGAGGAAACTAAGGTACTGAGCGTTTAAACAACTTCCCCACAATCACGCAGCTGAGGGATAAAGAGATAGCTCAGCAAGATCAAATTGGTTAGGATCTTTTTTTCTAGCATTTCCAAGATGCTTTTGCCTCTCTTAGAAACATTCTCAAAGTTCTCTATGTCCTTTCAAAACCAACATACCCTTTATGACACTGTCTCCGTCACCACAGCCTTTTGAGATCTTTAAGGATGACTCATTTCAAATAGTGAAAGTACATCATTTTGTCAATTACACTTAATAGTGTTCACTCTGCCCATAGAACCACACCTGAGGGAATAAGAGGAGGTGATGGGATTTTTTTTAATTTTATATATAATTTATATATATATATATATATATATATATATATATATATATATATGATGCCCCTACCCTTCTAGGTGCTTACAATCTCTTTATCAAAGAAGTCTTTTTAAAAATTCAGATTTTTCACTATCCTCAGAGAAAAGAGGAAGTTACCCTCTTCTCTGTTCATCAGGATTTGATGGGGTGTGGATTATTATCCTTTATCAGCCACAATTGGATACCAGTCCTGCAGTTGCCAATGGTCAGGATGCACAGTTGGACAGGTATCAGGTCAAAACACACTTGATTTGCTTGTTCAAAATTATTGTAATCATTCTAAGACACTTCTCAAATTAGACAGTTAATTTGATAAGCCATTTGACTAGCTGTGTCTCTTCGACCATAGTATTTTCTCTTTATACAGAGATGACATCATTGACCCAACATTAGTAACAATTTTGAACCAGACTTGCAATGGGAATGATGAGATTCTCACTGAACCTACCCATGACCAGCAGCAGCGATCACTTTCTGGAGTTGGCAAACCCATTAATAGCCTCTAAGGAGATCAGACCATTAGCCTTGGCCTTCTCAGTTCCCTACCCTTAAGTTCAGAGGCTGATTGGCCAATCTATGACCTTTCAGGGCAGGTTCATCTCCTGCATTCCCGCTGTGACCTGCCATTTGTCTACGCAAACTCATTTCATTCAAAAGACTTCAGAAATCCCTGCACTGTGATGAATAATTTCTTGGATAGGATGGCTTCTAGCAGACATCAGACAGTACAGAAAACAGTGATTTTAATTCCTACTTTGAAAATCCACAAAATTTCCCACCTATTTGCAGGAAAAAACAAAACAAAACAAAACAGTTCCAGCACCTCTTAAAATCCCAAAGGGTATTAAAGGCCAGGAGGGACAGAATATCTGAACCACCAAGCTTTGTTACTGCTATCTTTATAAACTCAGGAAACCCTGAATAAAGCTTGAGGCCATAACTCTTTTCTTGCCTGCTACACACCCACACCCACACCTACCCACCCCCCCACACACACACACCTTGCACTTCCCATTCCCTCTTCTGACTTACATTAAATTCAGATACAAACTCAAAGTCTCAAAGCTAGCAAAATATTAAAAATGATGAGCCCATAGAACCCTGATTTTATTGTCATTATATTTATATTATTATATTTTTATTATACTTATTCACATTTCATATATTTTTTAAACAGGATAAATACCTAGTTTATCAATGCTGGGAGTTTTTCTTAACTTAGATGTGGGGGACAGTTTGCTATGATTAGGAGGAAAATGAGGCTGCTCAGGGACTTTTAGACATGACTCACAGATCAAATCGCTTTTGTGATTCCTCTGCTATCATTCAATGGACCAGGGCCACAAGTATTCACTCTGAAGAATTTTTAGGGCTAAACCTCCACTGAACTCTGCCTGCCACAGAGACATCTCCCCAGATGCCACAGATCCACAGGGGACGTTCCTAAGAGGAGAATGGTGCCAAACACCAGCCTAGCATTGATGGTTCAGTCTGCCTGCAGCATGACAAAGACACACCCCCATCATGATTCCTCCTCCAGAAGACGAGACAAGATTGAAGTGTGCTTCCCCCAGGCTATTTAACCATACCATGTTTAGAATCTTTCCAACCTGTCTAAAATCCAGAGATGAAGTTATTTACGCTACTGGAAAATGTCAATATCTACATGTTGTATCTTTAAAATCTCAACTAAATTGTAAGTATCTCAATCTCTCTGCTTCCTATATATGGTCCTTCCCCACCTCAGAGCCTCCCACATTCAGGAATCAGCTCACAAAAGGTACAGCTCAGTGCATTAATCTAAAGGTCATGTGAACATCTTTTCTTCTTTATCTCCCTAGTTGTTTCCTTTTCTCTCTTTCCTTCTCACCCACCTCCCCACCACCACCACCACCCAGACCTACTTTTCATGTTCTATGTTCCTGGCCTTTTCCCTTTTGGTCAATGTATCTAATGTCATAATTTATATAGAAGCTAGTAGATGATAGAATCTCAATAGAATCTTGTGCCCCTATGAATCAAGGTAACCAGCCATTATTATAATGTTATCACAGACATAAACAAAAAACCTTTCAAGCTGGTGTCTGTTTCTTTTCATCCAACCTTCCATAGATGCCCACAGTTTTTCAGAGCTACTTCAGGGGTTCCACAGAAAACCATCCGCCAAGAAATAATTAAGAGACTATGAAATCATACCATTCCTTGTTTTTATCTGGACCGTTTATTAGAGTTCCTCCTAAATTTCATCTGGCAGAAAAAAAATAAAAGTACTGTGGCTTAAGGAAGAGTTTAAGAACACCTTAAAGTCCACCTTTCTGATTTTCCAGATGAATAAACCGAGGCCTAGAGGAGACAAAGGAATAGGATGAAAATCAGAAAGTTCCTCGGGATCTACACAGGAAGACCATGGTATACGTAAAACTTTACAAAAACTATAAATGGTCTTGGAGTAGAGGTGAGGTCACAGATTCATAAACTTTTACAACCTTGGGTTGGTAGGTATACAAAGAACTTTTTGGGTCCTTGTCTCCTCCTGGGAAGGTACCCCTCCCTGGTAGCCCCCTCAAAGCAGCCCGATTCTGAATTGGCCACTGTGGAGAACTTTAGTGTTCTCCCCACAGCTCCGGCTTCCTGTATAAGGATGTCCAACAAATCCTCATCTGTAGTAGGAAATGACTGAAAAGAACCCAGATGTCTATCCACAGACAACAAAACATTTTACAGCAAAAAAAAAGAACGAAGAAACACTTCAGGACTAGAAAGGAATTATCTCCAAGTTACAGTCATATTAAAAAAGGAAACTAGAACGATGCATCATTTGTATATATGCATGAAGTATCCCTAGAAAGCCTTGGAGAGGGGAAAACGGTGCCTCGTAGAAAGGGGTAGACCTCTCATTATCAACCTCTTCGTACTTTTTTATTTGAATCACCTAAATTCCCTGATTGAAAAATAATTTTGTTTTAAATAAAAAAGCCCTAGTTTCCAAATCTGCCTTGGATTTTTCTTTTAGTATCTGTGACTCTTTTAAAATCTATGATTTGTTTTCTCTTTACTCTCCACTCTTCCCTCAATTTCCCTTCCTTGACAAAAAGAACTATTTGTGCCTTTATTTATTTTATAATAAACTCACTGTTGGCTTTAAGTTCAATTGCCCAAGTTCACAGTATCCAATAAAGTCAGGCGTAGAAGATAGCTGCTTCCTGAGGTTTTAAAACACTCAGCTTTCACGTCTCTGGCTCCCTCACATCCGCATCTAAGGCTGCCAGACCCTTCTCTCAGTGCCCTAGCCAAATGCATCATGGTCCCCAGTGGTCATCTCTGAACCATTCTTCCAGGGACAATCACTAGGGCCCATTGCTTTACATCTTCCTAACACCCAGTCAGAATGTATCCCATATCCTTCAAGCTAAAACGTCCTTCTTTAGCTAATCACATCCCAAGAGCAACTGAGATCTTCAATTCATAGATAATCGCTCAGCACGAATGACTGTAGCTAAAAGTATACTACTATCACTAAAATAAGTGGATTATGTTCCATACTTCATGTTCCAATAACTTGGTAGAGAGGCGGGGGTACTGCTGGGAATCTCACCCTGCAGTGCCCCCTACTGGTCATGTTAGAGGTTGAGGGAATGGAGGGAATGGCTGTGACTTTCTAAATGATGCTGAGAGGATAATTATGTGCTAGGGTTGGGGGGTTTTCCCACATACCCTTCAAATTGGGTAACATTTTGGTACATATACCATCCTGGTTACAAGCTTACAGAGAAAACCTATGAGTCCTACTGGCGATGACCCAGTGTTAATAGAAGGGACAGGTACTTCAAACTACTGGTGGAGGCGGGGAGAGGCAAAAAGAGAACCCCTCCAGGGAGGGAGAGCTCCCCTCTCCTTGCCCCCAGCTGAGACAGGGTGGCTACAACGGGACAGAATGTTGGTTTGTTTCATCTGCCAAAAACTCTATGCTGAAATTCTCCTTGGATTTTTTTTTTCCCTTCGTGAATTTTCCTTTCCTTTTAACTGCACTGGTTTTGCATTTGCTTTAAGTGATTTCCTTGAACCAGACTGGCTTTGTCTAACAACTTTGTTCGGGATTAGTTGGGAATGAGAGCTTTATGACTTGTATTAAGGATTCTGGGGCCGGAACACAGAAGGAGGCCCTGAGGTCCAGGGGCCTCTAGGTATCCAGGGGCAGCAGAAGGGCCCTGAAAAAATTCTGTTTACAGCTCCATCTTTGTGAACACTTAACCTCACCCTGGTGAAACAGTGTTCAGATGGGACCCTTCCCATCTCTGAGTGTGGGCCATGCCTCAAAGCTTAGAAGACAGATGCCAAGGCCATCCTGCAGGATTTACAAGGGGGTGACCAAAAATATTGTTCTTCCAAGGGGAGCTCATCAGCCCTCTCCAAAAAATACACTGTAAAAAGCAATGTACAAATTCATTAGGTCAGGAAGAAGCTAGGAGGTAGTTGGGATTTTCTTTGAAGAGAGTTGTTGGTAACCCAAGAGTCCTCCCCACTGTGAACAAAGAGAAGACAGTGCCTCTCCCCAAACCCCACCTTATGCCAAATGAAGGGTTCTTTAAGAGAAGAACTTCAAGAGTTTGTCATTTGTTCCCTAGTGATGGCAGGACTGACATCTGACTCGTTCCCCAAATGTTAAAGGTAAGAAGCTGGCTGGAGCATCCTGGCTGGTGGCAAAGAGGCAAGACAACAAAGGGAACAGCCAGCTTTCCTAGAGTTTGGTGGGGCAAAGATGTTCATAGGTTTCTCACTGGGCAGCTATAAACCCCATGGAAGAGACCAACGGATGAGCTTTAAATGGACCGCCTAGAAGGTCAAGGTGATCCAACAGAGAGATGATAGTCAAGAACTGAGGAGAGAGTCACAAATGTTCAGCTGCAGGAGCCACCGCCAGTATCAAGGGAGCTACAGGTGGGAAAATGCTAGGGCCAGAGTCCCTGAACGACCTCTCCCCACAAGAGTCAGCATCAGCACTGTAGCACCCAAGCCACTCAGGTGCCCCAATGCCAGTTACAACTGTTTTCAAGTAAGACCTTCCAAGCCCTTTCTCCTTCCTCCTTCTCCTCCCACTCTCACCCAGGACACCAGAGGGAGTGGGGTGGAAGTAAAAGAACAAGACAGGGAAACACAGGAGCCGGCCAAGCCTTCCCACTATCCCCATACAAGCTCCCAGCCCAAAGAGCTCAAGGTGGGGGAAAGAAAAAGCCTGGCTTTAACTGGATTCTGCAATGACTATGACTGTTCCTTTTGTTATCATTAATAGAGAAGGGGGAGAAACATAGGCTCAGGTTCCAGAGGTTCCATGGCACTCGGGTAAGGATACTGGAATACACTGCACGTAAGCCTCCGAGTGGAGGTAAAAAGCAAACACGTGCGACCCTGCAGGGTGTTGCCCTAAACCTTCTAGTCTAGGAGATAGGACTTGGGAAGAATAACAACTAGTATTGAATAGCACCTTGAAAACCACAATCGTGTACATTATTACCTCATTTAATTCCCATAATCATCCCCATTTCAAAGATGAGAAAACTGAAGTTCAGAGAAATAACTTACCCTGGGATCAAGCAGCCTAGTAAGTGAATTTGAACCTAGCCTATCTGACTCCAGGGTACTGACTCAGGGTACCATTCATAAAGTTCAGCTTCTAGCTTTTCTGAGAAAATTATGGACATTTCAATGGATATAAAGAATTTGGCACTTTATTTCCTAGCTACTAAACCATAAATGTAATCTACTAGCCAAGCCCACCAGCCACGAAATGCCCTTAAAATACTGGTTTTCCTGTGCCTTCGTAAATTCCCTGAAACACGCTTCTTGAGATTTGATCATCTTCAACTACTTGAAGACAATCAGAAGGTCCCTTTTACCTTGTCAAGCTCTGGCCTCTAATTCATTTCATCTCTTCTGAGAGCCTGCCCGTCTGGCTCATTTCACTGCATGGGCATATATGATGTACTACATGCTGTGTTTATCCACCACCCACCGCAAGCTGTAGCTTTTCCTCAAAGCTGAAATAGGGCTTGTTGACATTAACCAATCCCCGCACATGTTGTTTCCATAACAATTCCATTTTACTAATTTAACATTATGATATATTATTTTTAATTATTTAGGTCACATTTTCTTAAACAGCATGGCAGATTTCATCATGTCAGGTTATTAGCCAGATCCCCTTCTCCTTCATCAAAGGAAGGAAGGAAGGATGGAAGGGGAGGAAGGAAACAACAAGGAAGAAGGAAAGTGGAATCAGACGAATGCAGTAACATAGAAAATAAAAAAGATTAAAAGGCAGGAAGAAGGTTTAATTATCACCCACTCTCCTGGGGCACCACGCTCCCAGGATAGAACAGCAGCTTTTCTCCTTGCACCTCACACATTCCAAGAGACTAGTCTTCACTTTCTGGCAGCCCCTTGCCTTGTGACAAGAGGCCTTTCCCCATCTATTCCCATATCATGGCAACCACTTCAAACACAGCTACTTCTATCTTCATTACACAAACCTCAAGTTCTTATCAGAGAACTAAAGACTCACGATGTGCTTACGGCTGAGGTACGTTTCTGGTCCAAGATGGGGAGCCCAGAAATACGTTTGGAACTTTAAAAATGCCGGGGGTGGGATGGGGAGGGTGGGAGGGAGGGAGACGCAACAGGGAAGACATATGGGAACATATGTTTATGTATGACTGATTCACTTTGTTATAAAGCAGAAACTAACACACCATTGTAAAGCAATTATACCCCAATAAAGATGTTAAAAAAATAAAAAAATAAAATAAAATAAAATAAAATAAAAAAATGCCGGGGGTGGGGGAAGGGCAGCAAGTGGAGGGGCAGGGTTCACAGCCGTTGCCTCCGCCCCTGCCTTGCCACCACCGACCCTAGGAAAACAGCAGGAGTTCCAGCCCCGGCTCTGCCTGGGACCTTGGAGCAGCTCTGGCACCAGATAAGCCTCAGAAGGGCCAGAGTTTGGGCTGGTGGGTTTGTCTACCGCATCAAGGGTCCTGAAATCTGGGCCTAGGCATTTCCCTCTTGTTGGCCCCAAAGAGCAAACTCCAAACTAGCTCACTTTCTAGTCCTCCCACACATCGCTTCCCAACCGTCATCCCTGTCCTGCAAGACCCTGGTTTCTTCCCTTCAGCTTCAGGGTTCTGAACCCTGGCCCCTTACTTCACCTATGAGCCCAACCACAGGGATTGGAAGGTCTTCTTACCTCTCCTGCAGTTCCAGCTCTGCAGTGCATCCATTTGCAAATTCTACCACTGCCTGGGGAGAAGGCAGCATCCTCCTTGGAATGTCATCCTCGTAGCCCTGCCTGTCTTCACCTAGCATGCACTGATGCAGGTGGTGAGTCTGTTCATGACGAAGCATTAACTCCTTCTCATAGTTCACGCTCCTGCTGTCCCACCAAGGCAAGTCCTCAGGGCTCTCTCTCTCCCCAGTTAATCCCAGCTGCCTTCTCTCATTCTTGTCTCCCTGGTGGTCCAGTGGTAAAGAATCCTCCTTCCAATGCAGGGGACATGGGTTCGATCCCTGATTGAGGAACTAAGATATCACATGCCACGGGGTAACTAAGCCCGCGCACCACAACTACTGAGCTCGTGTGCCTCAACGAGAGAGCCCCATGCCGCAAACTACAGAGCCTACGTGCTCTGGAGCCCACACAACTAGAGAGAAGCCCGCGTACCGCAACAAAGATCCCAGTGCCTCAACGAAGATCCCACATGCCGCAACTAAGACCCGATGCAGCCAAAAAATAAAATAAATAGAAATAATGGGCAGCATGGAGAGGGGTGTAAGCAGGGAGAGGTGGTTTCTGAAGTCAGGGTAGCATTTAGACATTTAGTTTTAAGAATCCAGACATTAGATGAAGGCTGTGTCAGAGGAAGAACCAATGGCAATTAATATACTAAACACAGAGAATTTCAACCAGGTATCAACTATCAGAACAAGAGAAAGGTAATGCCTCTGCCCAAACTGAGAATACCTGAAAGGAAAGCTAGTTCAAAGAGCAGTTTAGGACTTCCCTGGTGGCACAGTGGTTGAGAGTCCACCTGCTGATGCAGGGGACATGGGTGCGTGCCCCGGTCCGGGAGGATCCCACGTGCCACAGAGCAGCTGGGCCCGTGAGCCATGGCCGCTGAGCCTGCACATCCGGAGTCTGTGCTCCGCAACAGGAGAGGCCACAACAGTGAGAGGTCTGCATACTGTAAAAAAAAAAAAAAAAAAAATCTACAAACAGTAAATGCTGGAGAGGGTGTGGAGAAAAGGTAACCCTCTTGGTGGGAATGCAAATTGGTACAGCCACTAGGGAGAACAGTATGGAGGTTCCTTAAAAAACTAAAAATAGAACTACCATGTGACCCAACAATCCCACTACTGGGCATATACCCTGAGAAAAACCATAATTCAAAAACACACATGCACCCCAATGTTCATTGCAGCTCTATTTACAATAGCCAGGACATGGAAGCCACCTAAATGTCCATCAACAGAGGAATGGATAAAGAAGATGTGGTACATATATACAATGGAATATTACTCAGCCATAAAAAGGAATGAAATTGGGTCATTTATAGAGAACTGAATGGACCTAGAGAGCGTCATACAGAGTGAAGTAAGTCAGAAAGAGAAAAACAAATATGGTATATTAACACATATATGTGGAATCTGAAAAAATTGGTATAGACAATCTTATTTACAAAGCAGAAATAGAGACACAGGAGTAGAGAACAAACATATGGATACCAAGGGGGACAGGCGGGTGGGGTGGGATGAACTGGGAGATTGGGATTGATATATATACAGTATTGATACTATGTGTAAAATAGACAACTAATGAGAACATGCTGTCTAGCACAGGGAACTCTACTCAGTGCTCTGTGGTGACCTAAATGGGGAGGAAATCCAAAAAAGAGGGGATATATGTATACATATAGCTGATTCACTCTGTTATACAGCAGAAACTAACACAACTTTGTAAAGCAATAAAGATTTTTTAAAAAAGACTGTATGGGGTTGTTGGAGGCCCCCTCGCTGACAGCATTAGTAGTAAGAATCAAGATAGAATGAGTTAATTCATTTCAGAAATGTTTATTGGGTGCCTTCTGTGTGCTAGGCCCTGTTCTAGGTGCTAGATAGACTGTGGTAAAGAAGACAGACCAATCTCCCACCTCCTTAGGTGGCTTACCAAAGGGTATGTTGGAAATGGAAGCAACATAACCTCCCAATCCAGTCAAAAAGATCCAAGTGTTGTTAGGTGCTTAGAGGTGAATAGGATGTATTCACACAAAAATATTAATGAAATGTAAAGGATATAAAGAAAACTCTAACCTGCTCAATTGTATTGTAGCAACTTGAGCTAATAGTGCTTTCAGGAATAGATTTTTCTTCTTTAAAAGGAATTCAAGGATCTTTGTGGTGACGGAAGAGTTCTGTATCTTGATTACGGTGGTGATATAATACACAAATCTACACGTGAAAAAACTACATAGAACTATTCTCTATCTCTCTCTCTCTCTCTCTCTCTCTCTCTCTCTCTCAAACACACACACACACACAAGTAAGTGCATGTAAAACTGGTGAAATCTGAAAAAGTTCTAATGGATGGTACCAATGTCAATTTACTGGTTTGATACTGTACTCTAGTTAGGTAAGAGTACCACTAGGGGAAACTGGGTAAAGCACCTCTCTGCACTATTTTTACAACTTCCTATGGATCTGTAATTATTTCAAAATAAAAAGAGTTTTTTAAGTAATTTGAGAGTTAAGAATGTTATTGTGACTCTGATCCACCCAAGATGGAAGGCAGGCTGATTCTTGGCACTGTCAGAGTTCTAAGCACATCCCTAGAAGGAGAAAGGGTGATCTATGCAGCTTCCTAGAGTCCTAGAAATCAAGCCTCCTCTTTGGTGGCTCTTTTAACTTTTCCCAGGATGCCCACACCAGAGGCACACATAAGAATCCATGGCAAACACTGGACTCTAGCTCAGGAAATTCTTCCGGAATGCCTCCCCATAGCCTGCTTGGAGCCTTCCCACACATCACACATGGTTCTCGGTTCTCTTGGCATCTCATCTTGGCTCCTTCTCTGCTTATTTCCCATGGTGGAGCTGGTAATTGCGCCCCAGACTCCTGACACTGACCTAAGACATCATGGAGCAAGATTTAGGCATCACCTCTCCGCTCCAAACACTGATGTATCTGCGATACAATGGCTGAGGCCGTGTAACCTGGAGCCCAGAGGGACCAACAATGCTCCCTGGTTCCCTACCCACACAATCTGATTAATTTTTTAAATTTCTTTGTGCTGGTTTTATGCTCATCTAACAACAGTTGATCATGATTTGGACTTTTAAGTGGATTTGCTCACTTAAGTAGGAAGGAGTGACCAGAGAAAATAATCCATGTTTATTATCGTGGTTATTATATCTCTTGTTGTAAATAAACCGACTTCCACTCTGGTTTCAGCAAAAGTTAAAGTCCATCCTCAGTAGAGTATAATAGTTATGACTCCAGAACCAGGTTTTTTAAATCCTCTACCGTCACCAGCTCTGGGACCTTGGATATTACCACTCTCTTGCTATGGGACCTCAGGCAAGAACCTCATCGCTCTGAAGCGCTTTTTGTTTCCTCATCTGTGAAGTGGGTGTAGTAAGAGAGCTTACCTCATAGGGCTGTTGAAAGCATTAAGTGGAGTAATATATCTAAAGTACTTAGAGCTGAGCCTGCACGCTGTAAGAGTTACGTAGTAGTCATTATATTACTGCCTGGAAATTAATAAAATAAATGTTGAAGCCTATATATCTAGGAGGCAGACCCTGTAACTATAAGAAATGAGTTACCCCCAAGGACTGCCACACTAGCAGACCCAAGCTGAGAAATAAACCAGCCTCTGAGACGTCTCTTGCCCCCCAAGGCCCTGCGGAATTGGTTGTCGGTCTGCTTGGTGATAAAGAAGGGACACAAACCAATACTAAGTTTTGCCCTTCAAGGTCAAAACCACTTGGCAAGTGATTCAAGGCACAGAAACAACCTGGGAGTTCAGACAAATCTGTTATTCTGCTGAGCTGATTCACACATGGAATAAGAAGAGTTGCAAAGACAATCCATGTAATGTTACCTGAAAATATCCCCAGTAGCAGGGTTTTAAGAGCAAGTACTGCTTGACAAAGAACCACAGCAAAATAATACTTGTGTTTGCATAGGGTTAGGGAAGTGAAACTGTTGCAGGCTCTACCTATATGATAACAGACCCACTATTCAAGAAAGTTGACTGAAGGAACCAGTTAATCAGTCATTCAATTAACTTGCCAACTTAGTAAAAGATTCAGTTAACTTTGTGTTCAATTCAAAGTGTTTAAATATGTTTTGCTATAATCCCAGGCTTTATCTGTAGCTCACTTGCCAAAAAAATTAAAATGAAAGTTCACCCAGGGAAAGATAACAAGAGTTAGAAAGTGATTACCCCATTTCATAAAATTACCAATGCGGGCTAAAAATTAGGTATGGAAAGAGCTTAGAAAGCCAAGTAATAGCACCTGCCAGTATTACTATAATTAGTGTTGCCCCAAAATGTGATTTTGGCTAAGTTGCATAAAAAAAAGACATACCTTAAAGGTCAGCCACAGCATAATTAATAAATACCAAAGTGATAGCTAAATCGGAGCAGGTAATACGGGCAATAAAAAAGGAACAACTCGGACTTCCCTGGTGGCACAGTGGTTAAGAATCTGCCTGCCAACACAGGGGACATGGGTTCGAACCCTGGTCCGGGAAGAACCCACATGTCGCGGAGCAACTAAGCCCATGTGCCACTACTGAGCCTGCGTTCCAGGGCCCGTGAGCCACAACTACTGAGCCCGCATGCCACAGCTACTGAAGCCCACGTGCCTAGAGCCGGTGCTCTGCAACAAGAGAAGCCACTGCAATGAGAAGCCCGTGCACTGCAACAAAGTAACCCCCACTCGACGCAACTAGAGACAGCCTGCGTGCAGCAACGAAGACCCAACACAGCCAACAATAAATAAATTAATTAATAAAAAAAAAAAAAAGGAAGGGACAACTGGATGGAGCTGGTTCCTACTGATTCCCTCAAGGCACTCGGGGAAGTGATACAGCTGTCTTCCCAGGAGAGGCACAGACAGGGGTGCCTCTTTTGTTCTCCCTGCTGAGAGTCACTGTGTCCATCAGAGGAGCTCCAAATGCAAAAATCCTATGTCCATTCTATGCATAGATATAGGATCTCAGAAGTTGGCAAAATAAAACCAGAGATTTAAAAAAAGAATACAGGGGGCTTCCCTGGTGGCGCAGTGGTTGAGAGTCCACCTGCTGATGCAGGGGACATGGGTTCGTGCCGCGGTCCGGGAAGATCCCACATGCCGCAGAGCGGTTAGGCCCATGAGCCATGGCCCACTGAGCCTGTGCGTCCGGAGCCTGTGCTCCGCAACGGGAGAGGCCACAACAATGAGAGGCCTGCGTACCGCAATAAATAAATAAATAAAAGAACACAGTTCCAAGGACCAATGTCTCCTAACTGTCCATTCATAGAAGTGGTCCAAGGGTGGGGGGGTTTGGAGAATGGAGTCAGAATATGGAAGTGCCAAATAAAAAAAGCCGATATATTCTGGGTGCTTACAATGTGTCAGGCACTCTTCTTAAGCACTCCCATACATTAACTCGTTTCATTCTCAGGAGAGTAGCATTATCGGCTCCATATTACAGATGAGGAAACTGAGGCACAGAAAGATTAAGTAATTTCCCCAAGATCCACAGTGAATAGGTAGCTCAGCTGTAATATTTTATCCAGGCAGTATGGCATCGGAGTTTATTTACTTGAATACTACATTATGGGGCGAGACAAAGAAACCCCTTAAATAATGCACTATGGGGTCAAATGAGAGACAACGGAATCTATCAAGTCCCCTTTGGCTTAGAAGTGCCTCCAACGACAGGTGTCAGTGCACATAAGGCCAGTGTTTGCAAAGAGGTGGTCATTTGGAGCTGTGGAGCAAACCCAATGACATCTTCAAAAGACTGGAAAGGGGGGAAAAAGGAAGAAATTGGTACTGCAAAAAAATACTCAGGGGCTTCCCTGGTGGCGCAGTGGTTGGGAGTCTGCCTCCCGATGCAGGGGACGCGGGTTCGTGCCCCGGTCCGGGAGGATCCCACATGCCGCGGAGCGGCTGGGCCCGTGAGCCGTGGCGGCTGAGCCTGCGCGTCCGGAGCCTGTGCTCCGCAACGGGAGAGGCCACAGCAGTGAGAGGCCCGCGTACCGCAAAAAAAAAAAAAAAAAAAAAAAAAAAAAAATACTCAGCATGCAACACTCTCCCTTTCACGGACGCTGGCACAGACACCACATCCACAGGGTGCCGTGCCTCGGAGGCATGGCCAACACTCTAAAGCAGCTTCCTGGCAGCTGACCTTTGCAAGAAAGGTCAAACTTACAAATCAACAACAATGACGTGCAACTCCCTACCGCAGCCCTCCCTCCTGTGAACTGTTTACAGGTCCTAGCGCCTGTGGGGCCCTGACCCCAGGGCAAAGCAGGCAAGGCTCCCTCTCTGGTTTCAGAGAGATGTGGAAAAAGGTAAAAGGTTGTAAAGCCTGTGGGTGCACAGAAAGGATCTCATCACAAAGAAAAGCTATAGCCACCTGAAAGGTATAAAAATATTAATAAAACAGAAACCTCAGTTAAATAGAGCTGGAAGACCAGAAGGAAGAAGACCTCTCTTCTTTCCTGGCAAGGACTCAGCCAATGAAAAGCCACGACTCTTCATTTTCTCTAGCCCTCCCAACATTCTTTTCCCCTATATAAAAGTGTTCTGCTTCCCTCGCTATGGGGGTAACTGCATGTGGCTCGCCATGGTTGCAGACCCTGAACTGCAATTCTCTGCTGATCCTGAATGAACCCATCTTTGCTGAAGAAATAGCTGGCAGTCTATTCACTTCAGGTCAACAAAGGTAAAAGTAATTATTATCAGTGCAAAGGGAAATAATTAGTCTGGGAGCAGAGAACCAAGAACAAGAGTACGTTTCTCACGAAACAGTCAAATCTGGGCACAGATCAGAAAAATAACTAGAATGGAGATAAGTGGAGTTATTTACACAAAGAAAAAAATCTGTTTAGAAACAGTTAAAATCTGAGAGCGTGTCTGCAGAGGAAATTGACTGGAAAACCAGAGAGGTGTCCTGTGTCTGCTCAGAGTTCTTATTGGACCCCACCAAGGAAGATGGAGGCCTTTTTTGACCTTTATCCCAGGAAGCACGGTGTCCTGAGCAGGGAAGGGCAGCATCGCCCAAGCCACGTGGGGCTTTCAAGGGAAGAAAAAGGACAGTAAAGGCAGAGCAGCTCTTTCTCACTGGGTTAAACGCCCACAAAACCTTTGAAATGAGGCAACACACAGAAAGCACCAAGGAGAAAGGCCCCACTCGTATGAGACTGGAGAGTATCTTCTCCTTCTACTTGTAATGATTCAAACACTGAGGGATGCCAGACAAAAATGAGGAAGCAGCGGGGGGAGGGAGGATCCTGATGGAGCTTATGTCTGCAACATATGGAATAAGTTATTGAAGAAAGTGGCTCTAACAGAATTTGTAAAAGTTGAGGAGGGGCAGTTATGCTTCTTTTGGAGACAGACAAGATTGAGGGCGTGGTGAAAAAATAGCAAAACGGGATTAAGATAAACCAAAAACAGAGGAGAAATATTGGGCCAGATGAACTTTCACCTTCCCTAAAATGATTTATGTACTTATGAAGAGCTAGACTGGACTTGATTTCTGGGGGTGAAAGTTGCTGGTGAACCTGCACAAATTCAGCATTTCTGCAGGGATTCTGGGCAGAGCTACAGTTCGATGGGCAGAGCTAACATCAAACATTTGTGGTAAAGAGGTTTAGTATTTAAGTGGGACGAACCATTACTAAGTCTTAGACTTGAGCACCTCACTCTGAGGAGAAGAAAAGATGGAAGGGAGGAAGGGAGAGAGACAGGAGGGAGAGGTAGAAAGAGAAGAGAATCTGATTGTACAGAAATCTGAGGTCACTAGATCTAAGAGATTTCATAATCGCTTGGGCCAGAGAGGGTTGGGCAGAATAAAGAGTGTTAGCACACAGCTGAGCTAAATGTCAGAATATCTAAGTGACGACTGTCACAGGGGAAAGCAGGAGCCAGGATCCCAAGGAGATGAGATGTAAGGTGGAGAAATTTTACTGGGGGTCGGGTAGTGGATGGGGAGATCGGGAGAATTGAAGACTTGCCTAGCTAAGGCCCAAAGAGTCAGTTGAAGGTTGACCCTGACAGCTTTACTAAGGGTTGAGATCCATGGAAGGGTCATGAAATCAATGTAGTCCTTTTTCTGCAGAATTTTAAAAAATAAAATAAGCTAGGAAGGTTGAGATAAGATATAGACTACAGTAGATTATACTAGAAGAGGGCATCGCATTCTGTACCGAGGGTAAACATTGTTCAATGATACTTTTAATTCACAGTGTATGTGCGTCGTTACAGAAAATACACATCTCACTGTGTGTATTTACCAAAAAAGTTTGAAACCACTGATAAGAAGAGGCTCCAGGGGAAACAGGGGAAGAGGGAGAAAAGAGTTGTAAAATTCATGAAAATTAGAGTTCTTAGCAAATGCCACAACAGTTCTAATTCCTTCCTTGAAGAATAGAAGCCCAAAGAAACAAAATAAGTGTGGCCAAGGTTCTAGGGTTCAGGACAGTGCAGAAATGGTATCGTCATTACTCTAATGTAAGTGCCTGATATTAAGCTTTTGATTGTCAAGGCATCCATTTCAAAGATGTCCACATTTAATAATTATATTACCAGCTGTCTGACACCGCTACTATCAAAAAATCAGATAAGGAGTTAGGCTGCCCTCACCCATGAAGGTCCCTCTTTCAGAAAGCCCTGGGTAACCTAGATAACTGACCACGTGAGTGACTTCGCTTCTCCCTTCCTGTGCCCTAATTCCCTTTGTTATGCTTTAAATTAGCCAATAGTGAACTTACAAAACCCTCAACATCCCACCCTTGGGCCCTAACATACGCACAGCCCCAGGTCCTCTCTCTCATTCTCTCTCCCCACCCCCCAGCTTGGCTGTGTAGCCATCAGGTGTGCCCTGTACCCTCCAGGACTCACGAGTAATAAATCTTGTTCAGCACAGTTCCCTGATGGCTTGGCTGAAGTGCCTCCTGCGACTACAGTAAGAACCACAAGGGCTGGTCCACCCACAACACTGGCCCGGGTTGGGGCAATATCTTTGGGGGTTTCCCTACAAGTAATGCTGGTCAGGCCTGCCGAGTGCCGCGCGCATTCTTGGCAGAGAGCATCACTATCAATGGGCTGGGACCACACAAGGCCAGTGAGTCCTTTTTGCTAAATTGTAAGGGAAAGAGGATAAGAAAGGAGGGGAAGAAGGGGGTAGGGAAGTGCTGCAGACAAAGCTCTGCTTTGACTATTGTCCTGGATGGTTCTACTGCTAAAGTGGACAACAGATTTACAATTAGAAGTGTCCGTTCTGTCACCACTTAACTGTGGGATCTTGGGCAGTCATTCAACTTCCATAACCCTCAGGTTTTTCCTCTATAAATCAGCCCCAAATACTGGCACTAAACCCTGTTGAGTGCTACCAGCGTCCGTTCCCCTCTGCTTATTTCCCAACAGAGACCTGACTTTGTTCATTCATCCACCCCCTCCACGTGGCCCATGGGAAACTGACTCCCAGCCCAGCTCCGGGAGAGGATCCTGACTGGTCTATGCCAGTCACAGTAACCCCACCCTTCCTTTGGTCCAGGAACCCAAACCAGTCACTGTAAGCTACTGACTACATCACAATGCAACAAGGCTAAAGTAAAGATTAAACTAATCTATGTAAAAGCATTTTATAAACTGCAGAAAAGTTATACAAGTGACAGCTTTTTCCAAAATTATAAAGTTTCAACTAACATGGGGTTTTTAGGAAAAATCCTTAACTATTATAAGTCTCACATTCTTTCTTTGGGACATATTTGCCCTCTCCTGACCTCTGAGCAGGGACTGTATTCTGTACAACACCTATTGCATTATCAACACTTAATAAATGCAAAATAATGTTGTGTTAACTACAAATTGCCACCAGATGTTCTTAAGGCTTTGAAACCGTCAAGTGAAACTGATTGCACAAAATAGTAGTTTAATTATTACATCATCCATCTCAGTAATGGTGAGCGTCTGTCTGTCTTAGGGCTGAAAGCTCAAGTTAAACCACGGCTGTAGTGTTGAAGATCAAATGTTCCATATGTGGTCCCTAAAGACAGATTTTGGGAAGAGCCAACAATCAGCTTCTCTATACATTATCATCTTGAATTATTTTGTTCAAAGACAAAGCTCAGCGTCCCAAACAAGATGTCAAACAAGAAGTCAAAAAAAAGAACTTTCTGGCTGAAATGAAGCTTAGGAAAACAAGTACTCCCAGCAGTGCACACAAGCAACCAGAAGCATTATCCATAAGTGGTTAATAAATAAGAAGACAGGATGACAAGGCTGTTTAGAAAAGCTAGAAGGAATTGTCTCCTCTGCTGAAGGGCACCAGGAAAGGATTCCTGCATCCCCAGAAAATGTTCTCCCATGCAGTGGGTCTCAACCCTATCTGTAGATTGAAATCACCTGGGTAGGTTTTTTTTTTTTTTCCAGTTGTCCCAGAGCTCCACTGCAACCAATTAAATCAGAATTCCTGGGAGAGAGACTTAAATTATAGATCCTGAACCAACATCCCTAACATCACTTAGGAATTTGTTAGAAATGCAGAATCTCAAGCCCCACTCAAGCCCCCATTCAAGGCCTACTGAATCAGGATTTGCATTTTAGCAAGATCTCCAGGTGAGCCATGTGCCCATTAAAATTTGAGAAACGTAAGCTTAGATGACCCAAAAAAAGCTTATTTTTCCTCACAGAATAGTTACGGGGCTGACAGTCCAGGGTAGCAGGGAAGCCCTCCTCCCCACAGTCATTTAGGATCCCGGTTCCTTCCTTTTTGTTGCTCTGTCATCCCCTAGGACATTGCTAACATCGACCTGGTCAAAACTGGACCACTCTGGGTTCCAACCAGCAGCAGGGAAGGAGAGCACTGTAGGAAAACCTATTGTCCTGAGGCCTAAGACCAGAAGTGCTACACAATGTTTCTTTTCTGAATGTAGTCACAGGACCACATCTGACTCAAAGGATATTGGGATAGCGACTTTAATCATGTCTGGGAAGAAGGAGAGGACAAGTTTTGGTGAACACAGATCAGTCTCCATGCCATATATAAAATGCCCAATAAATGATAGCTATTATTACAGCTATTATTATTAACCAGGATGTATGCTTCACAAGCTTAAAATACAAATATTATATCATTTATTCTATCCTTCTAGTAAATTGCTTAAGGCCCAGAGACCTTACCAGCATGAAGTCTGAAATTCCTTCCTTGAGGCCTTATCCATTCTTTCATCCCTATAGAGTACAACATCCTAGGGCCTTTCTCAGTTCTAAAGAGTCAGTCGTACTTCCAAATGCCAGGTGAGAGAAATAACTAGAAAGTGTCTACTAGCTCACCAGTACCACTGCTTGGTGGCTACCTCATGGTCATACCAGACACTGGTCCCACCCAGTCCAAAGGCTGATTATCTCTGCCACGGAGAAGTCTTTGCTTTGCTCAGGCCACCGTCAAGCCTCTACCCATCCTTTCAAGTCAAATGGATTCACTCAGTCATCATCTCTAAGCACGAAACAATGCCCAGCTGGCTGGGTGTAGAAAGGTCCTGCCTCACCCAAGTGCTGTAGAACCACCCCTTCTCACGGTCCAAGGGCCCCATGAAGCCCTGACCCAGATTCTGAATCCAAGCTAGATATGCCCATGGTGAATTCCACTCTAGGCCCCTTGGTGTTCTTTATTTCCAACAAATATTAGCCCAGTACATCAATGTCTAATGACATTAACTCTCAAAAGAGAAGGACCAAGGACTTTATCCCTTTGCTTCCAGGGGGTTCCTTGGCTACTTGGAAAAATTACCAACTCCTACTCAAGACCAGTTCTATATACCAAGGGCTATGGTGAGGGGGCTACCTCTGGCAGACCATAAAAAAAAATCCCTTGATAATATCACCCCAGGGATAAGAGATATCTACTGGCCTTACATTTTTACAGCAAAGGGATTAACTCAAGTGATTTTTCCTATTCTAATAACTCTGCTCCAAGGCTGTTGCTGGCTATTAAAGAGGTTGGCACCATTTTAAACATCTCATCTCAGCAGTTTTCAATAACACCTAACATCTCTTCAAGGCAAGTATCATCATCATCTCTGTTTATTGTTTTAAAGAATGGAGAGTTTAAGAAATCCCCTAGTCTCAATGATCATAGAGCCAGGATTCAAAACCTGGTCTTTCTGGCTAACAAGAAAAATAATAACCTTTATTGAGCACGTTTTATTCACTGTATACTGTAAAAACTTAATAAACAGAGACTTCCCTGGTGGTCCAGTGGTTAAGACTTCACCTTCCGGTGCAGGGGGTGCAGGTTCAATCCCTGCTCGGGGAGCTAAGATCCCACATGCCTCACAGCCAAAAAAAAAAAAAAAAAAACAGAAGTAATATTGTAACAAATTCAATAAAGACTTTAAAAATGGTCCACATCAAAAAAAAATCTTCAAAAAAATAAACAGGGACTTCCCTGGTGGCACAGTGGTTAAGAGTGCGCCTGCCAATGTAGGGGACACGGTTTCGAGCCCTGGTCTGGGAAGATCCCATGGGCCGCGGAGCAACTAAGCCTGTACACCACAACTGCTGAGCCTGCGCTCTAGAGCCCACAAGCCACAACTACTGAGCCTGTGTGCCACAACTACTGAAGCCCATGTGCCTAGAGCCTGTGCTCTGCAACAAGAGAGGCGACCACAATGAGAAGCCCGCGCACTACAGTGAAGAGTAGCCCCGGCTCACCGCAGCCAGAGAAACCCCGTGCCCAGCAATGAAAACCCAACGCAGCCAAAATAAATAAATTTTTTAAAAAATTAATAAACAGAAACCTCAATTAAATAGACTTGAAAGACCAGAAGGGGCTATTCCCATACGTGACTATAGCAGAGCCCAACAGGAATAAGAACAACTCCTCTTCTTTCCCAGCAAGGACTCAAACAATGAAAAGCCATGGGCTCTTCATTTTCTCTAGCCCTCCCAACTTTCTTTTCCCATCCATAAAAGTGTTCTCCTTCCCTTCCCAACCATGTGGCTCGCCATGGTTGCAGTCCCCAAATTACAGTTCTTTGCTGATCTTGAATAAACCCATCTTTGCTGGAGAAATGTCTAGCAGTCAATTTCAGGTCAACATCTTAGTGGCCCATATGGGAACCAGAGAAGACCCTTGACAACTCTGGGTCGAATGAGCAAACAGGGACAATACCCACAAGCGAGCCCACTGTCGCTCACTACATTTCTCACCAACCCTGCAGTTTGAAGGTACATCTTTATCCTCAATCCAAGCTCACTCCCTCTTTCATTCAAAGATTTCCAGATTTTACTTGGGCTCTATGTTAAGGTTTCATCTTTCTGGTTAAGGCCTTGTTTTGTATATGAGTACTCATTTAGCACTTTGGTCTGATCTTGAGGTCAAACTGTATCAACAAACTTTGGCTCATCCTTCATGAATAAGTTGCTTCAAATGAAACTGTGGCCATTCAGCCTTCAGCCTATTCCTCAGGAAGGGGCTATCTTCCAAAAACTGGCTGAAAAAGACTTCAGCCTGGCTACTCCTCCGGGACAAGGCTATTGCCTTTGAATTGGCTGGTATTCAGGCTTGCAAGCTGTTGGACTTGAACTGTAAGCTATTTGAACCATTTGAAAACTGTTCTTTTAGACTAGAGAAAAACCTCTGAGAAATGGGATCCCAGTTACCTAAATATTTTGAGGGTGCACCCACACAATGACTCCTGCCAATTTTATGTCCTTCCTCATGCACATTTCTAACTAAAAGGACCAACCTGACCAAAGGCAAGCTAAAGTATCAATGGCCATTATGGGGAACTTTCTGAAATCCTCAAACTTAATTTCCTTAAAACCAAATTGGACTACAATAGCTCAAAATTTTCCAGAATTTAGTGGAATGCTTGTTTCAGTTGGATTTTGAGGTTTCCCAGTGTTATCAGGAATCTAAAATTGCCTCTCTGCAAAATAAAACTTTAAGATTAACTGAGGCAAACAATCGATTTAAGAAAAATAAAGTGGCCCTGAAGCCTCAGGCTCTTCTTCCTAGGCTTCTGTGTCTCAGGCTCTGCCTCCAGAGCCACCTTGTCTCTCTTCCCCTGCTCCTCAAGCCCAGACTCTGCCTCTAGTGCCATTTTCCTCCCTCCTTTCTACCCTGCCGACACCTCCTTTTCAACTTCAATACTGCCATACTAATTCTCTCACCCAACTTCCCCTTTTCTCTGAAATTCTCCCCACTCCCTCTTCCTCTGAACTTTTCAGAACCTGTCCCTTTAAAATTAAGCGTCCTGAGGATTGAGAGGCTAAGCCCTTAATTTCTTATACTCTCTGGACTGAAGCCTAACTGCAAGCCATAGTCAAAGATTTTCCCAAAGTAACCAAAGATCTTCACAGGTTCGCTGAGAAATGTTAACACAGTCGTTCAAACTAATCAACCTGGTTTCTCTGACTTACATCACCTAATTCATATGCTTGTTGGTAAAGGCCAGGCTCAACATTGGATGGGAACTGCTAATTGGGAAAACCCTGAAAGGTCTCTAGAATTACAACTGGGAGACTGGCCTGCTTATCATAGTCAGGCTTGCGCAACTGCTAGGCGACATCATTGAGCAATTCCTAGGGCTTTTCCAAAGCCTGTTGATTGGAATAAAATTCACGCTTGCACACAAAAATCTGATGAACGTGTTCGTGATTATTACACTCAACTTCAGATTATTTTTAAGGAAAATTCTGGTCTTCCTTCAGATGTTGAGTTCACATGGCTAGCTTTTGCTCTATTTTTATTTATGGACTGAACTGAGACCTTTCCCTTCTAGTAAAAAGGACCAGAATGGAATGGGAAACTACCTCCCGCCAGATTTAGTTAATCTGGCAAACCAGCTCTCTCTCATCCTAGATGAATGTCCTCAAAGGAAGACCACCAAAATTCTTAACCTTCACCTCTAGCAAATGAAGCCTGCTAAATGAAACCAAACCCTCCTAGCTTCTGCTATTATTGCAAAGATCTAGGGTACTGGAAAAGAGATCTTTACAAATGTAAGCACCTTAGGCACTTTCAGCCCTCTAACCAGCCTTTCCAACATCCTCCCGATTCTCAATGACGGACCTCCAAGGAAGTGCAGGGGCTCTTCCCAATTCTCCCTCTTAATCAGCTTGGAGAAACATGTCTCCAGATTGGGGAAGAGAAATGTTTCTCTTCCAGTCCTAATTGACACTGGAGCCACACTCTCAGTGCCCAGTACTATAAAACAGCCCTTGCCTCGGAGTACTCAAATAATTCAAATAGTGGGGATCTCCAATAAGCCTCAAGAGGTTCCTGCCTCTGAGCCCTCTGAGATACACACCCTTTTCTCCTTAGTTCCTCTGCCCCTATCCATTTATTAGACTGAGACTTCTTAGAGATGTATCATGCTGGAATTTCTTTCTCCCAAAGGGGGAAATAAATCTAGAATTTTAAAGTAGTCATGGAAGTAACCAACCAGGTGAAGTAAATGATACCTTTGACATCTTTTATTTCTTCGGTCTCTGATGATATTAGAGCTGATTCTAGAAACACTGATCATCTGTCCCTATTGAATCAGTTACCAGTTTCCTATCGGGCAAAATCTCCAACTGACGGTGGCAAAATTCATGATGTACCTCCCCCCAAGATTCAAACAGACCCCTCAAAATCTCTCCCCAAAATTAATCAATACTCTGTAAGTAAAAAAAGACCTTCAAGGTATAAAACCCATACTAGAAGATTACAAGGCTCAAGGCCTCATTATCCCTTGTAGTAATCCCTGTAACACTCCCATTTCACCAGTGAGAAAACCTAAGGGCCAAGAGTGTAGGTTTATCCGGGACCTCCAAGCAGTAAACAACATTGTTACCCCTCGACACCCTGTCATTCCTAACCCTCGAACACTACTAACATCCATCTACACAAGAGGCAAATTCTTTACTGTAACTGATTTATGCAGTGCATTCTTCAGTATTCCAGTTGATGAAGTTAGCCAATTTTTTTTTTTTTTTTTGCCTTCACTTGGGAAGAAAAATAATTCACCTGGACAGTAATGCCTCAGGGTTTTACTAAGTCCTTATTATTTCTTGCAAATCCTGAAGGCTAATCTGGATGATATAAAGTTCTCTAGAGATTCTACTTTGTTGCAATATGGAGATCAGGGGTCCCCAACCCCCAGGCCACAGACCAGTACCAGTCCGTGGCCTGTTAGGAACACGGTCACTCAGCAGGAGGTGAGCGGAGGGCGAGCAAAGCTTCATCTGTATTTACAGCCGCTCCCCATCACTCACATTACCGCCTGAGTTCCGCCTCCTGTCAGATCAGTGGCTGCATTATATTCTCAGAGGAACGTGAACCCTACTGTGAACTGCACACGCGAGGGATCTAGGTTTCATGCTCCTTATGAGAATCTAATGCCTGATGATCAGAGGTGGAGCTGAGCGGTGATGCTGGCACTGGGGAACAGCTGCAAATAAAGATTATCATTAGCAGAGAGGTTTGACGGCACAGAGAACATAATAATAAATCAATTGCTTGCAGATTCATATCAAAACCCTATCAGTGAGTGGCAAGTGACAAGCTGCATTAACAAAAAAAAAAGCAGACAAAAAAGCCTGCTAGTAGCAGGCTTTATGGTGGCAAGTGAGTTGATGAACTTCAGTTGTACACCTGCATCTGGTGGCAGGCTTTAAGTCAGAATCCGACACTTATTTTTGTCTGTGCATGGCCCACGCATTATTTTATTTTCCACTTCTGTCCGCGCCTCTTTCCCACCCTGTGCGCTTGTCTCAGTCACAGTTATGGTAAGCCCACAAGTTAACCCTAGCCAAAATGAGTAAAAAACAAATGTCGCTGGAGAGCTTCTTTGAAAAGGGGGAAAGACCCAATGATGAGGCAGCAGAAGACTCTAAGAGTGCCAACAAAGTGCTCGCTTCGGCAGCACATATACTAAGAGTGCCAACAAAAAGAAAGCTGCATTTAAAAGAAAATACCAAGAGTCCTACTTAAATTACAGGTTCATTGCAACAGGTGATTCACATTCTCCAAGCCCACTATCCAACAAAGCCATGAAACCTTCAAAAGTGCTTTGCCACGTGGAGACCAAGTACCCTACCTTAAAAGACAAAGGCTTCCCTGGTGGCGCAGTGGTTGAGGGTCCGCCTGCCGACGCAGGGGACACGGGTTCGTGCCCCGGTCCGGGAAGATCCCACATGCCGCGGAGCGGTTAGGCCCGTGAGCCATGGCTCACTGAGCCTGCGCGTCCGGAGCCTGTGCTCTGCAACGGGAGAGGCCGCAACAGTGAGAGGCCCGCGTACCGCAAAAAAAAAAAAAAAAAAAAAAAAAAAACATTAGCAGAGATTTGGAAAGAGATTGAGCCAGGGCCTTCTTTCTCCCAGCTATCACCTACCTCAGCTTTCAAAAGAATTTGAGCATTATTTCCCAACCACAAAAGATCCCCAAACTGGGAAGGAATGGATCCGCAACCCATTTGTGAATAAGCCAGGTGAATTGACTTTGCCCGTGCTGGAAGAGGATCAACTGCTTGAGATCGCAAATGACGGTGCCTTTAAAAGTATGTTTGAGACAACTTCAAATCTCCACATGTTCGAATTAAAGTCAAAGCAGAATATCCTGAGATTGCCACAAAAGCACTGAAAAGCCTGCTTCCATTTCCAACATCCTGTCTCTGTGAGGCAGGGTTTTTCTGCAGTGACAGCAACCAAAACGAGATTACAGAGTAGACTGGACATAGCAACACACTTCGGGTGTCACTGTCTCCCATCACCCTCAGATGGGACCATCTAGTTGCAGGAAAACAAGCTCAGGGCTCCTACTGATTCTGCATTATGGTGAGTTGTGTAATTATTTCATTATATATTACAATGTAATAATAATAGAAATAAAGTGCACAATAAATGTAATGTGCTTGAATCATCCCCAAACCATCCCCCCACCCTGGTCTGTGGAAAAATTGTCTTCCACAAAAGCAGTCCCTGGTACCAAAAAGGTTGGAGACTGCTGATATAGATGATCTGCTTCTCTGCCCTCCTTCTCAAGCCTCCTCAGGAAGGCGGCATCCACTTGATAAAGCTTTTCATGTTAAAGGGATATAAGGTCGCCAAGGAAAAATTGCAGTTTGTCCAAACCCAGGTTTAATATTTAGAGCATCTGATATCAGAACAGGGTTACACCTAGATCCAGATAGACTTCATGGTGTCCTAAGTTTCCCAAAACTAAGTGCCAACTTAGAAAACTTGGAGGTTTTCTTGGGCTAGTTAGTTATTACTGAAATTAGATTTCAAATTTCTCTTTTATGGCCAAACCTCTACAAGTTTTACTCAAAAATAACAACCCTGACCCAATTTTATGGGAAGAACTGGAGACACAGACTTCAGTGCCTAAAAGGAGAGTTTGATGAACCTACCTGCCCTTGGCATCCCAATTATCAAATTCCCTTTTTCCTTTTTATATAGGAAAAGGAAGGAAATGCCCTTTGGGTACTCACCTAAAAACACAAGGCCCACCAACTGGACCAGCAACTGGACCCTGTGACATGGGGATACACCCCTTGCCTTAGAGCCATTACTGCCACTGCCCTTTTGGTTAAGGCCACTGAGAAAATCATTGTGGGATCCCTTTAACCATTTTTGTACCTCATGCTGTAGAAGTCCTCCTGAATGCTCTTCATATTCAGTATTTCTCAGCTAGTTGCCTCACCTCCTATGAAGTCCTTTTGTAAACTGCTCCTGACATAACTCTTTTATGTAATAACCTTACCCAGCTACCCTTCTCCCCTCTGTCACTGACAAAGTCCCTCACCACTGCCTAACAGACCATTTCCTGATTCCTCATGATAATCTGCAGGAAAATCTTTTGGGTAATGCTGACTTCTAATGGTTCACTCACGTCCCTTATTTAAAAGATGAAATAGCAAATACTGTGCTGGGTATGCTATTACAACTCCTTTTGATGTTGTTGAGTCAGCATCTTTACCTATGGCTACTCCAGCCCAACAGGTTGCATTATCTGCTCTTACACAAGCTTGTACTTTAGCCAAGGACCAAACTGCCAATACTTCTGTTGATAGTAGATATGCTTTTGGAGTAGCTCATGATTTTGGAATGTTGTGGAAGCAACGTAACTTTCTTACTTCCAGTGGAAATTAAATTAAAACTGGCTCCTACATTCAGAAATTATTGAATGCAATACCTTTACCTGCCACTTTAGCTATTTTTAAGATTCCAAGGCATTCTAAACTTGACTCTCTGGAAGCTAAGGCAAATTGCCTTGCTAATATTTCCACAAGGAATGCTGCCTTTTTAAAGGGACCAACAACAGCCAAACCTCTGTCATGGTCTAGAGGGATAGTTCACCAAATGATAACTTAGAAAAACTGACTTAGAGAAGCCCAACAATTGGCCTCAGAAAAAAAAAAAAAAAGATTGGAAATTCAACAACTGTTGGTTTGACAAAAAGGGAAAACTCTGGTTTAGACCAAATATCAACCTAGTCCTACTGGAGACTAAAATTCCCACTCCTCACCCCAGTATATGCATTAAACCACTGGTCTACTGACAAAATGATAGCCTTATTGAACCAATATTGCAGGGAAAATATTAACCAGGCCACAAAAAGTGCCTACCTTACTATTCCACTTGTCTGATACAAACCAGGGAAGCCTGTTCATACTGCTCCCAAACACTGTAAACAGCCTAGAGGTCTGGCAAATGGATTTCATACAACTTTCTCTGTCTAATGGATATAAATCTGTTTTAGTCATGGTCTGTATGTTTTCATACTGGACTGAAGCCTTCCCTTTCAGACTACTGCCTCTCCTGTGGCTAAAGTCCTTTTGGAAAAGATTATCCCTATCTGGGGAACTCCTCGAAAACTTCATAGTGATTGAGGAATGCATTTTACTGGCCATGTACTTCAACAGGTCTGCACTGTTTTCTGGTTTTATAACACCTTTGTTATGCTTATCACCCTCAATCCTCTGGTTTTTCAAACACACTAATGGCATTATTAAGACTCAATTGGCAAAATTTGTAGAGGTCTTTCAAATAACTTGGCCAAAACATTGCCATTAATTCTTCTAAATCTCAGATCCACACCTTTTGGAACTCATAAACTCTCAGCTTTTGAGATAGTCATAGGATGCCCAATGTACTTGGCTACTGCTTCTTCTGACCCACAACTGATAAAAGTAGAGATAGTCTAATATTGCAAAGGCCTAATTGCTTCTATTAAAAATATGTCGGGGGGCTTCCCTGGTGGCGCAGTGGTTGAGTGTCCGCCTGCTGATGCAGAGGACACGGGTTCGTGCCCTGGTCCGGGAAGATCCCACATGCCGCGGAGCGGCTGGGCCCGTGAGCCATGGCCGCTGAGCCTGCGCGTCCGGAGCCTGTGCTCTGCAACGGGAGAGGCCGCAGCGGTGAGAGGCCCGCGTACCAAAAAAAAAAAAAAAAAAATATGTCGGGAGATAAAGACCTTAAGTGCCACACCTTGCAACCTGGAGATTTTGGTTATTAGAAAAGACGCCTCCAGAAGAACCTTCTTCAACCTTGCTGGAAAGGCCCCTTTCAGGTATTGCTAAGTAACCCACATGCCACCAAATTCTAGGGAATAGACTCTTGGATTCACATGAAACACCTAAATAAAGCAATGAAACGTGACTCGACCTGCACATCATCTGATGACCTGAAAGTTAAGACTGCCTGGAATTGAAGGAGAAGACAACTGACGACACAGCTTTCCCAAGATATCTAGACCAGGCCTCTTGGAAGTTTACTGCCAAACCTTTGAGATTGTACAACACTTCAGATGATCTCTAACATCTATAATCTTGATAACATATAGACTTTAGATTAAAAGTGCCTGAGAGTTCTCCCTCCAACCCTCCTTGTCTCGAATGTGACCTTAATAAGTTTCCAATCTGTCCACTTTCCCTCCAGCCTGAGACACTACATCTTTCTTAACACTGAGAGACAAAAAGCCTCTGAAACTTGAAAATCTGACTCTTGATCAGGGATGCTTTCAGAGAAAGATCTTGATCAAAAGGGGGTAATATAAAAAATTAATAAACAGAAACCTCAATTAAATAGATTTGGGAGACCAAAAGAGGGAATTCCCATGCCCTACAACGATAGCAGAGCCCAAAACGAACAAGAATGACTCCTCTTCTTCCCTGGAAAGGACTCAGTCAATGAAAAGCCATGGACTTTTGTTTACCATAGCCCTCCCAACTTACTTCTTCCCTCTGTGAAAGCACTCTTCCATTGTCGCGTGGGGACTTGCACATGGCTTGCCATGGTTGCAGAGCCAAAACTGCAATTCTCTGCCAATCCTGAATAAACCCATCTTTGCTGGAGAAATATCTAGTGGTCTATTAAGTTCAGGTCAACAGTGCTTTTAAAAACTTTTTAAAAATAATTTACATACAGAAAAGTACAGAAATCACAAGTATACAGCTTGGTGAATTTTCACAAACTGAGCACACCCACATAGTCAGTACCCACAACAAAAAGTCAACATATCCAGCACCCCCAGATACTCTCCTCATGCTACTTTCTAGTCATTCTCCACAACTAGGGCAGTCATTATTCTATTTTCTAGTTTTGCCTGTTTTTGATCTTTATATAAAGGAGTCATAAACAGTATTTACTTTTTCATACCTGGCTACTTTTACTCCATATTATGTTTGTGAGATCCATCCATGTCACATGCACATAAAGTTTATTCATTTTCATTGCTATATAACATCCTATTATTTACATATAATGGAATTTATTTATCCATTGTACTGTTGATGGGCATTGGGGTAGCTTCCAGTTTGGGGCTATTATGTCAATAAATCATGCTACTGTGAACATTCCAGTAAATGTCTCTTGGTAAATATATGTACTCATATCTATTGGGTATATACCTAGAAGCGGAATTTCTAGAACATAGGGTATGCATAGTGTTCAACGGGTAGATGCTGACCAGATACTAGTTAAGTACTTCACATGTATTAACTCTTTTAATCCTCACAAGAGTCCTAAAAATGTAGGTACTCTCATTAGCCCCCAATTATACAGGTGAGGACATAGACACATAGAGAGATTAAATAGATTAAATAGCACAACCAGTAAATAGATGAATTCTATTTAAATAGTGTTTAAATTCAGGAGGTTTAAGTCCAGAGCCTGTACTCATAACCACCACCCTGTACTCCTAAGCCAGGATTTCTTCTAGAACTATACCATTCTGTTATTTTGCTAACTAATTTTCCCCTACCATGCACTGATATAAGAATTAAAGCACACACAGACACGGGCATACAAGCTAATTCTGGGAATGGTCATTAACCACATTGATATCACTGATAAAAAACCAGCCTGAGGGACTTCCCTGGTGGCACAGTGTTTAAGAATCTGCCTGCCATTTCAGGGGACATGGGTTCAATCCCTGGTCTAGGAGGATCCCACATGCCACGGAGCAACTAAGCCCGTGTGCCACAACTGCTGAGACTGCACTCTAGAGCCCGCAAGCCACAACTACTGAGACTGCGAGCCACAACTACTGAAGCCTGCATGCCCTAGAGCCCACGCACCACAACTACTGAGCCCACGTGCTGCATCTACTGAAGCCCACGTGCCTAGAGCCCATGCTCCACAACAAGAGAAGCCACCGCAACAAAGAGTAGCCCCCGCTTGCCACAACTAGAGAAGGCCCACGCACAGAAACAAGACCCAATGCAGCCAAAAAAAAAAAAAACAGCCCAAGCCGGTCACTTACATGAGCAGTCTATGTATATATGAAAGGTTCAGATCAACCAAGGATTATTTTTATTTCTGATGGAATTAAAAATATAGGATAGGCAAGACATCCTCAGTTATATACACAGTTATCAAACATTCTATTTTAACTAGAAAACTTAGAGCCATATTCATCCCAGCTTCCTACAGCAAGTGGCAATTTTACACACTTAATCATTCAATATATTATTTGTGCTAAGTCTTTTGAGGGGATGCACATTGGGAGAGTACACATGGGGTGAACACATTCCCCATCCTCATGCATCTCACATTCTTGTAAGGGACACTAGAAATAACTATGACAGACGATAAGTGCCACAACATGGTTATAGGGCTACAGATACTCAAGGGAGGAGTGGACCACTTTTCATTCATCAATCAGTTGAAACTAAAATGGTGACATTTTGGCTGAGTCAAAAAAGATTGATTAGACTTCCCCAAAAAAGGCAGTCAGGTCAGGGAAGGAGTAATAGAATGAGCAAATGCACGGATATAGGAGGGCACCAAGTTCTTCTGGAAAACAGCCAGAAGTGGAGTATGTTGGGAACCAGAGCACATACTGGGCAGAAAACCTCACCACTCATTTTTACTGAGCACTTACTGTGTGTACTCTCATCTGACCCTCACAACAGCCCAGTGAGGTAGGCATCATTATTGCCTCTTACAAGGGAAGGTTCAGGGATATAAAAAATTAAGTTAACTTGTCCACAGCCACAGTACTTCTGAGTGCCATAGACCAGCCTTCGGTTCTGGCCCACCTGACTCCAAAGCCCCCAGTCTGCTGCCTCCTGCCAGGGGGATCTGAGGGGGCACTAGGAGCCTTCCAGGCTAAGGATTTGGACTTCATATGGAAGGCAATGTAAGACCATCAGAGCTTTAGTAAGAAACTAAGGACATAATCAGAGTAATGCTCTAAGGACAGAACACTTCAAACCATGGGTCACTACTTATTAGGAATCAATTTAAGTAGGTTTTGACTAGCATTTTTTTTTCCAAATAAAAGGATAGAATGGAATGGAATGGAAGAGAACAGAATATATCAGAATGCATCTCACATAGATTAAAATACAATTTCATAAAACTTTTGTCTCACTTTAGATAGATAACATACAGGTAAGGAAGTAGATGACTAGATAGACAGCAGAGAGATGTATGTGTATACTGTGCTGTCATCTAAACTGAATTTCTTACTGTGAGTCAGTTCTAAGAAGCTTGCCAGGAGTATAAGTATACAGGTCTGATTGGAGGAAGAGTGCCTGGGGGTAGGGAAACCAGTTAGAGGATATTTGCAGATTTCTGTAATGGACAAGAGTTTGAACTGGGGTAGTAGCAGCAGGATTCAACAGAAAGGATTTTGTGCAACAGATATATGTTTTCTCGGACTTAATCTGCACTGGAACATCATTAACCTGTTCTCTCTGCCCTCACTAGGGATCCCTCAAAGGCCCCTTCAGACTTGACTATTTCCTCACTCTCAGGAGGCTTAACTTCCATCTTGTGCCCCTCCCTAGGGCTCAAGCAAAGTAGTCTTTGATGTGTAGATTTGTTTTAAAGGAATGAAACTAACTCCTCTCTACTTAGTCCAGTAATCTGTCTGTTACAAAGCAGTGCCCTGACTTTGGACAGAAAACATTAGGCAAGCCCAGAGAGGTGCTAGGCCATAAAGATGGTCTTTTCCACTGGGCTCATTGTTAGAGGCTGTCCTGCTCTCTCAGTAGCTCTGCAATTCTGTCGCCTCCACCTTGGGCTCCCATTCCACCCTCTCAACAACCTTGCCAAGCCACTACTGTATTACTAACCCCATTTTTTAACATATGAAGAAATTGACAGAGAAGATAAAGAATGCCTTCAAGTACCCCCATCCTCAGCTAGTAAACTGGGGAAGTAAGACTGAAACCAAGGCCCATGTGACTCCTAAAGCCACATGTTCACCACCATTAGTATGCTGCCTTTCATTAAATTATGTTTCCTTTAGATTAAGAAAGTTATCTTTTTAAATTTTTATTTTAGTTGATTGTACCATAGAAAGCTAAGGATATCACTAGCCATGAGAGGAGAGAAGATAACCTTAAGATAAATAATGAAAACACATAAAATATAGTATGGCACAAAAAAATGAACATGAATTTTGCAGTTAGACCCAATTTCAAAACCCAGGTTGTTTGACCTTGGGCAAGTAACTTTAGCTCTCTGTCCCTATTTCTTCACATGTGACAATTCAATAAAATAAGTTATACAAAGAGCTCAGAATATGGCAGGTGTGCAATAAATTATACTATAGACATGAGAATACTATACCTGACACAGGCATTGCCATGAGGCATTCTGAGACCTCAATGCCAGGTTGACAAGAGGATGGAAACCATTCCAGTACGACTCAGGCTAAGAGAACTGACCTGCCCTTGCGCTTATCTGTGGGAAAGGAGTCCACCAGGCAAAATCACATTATTTAAAGGCAAGCTTGGATCTGATCCAGCCTGACACTTATACCCAAGGGGCTAGAACTGGAGGCCCGGAAAGGCAGTAAGAACATGGGAGCTGTGGAGATACTCGCAAGATGTGTCCACAGCTGTGGAGATACTGTCAAGTGGGTGACAGAATTCCAGACAGACTCATTCACGTTGAAACTTAAACTTAGCCAGAAACAAGAAAGACAAGGGGCCCATCTCCCAGGAGGAGGGGCCAACATGGGCCAGGAGCTATCAGGGCCTTTGTAAACTAAGTAATGACCCCCCCAAAAAAGATATCCATGTCAACTCCCTGGAATCTATTAATGTTACGTTATTTGGGAAAGGGATCTTTACAGACGTGATTAACTTTAGGATCTTGAAAGGAGGGGCTTATCCTGGATAATCTGGGTGAGTCCTAAAGGCAGTCAGATGGATCCTCATAAAATAGACACACAGAGAAGACACACAGGGAAGGCTATGTCAAGACGGAGGCAGAGATTGGAGTGATGAGGCTACAAGTCGAGGAATGCTAAAAGCCACCAGAAGCTGGAAGAGGCAAGGAACAGACTGTCCCTTGGAACCTTCAGAGGGAGTGTGGTCCTGCCCACACCTTGATTTCAGACTTCTGGCCTTCAGTACTGAGAGAATAAATTTCTGTTCTTTTAATCCACCAAGTTTGTAGCAATTTATCTTTGGAAGCCCTAGGAAACTACTAGAGCCCTGGAAAAGGGTTTGGGGTTTGGGCAAAGTTTCAGCCCAAGAACAGAAATGGAGTTCAATCTAAAAGTAGAAGTCCATCACACAGGGGTTCACGGGGCAGACATCAATGTGGCATTTTGCTCCCTGGATATCAGACTTAGGCCATCCCAGACTAATTCCAGATCTAACCATGATGAAGAAGAGTGAGCAATTCCTGGGAGAGCTCAGGGGCTGGTGAGGGTTCATCCTGCAGATGGGATATTTCAGTACCCACAACCAAGCAGGGCAAACAGGAACTGACAGAGCAATCAGAGACGTTCTGACAATAAATGATAAATAATTCACAGAATATGACTGCGTGCAGTCTGAGATGATGTCCATTTCATAAGAAAAAAACCCAAAGGCCAGAAAATATGCTGCTCCTTCTATGGAAGGAATCTGCCCCTTCATTCAAAGGCCAGGCCCATGCCAGCACTGGGGGCGCAGAGGTGAGCTCAAGGTCTCTCTGTAGTTCCACAGCCTCTCCTGGAGCTGAGACCTCCCTGCACGCTCAAAAGACTCATTCTCCTTCAGCTGAGAGTTTCTGTGGCTTGAACAGACCATTCTGCGCCCATATCAGCAGGAATGGGGAAAGGAAGACCTTAGCATCTCTACAGGCTTCTAATTCACAGGTCGTTGAGTCAGCCTCACTGTTAGCATACAGTGGGGATTTCCTAGTCCCCAAAAGTAGTATAATAAGAGGATTTCAATTTAAATGTTCTCAAAGGCCACACTTCTCCCCCACCTTCCTAGGCACTACAGGAGAAACAAATATGCATCAGTTCCAGCCCCTGTCCTTCAGGAGTTTGTGTCCTCATATGCAATATGAGGTCTAGACATAATCACTTAAAACTACAGAGCAGTGGGTACCTCCAAATGACACAGACAATCAGAGACAAAGAACTAGAGGGGGTAAAATAGCTTTTATTGATACGGTCAATCCGGGAATGAAAGGATTCCAAAGTGTGGCAATCTGATATTAAATTTATATCATTAATTTTATAGCCACTAAAAACAGTCTTATCCAGGATAACCAGTATGATAATGAACTAAGACAATGTAATGGTTGCAATGAAAATCTCTTGATTAAAGAATTTCTAAATTGCTTCACTTCTCTGGCCTTAACTGCTTCGTCTGTAAAACGAAAGAGTTTTATACACAATCACTAAAGTCCTCTCCATCCCCCTATAATATTCCTTGGGCAGTTCACTGTAAGGGAGACAGTTCTGTTGGCTTTATCCTTAGGGACTTCTGTGAGCTTTTCAGGTAGGTGGAGAGCTTTTGGATTTTCAGAAACCTACAGGCATCTTTTTTAAAACTATAAAGATTGATTGATAGGTGGAAGTGTGACTGAGGAAATAGAGCAACCTGGTCAGCTTAAAACCCGGGCCTCCTTCCTATGAGGCACTATGGCCAATCAGGAACACAGAAGACTACGCAGCACTAAACCCTAAGCCCCGGCCTGTGAGACATTTCTGATGGCCTCCATCCATTTGGTTCTCACTTTGCTTTCGTTATAACGCCTAGCTGCAATTCCTACTGCCCCACATGGTTCCTCAACTGATCCTTTTTTCTTTTGCTTGAATCAGGTTTAACTTTCTGAAGGCTGAAAATCATAAAGCAAAACATGATATGAAACAAGGAGGAGGGAAGAGGGAGTTGGACTCACAGAACTACAGAAGTGAAGAAATTATTTTAATGTCAAAGCCTCAAACAAAGGCTCGACTACTGACTCCTCAGAGGGACGGTGGGTTTGCGCCACATACATTAGCACTTGCCTCTTCGGGCTGATCTGTTTGTTGGTTGCTATGTGCATGGTAATAAAATGTCCATTTGGGTGGGATCAAAAATTGTATGACCCTCTTAGAGCACATCTGTGAGTACTGGCCTTTTGAACAAATGACTATAGTTCGCCAGGCCTCTGCGCTGTCAGAGGCTGCTTCCCATATACCAACTTTGAGCCTAGCCCTACCATATGGACACATGGGGGTCCATGAAAAATAGTGGCCGAGGGGCCTGAAAGCATGAGAAGGTCTGGCAAAAAAAGTGACAGGCTTTGTCCAGGCTGCCGAAGAGAAATGTACTTAGGCTAGAAAGACTGAAGAGGTGCACATCTTCAGAACGTGCCTGTGGATCCAAATACACCCTAACAGATTCTTGAGAGAGCCCCCGGCGGCCGTGTTAACCTTGTCATTGTTATTGTTAAGAGGCTACGCTCATTTCTGGCACCTAACACTGGACACATTGACAGCAACGGGGTTGATGGAAGAGGAAAGAATCTGTTTTGCAGTTAAAAAAAAAAAAACAGTTCTCAGGCCATTTGAAATCATGCCAGAGAAGTACTTGATTTCGGCATTCCTAAGCTCTCTGCGATGATGCCGCAAGTGGTATCCCCCACGTGTGATGATGTATTTCAGGGCCAGAGCTTTCTCAAGATGTTCCAAGCCTGCAGGCTCCTGATCCTTTTTCAAATTACAAAGATGATAGTATCCCAGTGAGAGTTGTGACTAGTCTAAACTCTCCACAGCTGTGAGAGATGAATGTACAAATTCCAATAAAGATTCTGCGTGTTATGGACTGAATTTACCTACACGGCATCAAGGCCTAACTCAGGACGACTTAAAAGAATCAGAGCTGCCCCCAATGCTATTTCCATTTCTTCTATAGCATTAGCTGCTGGGAAGCTGGTGACTGTTCTGTGAAGATGCCTCCTCCCTCACACCCACGCCACTGTCACTGCCCAGCGGTGGGTATCTATTTATCTATCTATTTACTTGGGAAAGTCAACAGGGCTTTGTTTTCTTATCATGGACACCTTTTCCCTAAAATACTTGCTTGGAATGCTAAGTAAATGCAATAATACACAGCACGCCACTTTTACCGTGTTTAATAATTGTATTGTCTGAAGACTCTTGGCTATACTCCTTTATGAAACATCTGACACTCGGCATGCTTTCCAAGACTGGGAAAGAGTTAAGGGACAAGGATTCACATCACTGTCTACACATATTAACAATTATAAAGAGAATAAATAAGATTCTTCACTTTGGAAAACAAAAAGACCAAAGGAATATATAATATATTTTTAAATTATCTTCTAATATGATTTGCACGAACGCAGACTCTTCCAAAGCCAAGTATACATTCATCACGTACCTCCACCTCCATTACTTAGAGGCCGCTGAAGTTCACCTGGTATCGCTCCTGACATCTGGATATTTTTTTTTTTTTTTTTGCCGCTGTGGCTTGTGGGATCTCAGTTATCTCACCAAGGACTAAACCTGGGCCACAGCAGTAAAGCCTGAAATCCTAACCACTAGGCCACCAGGGAACTCCCTGCAGATTTTTAATAGTATGCTATCATCATCCCATTTATCGAACAGCCATACACATATGTGATATGTGGCGTTTCTCATTGTAGACACTGAACTTGACTTTTCTCACTCTAACGCAAACCAGAAAGACAACACAACTGAGGTCAGAAGACCCAATGAAGAGTTGAACAAGCTGTAAGTGAAATTCTCAAAACACCAAACCTCTGGATGATCTACACATGATATTCTATTAAAACCGGAGTGGGAGTGGAAGAAGGAAACAAGCTCCAATTTTTTCCAATATTCATGTAAACAAAACACACAACTAGAAACATTTCCTCTTTTATCTTTTCATAGTCCTTCATGCAAATCTTCTACATGCTAAAAGATTCTTTCAGCCACTGGTGGTATACCTCAGATTTCATCTTTTCTAGAGAAAAATCAAATTATTAATTTAAGCCTATTAAACTGTATGGCAACTATGCATAACTCCCCCAGAACCATATTGCAAGGGCAATTTCAGTATCAAGTGGCTTATTCCTGTCTTTTTTTGGAGGCCAGTTCCAAGTACCATCATCCAGCAAAGCAAGTTAGGGAAAAACAAAACAAAACTTTAAAATATTGAGTGGGAAGTCATACAATATGCTAGGATTCTGAGAGCTAAAACAAAGAAAACTTCAGGGAGTATAACCAGGGCAGCCAGACAGGTAAGTGGAATGTTGCCTTGCTGGGAATATTCAAGGTTGGTCTGGTGGTAAACATTAGTGATGTGCTGTTAAATGCTTGACAACTAACTCTAGTGAGAAAAGTACTTTGTAGCATGTGCAATTTCCCTGGAGTAAGTACACTCAGGAAGCCTGATTCCAAGCTACCCAAGTGACATCACTAACAGGAAGTTAGGAAGAGATTCACAATAACAACCCACTGTATAGTATTTCAGATACAATAGATGTAAATAACCTCAACAGCATAAATTATAGTAAAATGTAGGGAAATAACTAGACTGTAGTGAATTTTGAGTATTGCTTTCGTTTTTTAATATATTTAACTTAATTTTTTAATAATGGTTGCATTTAACAGCTGTCTCCCAAAAGTCGAATATTTAAAGGTACGCTCTACATTCGCTCCATCACACCACTTCATGTTGCTCTTCAGGGACATTAAAGATATTCTGAACAAACAACAAACCAAATAAATGGAGCTACTAATTCAACTCGATTAAACTAGCTCCAGAGTTTCCAAGGCTGCCAACCTCTTTGCTATCCCACGTTAGAAATACTCAAAGTTCAGGTTTAGGTATGCACAGTATTTACAGCAGTACCATGAAATGACAATACCTTGCATTTTATCACGTATCACACTTTTCAAAGTAGTGTTTTTACGGCACTGTGGGACAGTCTGGCCCTGCATAGTGAATTTAAATCAGTGGGCAACAGCATTTTAGTACCTAGTGGGTAAAAAGAGTCCTTGGGAGCTGTTTGTCCAAGAGAGAGGGGCAGGGGTGGAGCTGGGAGCCCGGCAAGGAAGCCCGGAGGCTGGTCGGTGGCCCCACGGTTGCCGGTTCCCTCCTGGAAATGCACACCTCTGCAAGCAGGTGTACAGCAGCACCAGGCTTTCTTCCTTACCTCTTGTTTTCTGACGCTAACTTTAGCGATTTTACTAAAATTCAGTTTTTTCTGATGGAGAGTAAAAGGTTGGACGAGATATGCTCTAAGAGCCCTTCAAGAAGGTAACATTATTAGAGCCATAACATTCAAATATGCTCTTATCTGGCAGAACAGTTTTGCAATGTTTTCCTCACGATCTAAACATACCTGTTACTGGAGTAGATACTTGTGTGTAGACTACATAGATCTCATTGCCAAAGATAACGTCAACAGTAGTCGTGGCCGAGTGGTTAAGGCGATGGACTAGAAATCCATTGGGGTCTCCCCGCGCAGGTTCGAATCCTGCCGACTACGACCAACCAAGCTTTTGGTACAAATCCTTGTTTTCCTTTTGCAGACTTCTCCACAGATTATTTAAAGAATTTATGAACTGCTGGAATACAACTGGGACCCCAATGGGGCAAGATGAAGAGCGGATGAGGGATCTAGGCAGTCGTGTGATTGTGGTTACAACTTGAGTCCAGAAGAGGGAGATGGGACAAAACACTCCAGACAATCTGGAACAAAGAAAAGCAAAGCGTCGCGAAGTAGGAATGGACAGTTCCGTCAGACCTCTTGCCCCGCGGGAAAGCCTGTGCGCCGGAGCGTGGCTACTCCACGGCATCCTTCCGCGCGAGCGCGTCAGCGCCCAGGCATCGCGAGCTCCTAAGACAGCCGCGGAATGGCTCGCGCATGCGCGGGGGTGGCCAGCGCGCCCTGCGGATCCTCGCGTTGCCCCTGGAAACCACACGGTGCTGTAGCTACCAGAGCAAGGGAAGGACATGACGATTCAAGATGGCGAAGGACCTGGACGAGCTCTTGGATGAGGTCGAGTCCAAGTTTTGCAGACCAGACCCACTGAGACTGGGTATGGTCGAACGGCCCAGAGGCGGAGGCGGTGGCGGTGGCATCCTCAGCAGCGACCGGAACCGAGCCGAGGCGGAAGAGAATCTCAGGTTAACAGGCGGGAGGGGTGGGCTGTTCTGGTGAAGCCTGCTTCAGGTCCTAAAGCCACCCCTCCGCCGCCGGACCCAAAGAAATGTACCCCCGCCCGCGACCTCCAGCTCCTCTTCCTGCTAGGGCCCAGACTCTCAATTCCCCACTACCGGGGCCGCACACACTTCAGCTCCCCGGCCTGTAGGATCCTAACATCTCTTCCCAAGGCCCGACTCCGCCCCCCAAGCAAGCCCCAGAGGACTGGCCCCGCTGATGCCCCGCCTCTAGAGCCCGCGGTTTCGCTCAGGTTCCGATGCGGGAGAGGGGGTGCAGCTTAGGCTCTCTCTCTTGAGCCCCGAGGGGGTCACGGTGACCCGGGCTTCCGTTTGCGTGAGCGATTCTTTTCCGCTTTTGAGATTCCCGCACAGAGAACCTCATCCTATTGCCTCTGGTCCTCTTGGGACCCCATTCCCAAGGCAGAACTATTCTTGGGCCAATTGTTGGAAAAAACGATTCCATTCTAGTCCATCATTAGTTGATTTTTTTTTAAGCTCAGATAATTGAATGAGATTAGATTTAAGATTATAAGGTTTAATTATTGGTAACACTGTCTTTATTAATCCAGCCACCTTCCTTCTCCCCATGGCCCCAGCTAAGGGTACCAGATGATCTCAGGCATCCAAATTGAAATTTGGGGAATTTTCTTAAGTCTTGGCTTTTGATCCAGAAAAAGTATCTTTCAAATTTGTCAGTCATTTTTCTTCTGTGTAATTATTCAATAATAGGACTTTCTTCTTTATCTCACTTCCCCCCTCAATTGCAAAAAAACAAAATTTTTGCCAGAGTGAGTATTGTCCTTCAAAGTGATGGCTTGGGAGCCTCTGCAGTGACTCTTGCTTGAATCTCTTGGAGACGCTTGTGGAATTACACAGAGGCAGCTTTGGAACAACCCAAGAAAGTCAATCTTGTTTATTTATGGCTGCATCTGTGGGTTTTGTTTTGTTTTTGCGCACCTGCGTGTGATTTCCCAGAACCCAACACCATTGCTACCCAATTTACAAGACTTACCTCTAATGACATTTGTTTATAAAAATTCACCCTCAGAAGATAAAAACATTGAAAAGAGTCTAAAATTTAGAAGCAGAAGTTCTAAAAATTAGTCGAGTACTTGGCAGCATTCTAAAAAAATAACTGTAGAGCCAACTAAAATGACTGCTTTGGGGACTTCCCTGGCGGTTCGGTGGTTAAGACTCCGAGCTCCCAATGCAGGGGGCATGGGTTCATCCCTAGTGGGGACTCGGCCAAAAAAGATGACTGCTTTGAATGGGCTAACGCTCATTTGACTGTTTATGCAAATAGCACTCTCACTAATTTGTATATTATTATCTTGAATGCTGGACATTCTTATGTACTCATTCCCAGCACATGTACCATTCCTATCCTACAACAATGTTACCTTGCAAGTTCTTTTGTTCTTTTTATTTATTCCTTTGGGGCATGGAGAAAATTTATCAAAGAGCCTTCCAGAGCCTATTCATCTTAGGAGAACTAGCACAGAGGGATAGGATGTCTTAGAGCAGGCTGCTGAAAATGGAAAGGGTTACTAAGGTGGACGGATCCTCTCCAAGCACAGGTCCTTTTGTACCTCTCTCCGTAGCCTGTTGTTACACTACTAAAATCCATCCATAATCCTCGTAGCATCCCATCCCACCTTACTACCTCAGATTTTTCAATAATACATTTATAGAAGCTGTAACAAACCAGTACTGTTGTCATTCATGTGTTGAATTCAAGTGTTGTCATTCACTTCATTTGGCAGTGTAGTTGTAAATTATGCCAAAAAAAACCAGCAACAAAGACCCTAAACTTAATAACAAATGTAGTATATAATGTCAAATATTAAAATTTTGTCCTGAGCCAAAATTGATACCTAAAAGTTAGGAACTGATTTACATTATGAATTTATTAATAGGAGACTACCTGCCAATTGTGTAGTGATATAGTCTGTATCTCTTTTTCTTAAAAGAGTTAAAATACCGAAATTGTCCCTTAAAAATGATAGCTCTGCAGATAATAAATGACCATGACACATCTGGATGCCAGGAACTACTGCTAAGTACATCATGAAAGTACAGAGTACATCAGAGAGTACATCATGAAAACCAGAGGAGAGAATTTCTAGAGGACATCTTAGCAACCTGCTGTCACAAAAGAAATTGAAGGAATTGGTACACAAGTGTCAGGTGCTTCTGAAAGATTAAAGCTAATTGGAACCGAGAAAGGCCATTGAATATAGTGATTTGGGCAGTAGTGACTTTGAAAAAAAGAGTTTCACTATAGTTGAGGGATATAGAGGCCAGAGATGGAATATTACACCTGGAAGAAGTTTTAAATAGTTGTCTAGATTTCCTCTTTACATATAAAATGTCTGAGGTTCAGAGAGGTTAAATAATTTAAACTAGGTGGGTAGTTCTCAACAGGTGATGACTTTACCACTCAAGGCGCATTTGGCAATGTCTTGACATTTTTGATTGTCATAACTGGGGAAGGGTGTGCTACTGGCATCTAGTGGGTAGAAGCAGGGATGCTGTAAAACATCCTACAGTGCACAATAGCCTGCCCCTCTCACTGTGATACACACACACACACACACACACACACACACACACCCCAACGAATTATCTGGTCCCAAATGTCAGTATTTCTAAGGTTAAGAAACCCTTATCCAGATCACCAGCAGATGCTAAATCCAATATACTTGTAAGGAAGTAGAAATAATGGATATAGACTACTCTTCAGTAGTGAGTAAAATAGGGTGGCAGCTTCAAGAGGGGTTTTGGAATGTTTCTTTGAAGAGGAAAGCATACTTAGCATACTTGGGAAGAAACCAGTATACAGTGGAAGATATTAGGGGTAAAAGTTAGAAAGGGAAAAACTGAAGAGGCAAAGTCTGGACATAGATGGAATCAGACATTCAGTGTTAGGCAGTAGCCTCTGCGTTTTCTTACATCAGGTTAATTATCTTACTCTAAGCAGTATCAAAGGAGGGCTATAATCCTGATGTTAACAGTTTCGGAGCAAATATGTTTCTAGAAATAGAGAGTTAGTCTAAAAAAACCTGTCTTTTAAAACAAATAATTTAATGATCCAATGAAGTTATAAAGTTATAATGATATACAGCATCTGTAACGTAAACTCTCAAGAGAGTTAATCTCATTTAGTGTTAGGTGTCTAGACTGCCCTAGACTCAATTCCAAGCCTCTCCTCCCACTATTTATATGACCTTGGCGAGTTTTTGAATCTCTCAGTCCCTATATCTTCATCTATGTAAAGTATTCAGTAAATGTTAGCTATTAAATAGGAGTTCCATGCAGTAACAGTTTGTCAGTAATCCTGTGATGATTATACCCGCAGAAGGTAAACAGGCAGAGATACTCTGTCAAGCAAATGTCACTTTTTTGTGTGTATGTGTGTAATTAATCATTTGGTTATATAACCTTTGGCTCCTGTAGTAAAGAGGTATGATTATTTGACTTACAATGGAACCCTTAGGGGAAAATTAGACATATTAAAATTATCTTTGTTTATAATTCTCAGGTTCTACTTATAATTTTGTAATATTTTGTATTCTTAAATAAATGGTTGATGTAATTTAGAAAAGTGCATACCCACCTTTCTCTTATATATAACGTACAGCTTTAAACGTTGTATTTTAAGTATGTAAAAGTACACATGGGAATTTGTACCTGATGAACTACATCCTTTTTCTCAAGAATCCTAGGCTATGTCCATAGTAGGAAAAAAAAAACATCACATTTGTCCTTCTGTTATCAACTCTAGTAATGGACTTTATTTAAACAAAACTCTTCTGATGCTGGCTGACTTTATCTGCACTTAAGCTTCAGCTGTTTTCTTGTTTGTTTGTTGTTTGTTTTTTCAGATCAACAGAAACATTTAAAAAAGAACATGATCTTGACAGTCTTATTAACGAAATATTTGAAGAGCCCAACTTTGACAAAAAATGCTTTGTAAGTCAAATGTTCTAAATGTACAGTAATTCTTTCATTATCTCAAGACATGTTTAGAATAGTCTGAAAACTTACTAGAATACACAAGTATCTATAGTCCTTTGAATTCTGAGAAATACAATTATTTAAAGAAATTATTCCACTTAGATTTAAATAAGAAAAAAAGTAGAAACTGTGTTTTGCTTTTTATTTCTCAGCAAGAATGAGAAATTAGAAAAGCTGTTGAACAAAAGTCAACTTGCAGATGAAGTTGGTTACTTGTATTTATTTGTATACTGTAAGAATACTTTTCTAAAAGACCAAAATCAGCTTTCATTATAGGAATGTGCTTAGCATCTCAAATGCTTTGCCGTTGCTCTCATCCCATGAACTAATCAGTTAAGTTGGTAGTATTTTATTTTTTTAAATGCTTATATATCTATATCAACTTTATAAAAGCTCATAAAATAATATAACAGCCACCTATATATTTACTAGTCATACTGAACGTATCTTAACATTTTGCCAGATTTGCTCCTCTGGATTTTTTTTTTTTTTTGGCCACACCATGTGATTTGTGGGATTTTAGTTCCCTGACCGGGCATTGAACCCAGGGCACAGCAGTGAAAGCGCTGAGTCCCAACCACTGGATCGCCAGGGAACTCCCTGGACTTTTTTTAAAGATATAAAAATTATAGTTTAAGAACTCTCCAAATCTTACTCTACTGCCTTCCTTCCCAAAGGTAACCATTAGCCTTTCCATCCATACTTTTATACTTTTATTACATATGTATGTAACCATAAACAATTTTAACTAATGTATAGCAGTCCCTTACGTAACTCCACCGCAGTTTATCTACATCCCTGGTGATTAGACATTTTGATTATGCCAAGTTGTTGCTCTTACAAACAGTGCTTCATCAAATATCTTTGTATGTCTTTTTTTTTTTAACCCATGTATAGGAGTTTCTCTAGGATATATAAACCTAGGAAGTCACAAGGTGTGCTCATCTTCAACTTTTCTACCCATTGCCAAAATGTTTCCCAAAATGACTGTCTTATTTGTATTCTTCTCACCAGCAGTGATGAGAATGTATATACTTTCATTTTTACCAGTTTGGTAGGCACAGAATATATTTGTTAGAGATATATATATATATATATATATATATATATATATATATATATATTTGTTAGAAAGAGACCAAATGGAAGTCTAAATTACAAGGACCACAAGGAAAAAAATCTAAGAAATAAATATAATACCAAAGAGGGTTGGTTTGTTTGTTTTTAAGGTAGGGAAGATTAAAGCAAGACAGTGGACTAAAAATAACTAGGCAATGATTGTGTTAAGATTATGGTTATGGGCCACTTCTTTTTTTGTCAGACTAAAATTTAAGTGACTGGTATAGATCTTAAGCTTTGTATTTCTCTGTGCCAGAGGGGAGAGGAGTGGGAGAGGTCAGTGAAATACATGAGGGATGTACAAATACATGAGTCACAGATGAAATGTACAACATGAGGGATATAGTCAGTAATACTGTAACAGCTCTGTATGGTGACTAGACTTTCTGTGGTGATCATTTTGTAATGTATAGAAATACCAAGTCAGTATGTTTTACCCCGAAACTAACATAGTGTTGTAGGTCAATTATACTTCAATTAGAAAAACAAAGAATAAAAATAAAACCAAGTTTAAAAAATCTTAATTTCTCTAAATTTAACATTTTCAGTTCATCTGTGGTAAATTAATAAGCTGATGGCCTAGTTGAATAACATGTCAACACAATAACCATGGTGTTGAATACTCTGCGAACAGAATGCATCATAAATGCTGAATAGCAATACTAATTTAATTAGTGGTAGGAAAAAAACTACATGATGTTATTCATTGATCATCTGAGCAGTTCATTATTTAGTAAACACTACAGGGTATGTATCTGTGTGTGAGGCACTGTCTCTTCAGTTCAAGGCATTTCAGAAAGAGAAGGAAATACTTCTCTAAAGAAGTATTAGAGAAGATATACTAATCTGAAATAAAAATAGCTCTTATAATCATGAAGAATAAGCTTTTATGCACTTCTTCTGTGTGCTCCCTTTTTGAAGTTAGTTATTATATCCAGTTTTCCAGCCTGCAGGGGAGAAAGCAACCCAAGTAAACTTCTGGAGGAAAGCAGATCAATGTAAAACACTGATTGGATGAGGAAAGGAAGTGTCTCTGAATTGCTCGTCCATATGCCCACCTTGTCCTCAGAGGCCAGATGCTCTTGAGAGTATTGGTCCCTCCTCCATTGCTCGCCCGTCCTGTTGTGTTTCTTTCTTTTCTTAATTGAAGTATAGTTGACTTACAATATTATATCAGTTGCAGACTCACACAAGAAAGCCCAGAAACAACAGCAGATGTCCCAGTGTGCCAGCCTTGAGTTGCAAACACAAGCCTGGATGGCACATGGGGCGTGCTCCCAAAGACAAAAAGAGACTTAGGCACATTATTACTTTTCAGCTATGCACCAAAAATGTTTCCAGTTCTGTTTAACATCAGTTTTATTCAACAAATAAAAGAGTTAAGAGAAATAGTAAAGTATTTTTGCCTCCATTAAATTTCCTCACCTACTAGGTAAATTGATGGCATGTCTCTGCATAGTTTAAATTGCCTTCTCTCCATCCTTTCCTTGGCGGTGGTCCTAGTATGTGGTCGGCCATGTTGTTTGGTACCTTATACCAGTTAACACTTAATAAATGCTTGCTAATGATGATGTTATGTAACCATATAGGAACTACTGTATGATTGTGACTAGGTAGCTCTACATTTTCCTTGGACATCTAATGGTTGATACCATTTCATCTGATCAAAATTAATATTCCTGAAGTTACCCAGGAGTTTGGTTAGTTTATTTTTAGTTCAGGTGAGTACCATTCACAGCCTTTAAAATGAGTCTGAGGTTTTTTTACTCCTCAATTGAATTTTTCCAGGATGAAGTTTTAAATAGCAGCTCCTTCATATTAAATCATTGAACTCTAGTATTAACTGAAGAGTTATAAAGTGACTCTAAATCTTAGCATGCTAATAATGGCAGTATATCAATTTTCTAGACTAAACGTTAGCATAGTAATTCGTAAATTCCTCAGGGAGGTCTACTTCCCTTTTGCCTTTAAAGGATTTTGATCATTGTTTTCATTTCAGAAACTTTAAAATCATAGGAAATTTTAAGCCATTTTTAAAATATCCTTGTTATAAAATAAAGAATATTAGTTTTCATGTTACAATTCTCTAAGTTACCCTTGGCCTTTTATTGTTTTGTTTTTTTAACAGAAATTAAAATCTAAATCTTCAGGTAACACATCTGTCAGAGCTTCCATTCAAGGCCCTGGTAAGAGGTAAGTTGGGATTGCTTTGGTGAATTATACACACTGGTGAGCATGGTCTAGTAGATTTTGTTACCGTTTAACAACATTGAGCAACAAAGCACCACTGGTCGGCTTTCAGGAGACAGACCAACAGCAGCATTTTTCAGTGTTCTTATGGTCTGTGACTCCTTAGTGTAAAGGAACTTGAATGGGAGGTTATTGCTATTGTAAATAATTTTCTGCTGCATAAAAAAAAAAAGTGTGAATGTTTCTCAAAATTAATGTTCTGTTATATTCTTCAGTATTTACTTTGTCCCTTACGTTATTTGGCAAACACATTTTTCTGTGACTCATTTTAACTCCTTGAGTGTTCCTGAATATACAGGTTTTATCCAATAACACACTGACCCTGAAATAAATACCTCTTCCTTGAAATAGTTGGCTTGCTCAGGAAAATATACAATTTGATTACAAGAATATAGAGTCAATGAGGCCAAATTAACTTCTCATGTTTCTTTTATGTTTTAATTTTATTTTTCTTCCGTCTGTTGAACATGTCCAGCTGCAGCCCAGTATACCTTGGTGGAAGTGCTGTTCCATGTGGGGTTGGGACAAATACTTCACAGAGGTAAGATGTCAGAAATATGTTATACTTTCTTAATTAGTTTTTTCCAAATTGATACCCTGTTAAAACATAGTTCTTATCATCTTGGCATGAGTCTGTTTCATAATAAAAGGTATATTTTGTTAGCCAGTGTAAGAACACTTTACTGAAATACTGATTATTATTGGGTGATAGTTGTTAAAAGCTATGGTGTTGGGTATGTGTTGTTCATTGTGTTGACACCCTTCTTTAAGAGCCACTTGAAGTGCCTGGATCACTTCCATCCCAGCTTGGTTTCCACAAGACACCAGGAGTTGAGCTTCTATCTTGCCATTTTTCCTTCCAGGCAGTGAAAACCAGTGAGTAGGACAGGTGAACTATATGATGTGTCACCCCCATTGCCTTGGCCAGTCAGCATGAGAAGCTGTGGGTCTCTAGTACCCAAGGAGTTCTTAAGCACAGTCTCTTGATTTTACATATTTCAAAAGGAGAAAGCCTCCTTTTGTTGTCTCTTCCCCAACCCTCCTTTCACCCAGGATCTCACTCAGTACCTCTTTCAGGGCAATCTTATGGTCATGATGCTACCTACCCCAAGCCCCTATCAGCCTCAGACTCCTAGCCTATTCCATTGTCATTGTCGTAAAGTGGGGAAACAGATCGATTTTCAGCAATTTTTTTTTTTATTGAAGTATAGTTGATTTACAATGTTGTGTTAATTTCTACTGTACAGCAAAGTGATTCAGTTATACATATATATACATTCTTTTTCATACTCTTTTCTATTATGGTTTATCACAGGATATTGAATATAGTTCCGTATGCTATACAGTAGGACCTTATTGTTTATCCATTTTATATATGATAGTTTGTGTCTGCTAATCCCAAACTCCCAAGCCATCCCTCCCCCACCCACCTGCCCCTTGGCAACCACAAGTCTGTTCTCTATGTCTGTGAGTCTATTTCTGTTTTGTAGATAAGTTCACTTGTGTTGTATTTTAGATTCCACATATAAGTGATATCATATGTTTTTCTCTTTCTGACTTACTTCACTTGGTATATAATCTCTAGGCCCATCCATGTTGCTGAAAATGACATTATTTCATTCTTTATTATGGCTGAGTAGTATTCCATTGTATATATGTGCCACATCTTCTTTATCCATTCATCTGTCGATGGACATTTAGGTTGTTTCCATGTCTTGTCTGTTGTAAGTAGTTCAGCAAATCATTTTACTGTCCTGTTAAGTTTGGTTCTATTTTTATAGAGGCCTACTTAACTAGATTATTATATTTTGTCTAGTTATTTCTAAAGCACTTTTTCATTTTCTGATAAAAGAAGTAAAAGACTGAGCTGTATGATTGCATTCTGATCACGTTTCAGGAGAGATAACCATTATATTGAATAATGGAAGTGGGATCCAAAAGGACATTGTTGGAGGGTTGTGGTAGAGCTGGCCTAGATCCGAGGAGGCCTGGAAAAAAAGGGCTATAGGACCAGAGGGAAACTGGGAATCTGGGGAAGCCTAGACCAGGAACACCAGGCAGCAGACAGGCTATAGCAACCCACAGGGGTGATGCCTGCTGTGAGGGCTGTAAATAAAGAGTTGATAGCACCTGAATCGTCGTGCGTTGAGGACTGTCTATTCAAAGGATTAGAGACACACACTGCCCTTAGAGAAGAATACAGTCTGGCTGCTTATCAATCCTGACTTACTGTGTCTACCCAGTTGGATTTGTCTCAGTCATTGCCAGACCACTCGGCCTCGAATCCAGGCTTCCCTCAAGTCATCCTTGAGCTATACGGCAAACGTTTCCTAGTTACCATCCACTTCCATCTTCTGTAGTCTCACCCACATAGAGCATTAAAGAAAATATACCTAACATAACATTTTGAGCACCTCTCCCCTGTTCAGAAGGAAAATGAGAGCTGCCGTCTGTCTCATATTAACTCTAAACTCATTGTTTGCTTTACCAAATTGTTGTTCTTCCTCTTCTCTTTTTAGTTCTTTCACCTCCAGTTAAAGCCTGGGCTAGATACTCTACTTCCACTAGAACACTTGTTATCCTTCTACTTTCCACTTATATTTTTCTACCTCTGAATATTTTTACACTTACTCCCTGTCTAGAATGACAGTCCTTTCTAATGCATGTCCCCACTGTCTTACCTGCTTAATTCACTTACTGTAGACTCATTTTGTCATTCTGTTTGAACTTCCTTTTCCTTTTCTTTTTTTAAATATTCATTGAATGCCCTCTATGTCCTAGGTACTAGATACCAAAAAAGGTAAAACACTGGCCAGTAGAGAAACTGATAAAGAAACACATGATTATACCCAGGGCATGAAGAAAAAGGGCTCTGATGACAGAATACCTAAGTTCAGATATTCACTCTGCCTCTTACAAGCTGTGAAGCCTTGAGAAGGGATATAATCTTACAAAACCTCAGTTTCCTCACCCATAAATACTTTAGTTTTTATGGGTGAGGAAACTGAGTTATTGTAAGGATTAAATGAGATAATACATTAAAATTGTGCCCATGTTGCAGGTCAGCTAGCTACTATAGGTACAGTTATTTGGAGTTGTTTGTGGGTATTTCTCGTCTGTTTGTGCTGCCTTCTCATTGTGTTATACCTCAGCTGCAAGAATCCTATATTCTACTACTTTTCCATTTTATCTCAGGAAATATCTCTATGTGTTCTGGTTTACTTCCAAGAGTAAATATTTTATTAAGATTCTCTTTTATGTAGTATATTTTTACATGTACTTTGATTTAGTTCTAGCAGAGAAGAATCTCGTTCCAGATGGAATTTCAGTGTATGCCTATTATATAACATTGATCCATGAGAATACCACAATCTTTCAACCCCATTCCTACCTTTTGCACAGTGACAAGAAGGGAAAACACATACAATTTGCATATATATGCACAGGTAAATGTTTATATTCACAGATCTTCTTCACCCATCACAAAGATACTAATCATTGACCACCTTCTTCATGGCATAGATCAACACACACAGAAAGATAAGCACATACATACTCATGTGCATGTAAAATATTATATGTATGAAGTACTTTATACTGTCCAGAGCACTTTTTTGTAAGTATATGTGTATTGGTTCACCTGCTTCACAGGGAAAAACCAAGATGCAGGTAGAGCAAGAATTTTTAACCCCATTTTATAAATGAGCAAATTGAGGCACTGATGTTAAATTCATTAAACACGTATTAATTCATCATGTCCTTGCTTAGTCCTAGGTTTTGAGTGAACACATTGTGGTGAACAAATAAATAGACACTTCCCTGCCCTCAATGAGCTTTCAGTCTAGATGAGGAAAGAGACTTTAATTCCACAAATAACTATTTAATTTCCACATGATATGTAATGTGAAGGGTAAGTACAGAATACTATAAGCATAGATAATTGGCATCCTAACTAATATGAAGTGTTAGGGAATGCTTTCCTAAGCAAATAACATTTAATCAGACTATGATATGATAAATAAGTAGGAATTAAGCAAAGACAGGGGAGCCTTGGAGCCAGAGGACCCACCACGTTAGACGATCCCTGAGCTGGAAGGAGCCAGGGGTGTGGGAGGAACAGGGAGCAGCCAGGTGAGCTGGAGTGTAGTGAGTGGGGGAAAGAATGGCTCCTGGTGGGGCTGGAGAGGTAGTCAGGGGACGTTTGGTTTGGGGTCCCCTGGAGGATTTTAGAAAAATATGTCCTATAGCAGTGGAAGCCATTGGGTTGTTTGGGGGTTTTTTTAAGCGGGTAGGGATGACATAATCATATTTGTGTTTCTAAAGAAAGAAATTTTGGTTCCAGAATGGAAAATGGATTGGAAGTTGGAGGGACAAGACAGGAGAGAACACAGGGAGACCAGTCAACAGGCAGTAGGTACCGGTGGTCCAGGAAAGAGACAGGGATGGCAGCTGTGACCTAAGTGGTAGCAGTGGCTGTAGGGAAAAAGGGTCACACTTGAGATATTAGAACATAGAATTGACAGAATTCAGTGATTAAATGGCTCTTGGAGGCAAGAGAGAAAGTTGTCAAGAATGACTCCCAAGCCCTGTGCCTTGCCCAAGGCAAGGACTCCAACGTGTAACTTTACGCCTAGTCCATTATTCCTTCTAGTATACCAATTTGCAGACGCTTTTATAATGTATGTAAGAGGGAAGCCGCTTTTGTTATTGCAGCTGTTGTTTTCCAGCTGCCCAAACAGCAAGACTCCCCAGTCTACTGTGTAGATCTGAAGGATTTGACTGAGAACCAGGGTCTGTGCAGAAGACTATATTGGGCTATATTTGGGACATTCCCACCACTAACATCTTTAAAATAGTAAAGATTTTACTTACTAGCCTGATAAAAGGACAAAGCTGTTGATGACACTTCCATGTTTGTATTTACTCACATTTTCGAGGAAAGACCTGACAATTTATCTTTCATTGGAACCATGACTTTATGTTAGATATTCTTTTATATATAGTTATAAAAGAAAAATATATTTAAGCCCTGAAAATAAGCACTGATTTACATGCCTAGGGCATGAAGGAAATCGGGTCTGTTCTGCCTCTTTTTCATGTGTTATGTTTGTTTAATTTTTGGATCAAGCTCTGATTTGAGAGTAATCTCGAATGATTTTAGAGTGTAAAGATTTGAATCTTTTACCCACTTGGTATAAAGGGGAAGAGCAGTAGCAAAGCATGGTGGCATTAATAAGATATAGATAAAACCAAGGTGTTATTTTCAAGCCAAATTGAATTTTACTCTCCTCGTTATTTTTTAAACTACTTGCAAGCCTGGATTATTCCATAGACTGGTATAATAATGGTCTAATAGAGTGAATCGTAGCAGCAGAATGATTTCTTAGCTGCAAGTTAGTTTTATTTTTCTCAAAGGACAGTGTTGGTAGGAAAATATGGTAGTGTGAATAGATTTGAATAAACTGCTAAATTTTAAATTAAAAAGCTGTATTTAACATTATGGTTGAAATTTTACACATACAGAATGTCAGGAAATTCTAAATTATAGTTCCCACAACAGCAGTAATTCAGCCAAATTGCACATATGTATTAAGGCATTAAAGTTAACACTCTGTGCAATCATGTAATAAATACATATGCATAAGAAAGCAAGTTATAGCAGCTTTGGGAACCATCATTTTGCATTTCCTGACTTGTACATTCAAAATCCAAGTTCAAATGTGTACAAATGTAATTGTGTTGAATTTCCATATGTACAAATTCAACTTCATAAATTGCTAACAGTTTAAAAGGAAATATGGAATTGTTTATGAAACTTAAGATTTTAAGTGTTTAATTATTGTTGTGATTAATGTTTTTAGAAATACAAAGCATTCATTCTCAAAGAAACTTCCAGGCCAAAATATATTTGCAATTTTGAAGTTAAGTTATCTGAATTTTAGAGGGAAATAAGTGAAAAAAAATATAGTGATGGATTTTATTTTATTTTTTAATTGCAGAAGTATTATATGCTTTTTGAAAAAGATAAAAAGTCAAAATGTATAAGGAGAAAGATAGTACTCTCCTTCCTTCCTCTCCATTCCCACCCCTCCTGAGGCAACCAGTGATAGCTGCATGGTATATTACCTTCCACATTTTTCTCCATGTTCTTACAAACTTGTTATAAACACCTATACAGGAAAATTTGTGGGGTAGTTTTTACAAAGACAGGATCATGTTATATATGTTATTGTGTACCTTGCCTTGTGCACCTCTATGTCAGTAGTTAAATCTAATTAACTCTTTTATCAACTGCCTAATATTCCATAGTACAAATGTTATTCAGTCTTTTCCCTCTTTGATAGCTATCCAGGTGGTATCCTGTTTTTTGCCACTTCAGCAGCACTGCAGTAGAAATTATTCTTGAGATACACGCCTATACTCTGGTGCTTTTATTTATATGTAATATATTCCCCAAAATGGGATTGCTAGTGCAGCAGCTAGGTATAATTTTAATTGTAAAATTATGCCAAGATTTTTCCCAAAAGGTTATAGCAGTTCACATACCCACCAGAAATGTCTGAGAGGGCTAATTTTTGCTAACTTAATTGGTTTAAATATATATTTCATGGTTGCTTGAAATTTTAATTCTTTATGTAGTATTTTAACTTTTTAATAAATGCTGTATACCAGGCACTGTCATGAGCACTTTATCAATATTAACTTGGTTAGCTCCTCATAATTCTTCTATGAGGTGTGCATTATTATCCCCATTTTACAGATAGGGAAACTGAGTCACAGAAGTTAAGTTACTTGACTATAGTTACACAGCTAGGGAATCAGCATTTGAACGTAGGCAATCTTATCTACACTCTTTAACTACTAATCTATGCTACCTATATTAGTGACATAGTGACATTATATTTTTAGAGTTTCTTTCTTTGTTGTCATTTGTAAGCACTCTTTATCAGTATAAGTATTTGACTATGTGTTGAAAATGTTTTCTTTCAGTCTATTATTGGTCTTTTCACTTTGTTTTTGGTATCTTTAAAACTCTTGTTATTTCCTTTTAATTTTTAGATGATCAAATGTATCTACATTGATTCTAGTTTTAAAATACTTCAGACAATGGAGAAGTTTTCTTTAAATCACAATTATTATACAAATCAAATGGTTTGCAGCAGCAATTCATAATTCTTACCATATATTATCATTTTACTCCTGAAGTTACTATGTACTATATGAATTTTGAGATTTGCTTGGCATTTTGGTTCCTCAGGTTGTCACTGAGTAACTGTTATGTGCTGAGTATCGTTCTAGCAGTTCTACCCTCTCTCATCAGCAGCATTTTTCCCTTCATTGCATCTTTGCCATCAGTATACAAACCGACTCTTTCTCCTTCTTAAATATAACCTTCTATTAACCCCACTTCCTTTACCAACTACCACTCCACTTAAAGAAACTGCTTAGATATACCTCACCAGTGAAGCCTATGCAGACTCTTGTATTTAAAATTATAACACACTTCCTCCCAGTACTTTCAATTTTATCGACTCTACTTTTTATTTCATTTAAAGCACTTTTTACCTTCTAACGTGCTACATAATTTATGAGTATTTCTTCTCGAATTAGAATCTAAGCTGTTTGAGGACAGAATCTCGCCAGCACATAGTAGTCTTTCAGTAAATACTTTTTAAGTGAGTGAATGAATACATTAATGCCAAGTAGTGGGGAAACAGAAACAAATAAGTTATTGTCCCAGCACAGAGAAGATATTGTCCCAGCATTTCAATACAATGTGACAAATTCTGTGGTAGAGGCATCCTGAAATTTTCATTAGGAAGGGAAACACGTAAAGAAGGCAGCTTAAGTGAAGATCTCCCTCAGACAAATTTGAAAACCATTGAACTAAAAGATCTACACATCCATTTTTTTCTTTTATATATGTAAATATACATGTGTGCATATATGTATCAGTATGCAAGATCTTAGTAAAATAGGTAGGTTTGTGCAGAAATTTAACCTGAAAGTTCAAATAGGTAATCAGACCAATAGTATAAAAATTTATACTCAGATTCATCTTTACTTTTCTGTTGTTTACTCGGTAATCTGTAATATGTGGTATAGTCTGTGAATAAATCAGCATATTTTCATATTTAAATTTAACAGTAATTTCTAACGTACAGTTCTTTTTCTCTGAACAGAGCATGTGACCATCTGCGTTGTATAGCCTGTGATTTCTGGGTAGTAAGCTGCGATGACTATGGGTGGGACAAATCATGTGATTACCTGTTTTTCAGGTATGTTTCTAAAGAACTTCACTCTGTGAAAAAATGTACTTAATATATAACTTTATATTTCTTACTGTGCAGTAATGCCTCTTGGTGACCTTGGCCAGATTGTGTGGCCTCCACCTCTTTGATATTTCTCGCATCATCTCCTCCTTTCCATCTGTCTGCTGTCAGCCTAGTTAAGGACATGTTACTTCTGGACAGGAGTTCAGAAGTAGCCTCCTCACTGATTTTCCTGTGTACAATCTCTTCTTCCAGACCACCCTTCACTTGCTGAGAATTAAAGCATAACTCTGAGTATGCCATCCTCTTGCCCAAAACCCTTCTGCTTACAGAATAATGTCCAAATTCCTCAGCATGGCATTCAAGACCTTCCATAATCCAGTCCCCAACTATCTATTACCCAGCTTTGTTTGTCTTTCCATGGTATACTTTTCACCTTTGCAAGATTTTAGCTACATCAAAACAATGCTCCCGGGGCTTCCCTGGTGGCACAGTGGTTGAGAGTCCACCTGCTGATGCAGGGGACACAGGTTCGTGTCCCGGTCCGGGAAGATCCCACATACCGTGGAGCGGCTGGGCCCGTGAGCCATGGCCACTGAGCCTGCGTGTCCGGAGCCTGTGCTCCGCAACGGGAGAGGTTGCAACAGTGAGAGGCCCGCATACTGCAAAAAAAAAAAAAAAAAAAAAACAATGCTCCCATAATGCTCCCATTCCCTATGACTTTGTATAAACTCTCCACCTCTTGGGCTACCTTCCCACCATTTTATCTACCTAAACCCTACCTGTCCCTCAGGGTATGGTTCATTGCTCATCTTCTATGATTCCCTTACCACTCTCTCAACTTGGAAGTAAACTCATCCTCTTCCGTGTGTCCACAGCATGTTGTACCGGTTATAGCACTTACTGTAATAAAAGACTGAAAATATCTTAGGTTGGTGTATGTCTGCCTCCCTCCTTGTGGTTGGGATAGTGTCTTACTTATATTTTTGTAATTTGTACATCCTTAAATACTCAGTGAATACCTAATGTTTTTAAGTTATAAAAATGTATCTGAACTATACATTCACATTTTCAAATAAAAATTAAGGGCTAAAAATTAGTAAAGTACACATATCATGCATTTTTGGCCCCCCAAACCTGTGCCTAAGCAAAGACTATATTTTCAGATACAAGTCATCAGAATTATTGCAGCACTCTTCAGTAGCATAAAGAAAACCATGCGAGGCTTTCTTCACACCTCTCTGGCATCCATTCTCATGTAAATCTCTAGGAGTCTCCTCTAGTGTTAATGTAAGAGTTTTTAAACTTTTCACATCAAGAACTGTTCTGAAAATCTGAATCCTCTCAACATACACACAGAAAGATTCAAATATACAGATACATAGAAAAATTACAATTTGAGAGATTTCATAGTATCCAACCCAAATAAAGCCTAGTGTGGTCCCAAAATCCCAGGTCAAGAGCCCGTACTCTTTGGGGCTCTGAAGCTCAGATTAAGAAATGTAGACTGTAAAGTGGTAGATGAAACCATGAAACTGGATGATATTACCCAGAAAGGTGACTTGGAAGCCTGTCAGTGAATGCAGAGTTAAGGGATCATTTAGTTAAGATAGGAGATGCTGGGACTTCCCTGGTCCAGTGGTTCCCTTAACCACTGGTCCAGTGGTTAAGAATCAGTCTTGCAATGCAGGGGACGCTGGTTCGATCTCTGGTCAGGGAACTGAGATCCGAAATGCTGCAGGGCAACTAAACTCATGTGCTGCAGCTAGAGAGCCCGCATGCCGCAACTACAGAGCCCACACACTCTGGGGCCCATGTGCCACAACCAGAGAGAAGCCCGCACACCACAACGAAGAGCCTGCATGCCACAACGAAAGATCCCACGTGCTGCAGCTAAGACCTGACACAACCAAAAATAAATAAATAAATAAATATTTTTTTAAAAAAGATAGGAGATGCTTTGATGTTTATATTGTGGGGGGGGGGTGGGGAAGACAAGAGAAGGGAAGGTTATGTGAATAACAAGGTCCTGGAGGCTTTGGGGTCTAGAGTGCTGATGGAAAGTGGGCCTTGGATAGGAAGAGGCCGCCTCTGTGCCTGGGTGGAAAGAGGTCATATACTGATGTGTTCAAGGGGACAGCTAGGAAATGGAGGCCTTTTCACATCTCACTGCCTGATTTTGTGAAGGAAGATGTGATCTGCTTGAAAGTAGAGGGGAGAGGAAACACTTGAGGGCAATAAGTGTATCCTAGCTTTGAGAAGTTCTAGAACTTTCTAAAAGAAGTATAAGCTATACTTGACCATCCTGCCATGATAGCTAAATAAAATGCTCTTATTTTTCTATTAAACTGTGTTTGCTTTATGGGAAATAATGAAATTTTCTTTCTCAGCTTTTAAAATATGCACTACTTGAAATGTATTAATTATTGATAGTTCCTTGGCTTTCATGATTCCTACTCCTGAAATCTCTAAGTATTCAATCAAGTGTGACATGTTAAGTTTGTCAAAATATATTGCAGATTGAATAAAGGACAGTCCTTCATTTAGCCATTTAGTTTTCATTAAACACATTTAGTTTTGTTTGGCTTTTTTCTTTGCAGTAGAACTTATTCAGTTCTTCCCCTATCTCACTGTAACCTTAGCTAAGTTGTTCAGCTGGTCAAAGTCTCAGTTTCCTGAAGTCAGACAGTTGGCCTGGAAAATCTCTTAGGTTTTGTTAGGGTCTAACCTCAATTGTGCCTGAATTTTGTGCAGTACTGAATGTGGTGCCCATTGGCCACCAGAGGGCACTTTGTTTCCTGCTTTCTGTAGCAGTGACATCAACAGTTAACAGTGTATTTCTTTCTTTAAAAGTACTTATACTGTATTTCATCATTTCACTATGTATTTTTTCATCATTTCACTTTGAATTTTTTCATTTTCTTTTGTCATGGAATATTTACATAAATTCAGTACATGGACTATGAAAATCATAATTGATTTCCTATTAATTAAATTTAACTTCTGCAGTCTTTTTTGTAATAGCATCAAGTCAGATGGTTATCGTTTTTCATGAGTTCTGCGCATAGGTTTAATTATGTTAAAATTACTGACATTTATTTCAGGATAGGCATTTGTTTTGTTTCTGGTAGTGTACGTAAATAAGCAGATCATTGAAACAAATGAGATATAATATGAATTCAACACATAGAAATAACAAGCACTTTTTCTCTATTAATGAAAAATTTCTATAGTTAACCCATCAGAAGCCTGTTATCTTTATGCCTCTTATATGCCCTCCATTTGCCACACTGCTGGCTTTATTTTTTTTTTTTTTTTTTTTGTGGTACACGGGCCTCTCACTGTTGTGGCCTCTCCCGTTGCGGAGCACAGGCTCCGGACGCGCAGGCTCAGCGACCATGGCTCATGGGCCCAGCCGCTCCACAGCACGTGGGATCTTCCCGGACCAGGGCACGACCCGTGTCCCCTGCATCGGCAGGCAGACTCTCAACCACTGCGCCACCAGGGAAGCCCCTCCACACTGCAGGCTTTTAAAATATGGCACAGGTGAGTATTTGAGGTAGGACATGAACCACCATCTTTTCCACTCTATTCTTATATCATGTAGTCTCTGATAAGACAGATCAATAATTCTTCTCTTTAGGTCACTGTGTTCTACAACAGCCTTAATAAACAGACCTAGAGGATTGCCATTTAAAAACATTGAAATCCTCAGAAAGAGAACGCCAAAGTGTATCTTCTGTTTTTCATGTGAGAGCACCAGGTAGTTTAGCGTTTGGATGTTGTGAAGATAGGAAAATAAAGCAGTTAGAATTTCTTTTTTGTTTTTTTAAGTCATTAAGCACTGAACAAAGCTACTATGCTAAAACCTTCTTATTTTACTAATAGGAACAATATGCCAGAATTCCACAAATTAAAAACAAAGTTGGTAAAGAAGAAAGGAACACGGGCATACGCCTGCCAGTGCAGCTGGAGAACCATTGAAGAGCTGACTGACCTTCAGACGGATCATCACCTTCGCTGGGTTTGCGGTAAACACTGAGAACACAGACTTTCCACATTCAGACAAATGCATCCATGAGAACAGTCTCTATTAACTGTCACAATATTTAGGTAAAGGTACATAGTATCATGCCTTTTGGAAAAGACAGGAAATTTCATTTAATGGCTGTATAAATTTTCAAAGACCAAATGGACTTGGGAAGATAATGTGCTTTAATGTTTTGGAATTATTCCTTTTTGATATATGGACATTTCACTTAGGAAGTAAGGTAACAAGTTATCCAAATACTTCTTTGCTAGCCTGTCCCCTGTTAAATAGAAATTTCATTGTGGAGTTTCATACAAATGTATAGCCATTCAGTAGCAACTGCAGTGTTACTGACTGCTAGTATACTTAGCATAAACATTCCTCTTTATAGCAGTTAAAAGGGATAAAGCTGGCCCTGCAGAGAGGTCATTGAGGGGTGTACACATCACCTCTTCCAGTCAAATCTGTTGTTAGCAAAGATCATAATTTAGACATGTCAGAAACTATGTGATCAGTGGCTAATTGAAGGGTTTTCGGGAGTATAGGTATATATTGTAGGTGAAAACACTGCCTGTATCTGATCTAACTTCACCAATTCAAAGCAATACTATGCACAGTAGTAAGTATATATTACCAGTTTTAGCTTATTTCTCCTCCTTTTGTTCATTTAGATATCAGAAGTTATTTAGTTTGCTCTTTTAGCAAGTATTCATTTCTATATAAAAGTGGGTTTTTTTGATGCACCTAAAAGTACAAGGAAAAATCCTAATACAGACAGGTCGGTTTTGGATTTTCCAAGTACCTTCTTGCCTTTAATGCCCTAAAACTCCATTAAGTAAAGAGAACAGCAAGTAAAATATATTCTCAGGCAGCCTGTAGATTTTTCTGGTAGGATCAGGTTGACATACTGTTTATTGGTGAGTACATGAAAAAAGAAAGCATAGCTGAACCAACAGGTAGCCTGTTGGGCTCCTTCTTAGTATGACTAAGACTTGAGGAGCCCTACAGTAGCAGCACATTCAGAAGATTGGTTACCTCAAAATTACCAGCTCGCAGCCCCATCAAGAGATTCCAATTTGCCAGCAGCTCTTTACCGCCTGTGTCTAATATATTGTTCAAATGCATGACACAGGCTTGCTGAAAGCGAGGAACTGAAGCAAAGTTATGATCTGCGTAGTCTTATACTGAATCTGTTCCAGCCATTTTACTCAGGCAAAGAAAGATCTGGTCATTAAACTCCTTCTCCTAACCATGACACATTTGCATATGTGTATCACTTGCTCCAGTAAGTCTAGTATTCCAACAGGATAAATCTCATTGTGGCAGATGCTCACATTTTTTGTATTAAGAATATGTTTACCAATCTTATCTTTCAATAAAAATTTTTTACCCCCTGAACTTTTATCTCAGTGTAATTGTGTCGGAAACATAGTGGGGGACTTCCCTGGTGGCGCAGTGGTTAAGAATCCACCTGCCAATGCAGGGGACATGGCTTTGAGCCCTGGTCTGGGAAGATCCCACATGCCACGGAGCAACTAAGCCTGTGTCCCACAGCTACTGAGCCTGCATTCTAGAGCCCGCGAGCCACAACTACTGAGCCTGCATGCCACAACTACTGAAGCCTGCATGCCTAGAACCCGTGCCCTGCAACAAGAGAAGCCACCTCAATGAGAAGCCTGCACACCTCAGTGAAGAGTAGCCCCTGCTCACCGCAACTAGAAAAAGCCCGCGTGCAGCAACGAAGACCCAATGCAGTCAAATAAATAAATAAATACATACATACATTAAAAAAAAAAATTGATCCTTTTAAAGAAAATAAAAAAGGAAATGGGGATTTGGATTGAAGTTGCCTATTTCAAAAATAGCAAAGCAACAAGATCCACACATTCAGAACCTCATGGAATTTGGCACATTTAATCATAATGGTGATTTCTTTTTAATTTAAATGAGCAAATTTACTAAATTATGGATTTGAAATTTTTTTCCTCTTTTATTATTTCATCATAACTATTCTATAACTTAGATATGTTGCCCATGTTTGGCATTCCATAACATAATAATTATAATAATTAGTTCTCTAATGTCAGAAATGTATAAATGAGTTCACATTTTTGTTGGCAATTCATAAACTTTTTAATATTGTATAATTTTTAATCGAAAATGTAGAAAGAGTATTATGTTTATATACAAATGTATAGATTATTACCAGTTGTAATTTAAGCCAAAATGCAGCTATTTTAGTATCAATGTAGAAGAACAGTATAGTTTCTAATCAACTATAATTTTTAAGGACAAAGTCTGTAAAACTTTCAAGATGTTTTGCATATTTATTTTCAATATTCATAATAATTTTCTACCTTTAATGAGTATTTTTTATCAAGCCAGGTAGCTACTTTATTTGAACTGCATTGTACTCTCAGACACTTATCTTGCCTAGAAATGAATAAATAATAAGTAGCTTTACTCTGTATTTAGGTGTATTTTTTTGTTTTATAATAAAATACTCATTTGGGGATTAATTTGATATAATTTTGATAATTTCCTTTAAAATGTCAACAAAATGTTTCCAACCATCCAGTTGAACAAAGAATTTATTTATTTTCATCGGGGAAGAGAGGCATGCCATAAGTTTTAGTGTGGGTGTAAGCGTGAATTTGTGCACATGCACGTGTAAGAGAGTGTAGTAGCTGAAAGAACAGGTCCAAGTGCAGGAAGGAGCCATGTTGATATGGTGGTGTGCATCCAGACCTGTACGATGATGTCAGTACACTTAACACTTCTTTTCTTGGGCCAAAGAAGATGGCATCAAACTATGGTTTCTAATCGTCTTCCTTCCTTTTCTTACTCATCTGATATTTTTAAATGTGGTGGGAAAAAGGTCCTGAATCCAGTAAGTATTGTGATGAAGCTCAACAGTAACTCGAATGTTGATTTTTTTTTTCAGCTGTTAGGTTTTAACAAAACTTCTATCAGCTGATACCAGCTAGTAATCAGCTTTACATACTGTTTAAGGTAATTCTAGAAGGAAAGAAAAAATTCAAAATATACAATCTCTTTAGAGATTTTACATTGTATCACTTTTATTTGGGTTTGTGACACCAAAATGTGCCCTATTTAAAAATATTGCATGGAATATATAGATATACATATGGTTGATAATTAAATTTGTTTTCAGACTTTCCCCGAAGATAATGGGTGACAATATGAAGTGTTACAAAATCAGAGTTGAAAGTCATGTCCTGTGGAAAGTTACTAAACTTTTGGGGTTTCCTTTGCCTCATCTATATGAGTGGTGATACCTCTCTTGTAAGCTTGTTGTAAGGATTAAATCATATAACGTGAAAATAATATAGCAGTATAGTTTTTAGTTCAGAATAAGTGCTTAATAAATTCCTTCATTCGTCTTTCTAAAAGTAATACTATCTAAATTAATTGGTACAACATGTTTCTTATAGGAAAGCATTTCACCACGTTTGTTTATTCGTTCCCTAAATATTCCATATGAGGAAGGTAGCTCTGCTGTCACTTTTATTTTATAACTAGTAAATGTAAACATGTCTAGCTTTATTTTTGTATAAGTTGAAATAACTTTCAAACACAAAAAAACAAAACACCTGCTCACCCTAACCTCTTCTTCCTGTCTGGTTTAAACCTAGTTGATCTTCATGAAGGCCTTCCAGGCTTTTCACAGTATTTTTTTGGCTTCTTCTGCCTTTTCTTCCCTCCTCTTCCAACTAGACCTACAGCCCCCCACTGTTCCTTAGATACACTTCACATCTTACTGTCTTAATGTTCCTGCCCTCCCTCATCTTATTCTATCAAAATCCAACTCATTTTTTCAAAGCCTGTGTCTTGTACACTAGTGGTTCTCAGAGTGTTGTCCACTTACAGAGGAGTGCCCAGGAGTCTTTCAGGGGGCGCACATGGTCAAACCTATTTTCATAACACTAAGACGTTAGTGCTTTTACACGTTTTCACTTTGTTGACATTTATACTCGTGGTGCAAATAATAAAAACTGCTGGCACCTTACGATTCAAAGCAGTGGCACCATGCACTTGCAATAGAAAAAGTCAGTTTCACTTAAGAATGTCCTTCATAAAGGCAGTAAGATTAATAAAGCATATCTTTTAAATATTCTGTGTGATTAATGGGGAGTACACAAAAAGCACCTGTGCAATCTGTGAGCTGCACAAACCACTTTTTTCATGGAATCCACTTTTGCTTGAAAGAACAACTGACAAACTATGGGTATTCAGACTTACTTAGCATACATTTTCTCAAAAATTAACAAAGTGAGTCACCTCCAGGAAAATTACTGGTTAGTATTTGTTGCCAATGATAAAACGTAAGTCTTCAAGCAAAAATTAGAATTTTGGAAAACTCGTATCTACCAATCTGAGCATGAGACTTTACTGATGAGACTAGTAGTGATTCGAACAAGTGATTTGCAGTGGATTTCAGTTAATTAAATAGGTTTTCATGTTTTCAGTTTTAATTTCTAATATAAATATCAATAGATATAATCACAAAAAAACAAGCTCTTTGGGGTTTGCAGTAATTTTTAAGACAGTAAAAGGGTCCTGTGACCAAAAAGGTTGAGGACTGTTGCACATTCTTGATTACCTCACCCCAGCCTAAAGGTGTGATTTCTCCCCCTCCCATCTGCTCTCAAACTTTCTATTTCTCATATAATGCCTTGTATTATAATTATCTGTGTGCTTATTTTATATTCATCTTGGAGATTAGATTGCAGTATCTTTATAGTCTGCAATGATCTCCTAGTGGTACAGGGGAAACTATCTGGGACCGTGTGCCACTAACTTCCTGGGGCATCGTGGGTAAGCCACTGAGTCCTGGGCTTCAAATTCAAAATGAGAGTTGAATTTAATGACATATGAGTTTCCTTCCAGCTTGAGATACTTGAATACTGTTCCTCTTAGAATGCCTTGTGGGTCCAGTGTTGTGCTAGCCATACGTTGGGAGATGGTGTTCGTGTTGTGAGGAAGAGCCCAGATTCTGGGGCCAGAGAGATGCAGGTTTCCAAAACGCATGATCTGCATCCCCTTGGAGCTTTCAGTCAGTGGCAGAAAGAAGTGAACCACTGACTGCTGAGGCCATGAATACTCTCTGAGAGAAGTAAACAGCGTCCTTACAGAGCATAGGCATTGAAATCCAAGTGGGAGGGAAGGAGCCTCTTCTTTCTTGTAGGTAATGATTCTTAAGTTGTTTTTAAAGAGCTGCAAGTAAATTTCTTTGGCTTGATTTATACCGCAGATATGGCAGAGTGGTGTGGTTAGATAAGAGGCTGCACTGGAGAGGTAGGATTGGATTAAGAACCTGTCCCACGTAGTCCCATGAGATGGAACTAATTGGAAGATGCAGTCGAGGGAGAAAGATGACGAACACTTCTTCCGAGTGACGCGTACTATTTGTGTGGAACTTTTGTTCACAATTAATCTTCCCCTTCCTTCCAAGAGGACTGCATGTCCTCATCTGAACTCAGGGGGAGAAGAATAACATCTCAAACTTTGAGAATGAAAGGACCTCAGGGAGCCATTCCAAGAAAGCCTTGTTAGTTAAGGCAGTGTAAGGGCATGTGGAGTTCACCACAAAAGGGCATTCCGGAAGGTGTGGGGAATGAAGTTGCCCAGGGGCAACACTGCGGGGAGGTGAGTGAGTAGGGGATGGCTAGAGATGTTGAGCAGTGTTAAGATGAGAGCCTGAAGGAACTTACATTTTAGCCAAAAAGCAACAGGGAGAGAGACCTGGGGGGTTGGCTGGCCTCACAGATCTAACCAAACTCTGGTTCCAACTAGAAGCAAGATGGTTTCTCTGCATGACATAGGCTCATGTCCCTGAGTGATGACCCAGGCTGCTGGACTGCTGTGTCTTGCATCCGGTCAGCCGTCTACCCTTTACTCTCAGGTTTGAATAGAACTGATTCTGATAAAATCCAAATTGTTAGGAGACTGCAGAGCTCATCTCTGCCTAGAAGAGTACAAAGTACCCAAGAAAAGATGTTTTGTAATGTAGTCATCGTCATCAGAAGGCCATTTGTAGGAACTCTGAATACTAGTGAGTAAGGCCTTTCTTCTCAAGGATTTGTTTATCAAAACAAGTTATTTTCAGGGACCTGAAAGGATCGAGATTCAGACAGATAAAGAAGACCTGCCGGCCCAGGCTTCAGTTTTGCTAGAGATCAATACCAGAGGAGAGGCAAGAAGGCTGGACTCAGGAGATAGTTTTATCATTATTCTTATTTACAGATGAAGAAACTGAGACACAAAGAACTTGCCCAAAATCACATAGGTTGTAAATAGCAGAGTAGGATTCAAACCTAGATCCACTTGACTCTCCATCTGTGTGTAAAGGGAAAGGAGAAGTTGCTTTCTGCCAGATGAGCTAAAGCAGAACCTCAGTTGAGTAACCCAGGGCTTTTACCCTGGTATTCCCCAGCAGAGCCCTGGTCGACTCACTGATGAATACACTGGATGTGAGAATACACAATCCCAGCTTTACCAGAATAATACTGTCAGATATTTTCCATGACTTTGTTTAGAGGACGCAAGGTAGAGTGCCCAGGTGGAGCTAGGCTTCAGATCGTCTCCCAACACTGAAGTACAGGTGGTAGCTTCCAATGAGAAGGAGGCCAGGTTAGACGCAGCAGGAAGGAGTTCCAGAATTCATTAGTCAAGCCTTCCATGTGCTCAGGAATGAGAAATGAGAGCCTGCCCCAATTTTGATAACCCTGGGAGAATATTAGGGCCAGTGTTCTTGTCTAGCCTCAGCGGGTCTCAACTTTGGCTTAAGTTTAGTTGCCTGGAGAGCTTTAAAAATTGTCAGTAACCAGGGCTTCCCTGGTGGCGCAGTGGTTGAGACTCCGCCTGCCATTGCGGGGAACATGGGTTCGTGCCCCGATCCGGGAAGATCCCACATGCCGCGGAGCAGCTGGGCCCGTGAGCCATGGCCGCTGAGCCTGCGCGTCTGGAGCCTGTGCTCCGCAACGGGAGAGGCCACAACAGTGAGAGGCCCACGTACAGCAAAAAAAAAAAGTGTCAGTAACCAGACCCTAGACCCAGAAACTCTTGTCTTCAGTGAGGCCCAAGTATCAGTAATTTTAAAAAACTCTCCCACTTATTTCAGTGCGCGGCCAGGGTTGATAATCTACTGGCAGTGATAAGATCTTGAGCATGTCTCATTGCTCTTTGGGCTTTAGTATCTTCACTTAAAAATAAAAAAATTATTTGCTAAGAGCTCTTACTGCCAATATAAAACTATGAGGTTGTACTAAGTGATTTTTAATGTCCCAGGATTAAATTTTCATGGATCTCTTTCCATGATGTAAGCATTTTAAAGTAATTATTTCATATAGGGTTCAGGTTGTATTGTCATCAGTATTTCTCTTAGTACCTAGAAACAGCGTGGGGTCAGTGCTGAGTTTGAGATTTGAGTCCCATAATGACTCATTCGTCTTACATGGATAAGAATAGCAACCTCCAAATGTGGACAGTGCAGATCCTTGCCCACTAGAAGAGGCATCTCAGAAATGTGCCCTCCAGAAAGTGAGCCACTGGCACCATCTTCCATTGCAAAGAGCAGCACTCCCTAATAATATTAGGTAGAAAACAGGACTCTAGAAAAGAGATGAAGGACAATTTTAAGTCAGTAGAGAAACTTTACAGAGCTAAGAAGCCAATGTATTGGCTTGTATCTTGTATTCAAGATTTTTCTTTTAAAATTGACATCCACAAGATGTGTAGGGGAAATTATGAAAGATTTGCTCTCAAAGGATATAATGTTTTACCTTTACATTTTTCTTAAGGGATAGGGGATTAAACAAGATTTTTCCCAGTGGATTGAGGCATAGCCTATTATAAGTCTCTCCAGCCTCAGCATCTGGAGCCCGGAAGGACCCAGCAAGGGCCTTCCAGATCCCTTCTCTTGGTTTCTCCCCGCAGCTGACTATGCACAAAAGACCACTCGGGCTTCTTTCCACTCAGCTTCTGTGGAAGACGTTTATATATTTAATTTAATTGCCAGCACATTTATTCTGAAATACACCCGGTCCAATAATAAACCCAGGAAATGAGAAGGAAAGGATTTATATGGCTCCACCCGTAAAGGCATAGATTATGCAGGCACACACGTGGCCCAGCACTGTGTCCTCAGCAAAGGGGCTCCTTGCGCCTCCTTGCCTTTGCCCAGTTAATCAGTATTTAGTGCCCTACATGAGCTGCTGAAGTGGGTGAGGTAAGGAGCACAGACCTGGAAGCAGATGGCCTGGATTGGAATCCTGGCTGTGCAGCATGCAGGGGACATGGTGTTCTGCAGGTCACTAATCCACCCCGAGCCCCTTCTCCCCGACCTGTGCAACAGAGACCGTAAGAATGCTGACCTCACAGAATTGCTGAGAGGAAGTGAGTGAGATAACCCACATAAAACGGTTAATGTGCCTGGCACTAAGTGTGAATTCTTTGCTAAGATCTCTGTCAATATAAAAATGCACACCTTAAAGATAACTTTCTGCCATGGTTCTAGATAGGTCCTCTCCTTCAGTGTTCTCCATTTTGCCTTAAGTATGTTTTAGTACCACCAAGTTTTGTCTTATAGCAGGAGACCCAAAGCGACCCGTTTAAAAGGAGCTTCAAAGCACAGGCACGTTTCACCTAAAGTGCCTGCCTGCACTGTGCCGGGTTTGTGGCAGCAGGGCCCGGAGGTGATAGTTTTCAGACAGGAGTAGAGTTGGTAACACATGGGTCATTTCCTAATGAATGGTGATAACTGGTCTTTTGAGTTAGGTGTCTTTGACTCTGGTCGGTACCAAACATCAAAGTGTCGACATCTACAGGCAGAGCTGGTGCAGGGAGGTGATTTCACAGCCAAGCGAAATTCACTGCTGGACATCTCCCTGTTTGCTCATCGTTGATTCTAATGTGACCAAAATGGAAACTGCTAACCCATGTGTCAATGCTTGTGCTAGAAACATACACTGCCCCCAGGGAAGGAGAAAGGAAAGCACTTCGTTAAACTTCCCCTTTCATAGTCTAAAATTCCTGCTGCAACTCCAGGTCAGCTGTCTAGTCATCAACCCACATTATGAGCCCAACACCAGCCATCCCTGAGGCCTGAAGGACCAGAAAAGGAAGGAAGTCCTGAAGAAGCCTTCGCGGCAACAGCTCATCACAGTGGACAAGAAAGGGACAAATTTTGTTCCAGGGACTTACTTGGTGATTTAAAAAGACCCTTCTTCTGAGTAAGGCTGACTTAGTGAAACTAATAAATTGAGAATCTAGCCCATAGGGGGCAGACCTGCACTGAGGACCGGATCTCATGTCTTTGTTGGGCTTTGGTCTCTGGGAAAAGCACCCAGAAGAACATTCCCAAACATCATGCACTCCGGTTTTTCATCAAAATCTGCTTGCTGTTGTTAAAGTTATCTTGTAGTGGTGGAGTTAAATGTCTTTCTCTGCCTGAAAATAGAAATCCTCCCTAGTCTAAACCACCTGTCTTTGTTCTTTGGAGAAAAGGGTAGGCACCAAACACTAGATCAGTCTTACCGAGAATATTTCACAGCCCTTTCTACATGGAAGCACTTGTCTTGAGCTGTGAACCCAGGTGAGGAAGAAAAGTGGAACATTCTAACGGATTCACTTCAAAAATCAACTCCTTGAGTACTTCAAGGAATATAATAGGATCTAAAGTTAGAGAGTTTCAATGAAATGACTCCTCGCAACAAAAGATGGGAAATCAAGGTAACAGGCTTGTCAAAAGCAATTGAGGAAACTGCAAGGGTGAGGGTGTTTGTGCTGACAGGCTTTCTGAGACCGGGAAACCATATCTTCCTGACCTTTAAGCATGATTGTTCAGCACAAATGTTCCCGAAATACAGTGATTTGGCTTTATTTTAAGGCTTGTTTTTTTCATTTAAATATAGAGAAAGCAAAACAGAAAATAAAAACTTCTTTCCTACTCTCACTTTTTTTTGTGCATTAAAATACAATATAGAAAAATGTGAAAATCTCTCCACTATCCCGAAAGGTAAATTTTATACATTTGATGCCCATCCTTCTGAACTTTTGGATGGATGGATAGATGCATGGATGGATGATAGAGATATTTCCTGAAATTTTTTTCTGAACAAAAATGGAGTCCTGATAGATATAGATATATTGTCTTGCTATTTGTTTGTTTGTTTCTTACCAAATAGTATATCATGGACATCTTTCCAGACCAGTATACATAGATTTATCTCATTTGTAATGGCTTCATGGTATTCCATGGTGTGGATGTTCCAAGGTTTATTTAACTATTTTTCTATTTATGGAGATTTCTGTTTCAATATTTTTTCAGGGAATATCTTTGTAGAGATATCTGTACACTTACTAGTATTTCCTACAGATTATTAAAAATGGGATTTCTGGTCAGATTCTGCATTTCCAAGCTTTCAGGTGATGCCTATAGTGCTGGTCTATGGACCAAATTTCGAGCAGCCAGGTCATGTAAGTAGTCCATCAAATAACAGATCCAGAGCTTCCCTGGTGGCGCAGTGGTTGAGAGTCCGCCTGCCGATTTAGGGGACACAGGTTCGTGCCCCGGTCCGGGAAGATCCCACATGCCGCGGAGCGGCTGGGCCCGTGAGCCATGGCCGCTGAGCCTGTGCGTCCGGAGCCTGTGCTCCGCAACGGGAGAGGCCACAGCAGTGAGAGGCCCGCGTACCGCCAAAAAAAAAAAAAAGTCCAACTAATCTGAGATATATCCAGATGCCAAAGAGGCCATGTATATAGACCCTCTGGTTGACGGTGCCAGTGGAGCCCCGCCTTTCCTACTCAGTGAAGTTGTCTTAGACCATCCAAATCAGCCCCTTTGCCATCTAAATACAGTACTAGCAAGTGACCACAGTTAATGTGGAGCAGAAGAATTGCCAAGGCAAAGCCTTGTCTGAATTCATGGTCCACAAAATTGTGAGATTAAATGGTGGTGGTTTTAAGAAAAAAAAAAAAAAAAAGATTGCTTGATCAAATTAGCACATTTTTAATTTAGATGATATTGTCAAATTACTCTTTCACAAGATTGCTTCAACTTGTATGTTAGTATGAACTATGGATGAGGGTGACTAGTTTCTTCCCTAAAGGAATGGGATGAAGACTCTATATTTGTTGATCATTATTAGCATTTTAAAACATATTGAATTATGAAATATTTCAAACATACAGTAAAGTATAGAGAATAGGAATACTTTCTCTGTACAGAGAAAGTACAGAGATTAGTGGTTCATACATATTTTCATCACTTCTTGCGTCAAATTTAATAATTATTTTTCTCCAGAAAATTGCCCAATTCAGCTAAATTGTTAAATTGAGATTTCAACCCAAATTTGGTTAACTTCAAAGCCCAGACTCATTTCATTTACCAGCTTCCCTTCGCACACAGTGTAACTCAAATTGTATTCAGATAAATAGCAGTGGAAGTTTCAAACTCTGGGTCATACTGTCTGAGCAGCCTCTGGAGACCACAGAACTAAAAAAGGAAAAGAACAAACATTTGGCTTGTCCTCTGGTCCTCTCCTCCCCACTCCCTTTGCTTTGGCACCACCAGAGGCTGCTGACAAGACGTAAGCCATAATTTCAAAACCAGCAAAGGGCTTCATGGGGAAAGGGGGCCAGGACATGAGGCTGGGAGGGAGTGAGAACATGAGGTTGTTAGGAGGTTCCTGTTGGTAGGATTAAGCATGGGAGGAGGTCAGGGAGAAATAGGGAAATGAAAAATCTTTGAGAAATGCCAAGTAGGAGAAGCCAACCAAAGTCATATTCCTAAAAGAAATCTGTGTGTAACTTTTGACCGCCTGGGCAGAGAGTTCAGGCAATGCAGTCCCATCCACCTGGAGATAGGAACTTGGAGCTCCCAGTGCGGAAGCCCCTGGCACAGAAAGGCACCTGACATCCAGTGGTATGCTCCGCACCTGGGGCAGGTGATCTAGGTGAAGAGATGGAGGGCAAAGCCCTGTGCTCAGGATGCCAGAAGACAGCTGAGTCAGTTCTTCAGCTGCTGTTCCAATTCCCTGTTGGCTGCCTGGGCAACCATGAGCCCACCATCCTCAGAGGAGGGCTCCCCACGGAGCCTCCGGGAAAGAAGAGCCTGGCCCACCTCCACATACTGTGACTCCCAGTCAGTTAGGAAATGAAGGCTCCAAACAAAGTCACAGAAATACTGATATCATTTAAATGATTACATTGAGCAAATTACTGTATTAACACAAAAGCACAAGCCATGTAATAATTACAGAATTTAATGACACATATGTAATATATAAACTGTATATCTTTTCTTTTTCTTTTACAGCACATTATAGGCAGTAGGGTCTATGGGGCTTGAACGGTACCTTTGCCCCCCACTCTCTCCGCCCCTCTGTGAGCAGCTGCTACTGTTCTTGCCCTACCATGAGGTCTGGATGCCAGGAGCTGCCCGTTTTCAGTGATGTGACAAACAACTTTCAGTCCTGTCACTCTACCTGTGTCCCTGAATTTATTGTCTCATTTGCTGTCGTATCGAAATCTAAAGCTGAGCCCTTGTGAATGTTCCCACCGGGCCACCTGTCTTCCTGCCCCTCAACAGAGCCTGTGCCTGAGGGGCACCCATCCTCCAGACCCACGGACCAGCCTGGGTGCTCCGCCATCACCCCACACCAGGTCAGTGTCCTTCCAGTCATCACCAAATGCGGCCTATCACCCACCTCGCTGCTCTGATCACTGACAACCATAGCAACTGCCACCACTGCGCTCCTAAGGTGAGGGCCTTCCCCGTTCTCACGGGGGTTCTCTCAGAGGTGAGGGGCAGCAGCCTTTCAAGGGTCACGGTCACTGGCACGGGTTTTCAGCTCTGCAGAAGGCCACTGGCCGGTGGGCGAGCGCGCGGCAGCACGAGGGCGTTAGGGGGCCTGCAAGGGAGTCCCCAGGATGCAGGGCGAGTGGGGCAGGAAGCACATCAACTGCACTGTCAGCTGATTCACCACCTGCTCGTTCACTTAACTTCAGCGAGCAACATTTAAACATAAGAAGGAACCGTGAATATGCTTGCTAGGTGCTCTGACAGGCAAGCTCTCTTCAGGGTTTAAGCTTGGCATGTCCTGAAGGTACATGTGTTATTCCCTGATTATAACTTGTGTCTTTTCTGAACAGGGGTGGGGCTTTATCACAGGGGTCACAGGGAGAGAAGACAGCATCTTAGCATAAGATCATCAGAACTGGAAAGGACTTAGGACTGGATCATTAATCCAGCCCCTTTGTTTTATTTTTATTTTTTTTTTGTTTATTTATTTTTTTTGCGGTATGTGGGCCTCTCACTGCTGTGGCCTCTCCCGTTGCGGAGCGCAAGCTCCAGATGCGCAGGCTCAGCGGCCATGGCTCACGGGCCCAGCTGCTCCGCGGCATGTGGGATCTTCCCGGACCGGGGCACGAACCTGCGTCCCCTGCATCGGCAGGCGGACTCTCAACCACTGCACCACCAGGGAAGCCCCAGCCCCTTTGTGTTATAGACGAGTCAACAGGCTTGGAAAGTTGAAAGGACGTGCCTACAGCTACACAGATGGGGGTGTCAGGAACTTTTTTAGATAAGAGGAGTCTTGGAAATTATCAAGTCCAGCCAGAGACAGGTGGGCCTCTGGGAAAGAGGATTCTTGATGCCCTACCCCTCCCTTCAACCTGCCTAATTCTTCTCCCTCTCACCTTGTCAGGTGTGTGATCTGCCCAGGCCAAATCTCTCCAAATGGTCCCCTGAATTCTTCATCCTTCTTTCTGACTCCCCTTCCTCAACAAGGACAAACCACTCCTGCCCAGTCTATCATGGCCTCCCGCAATAAAACCAGCTGCACCAGCTGAAAAACAAGCTATAAATAAATGCCCCCCACCCCAGTTGTTAAGAGCTGATAATGGCTTCTGGTGGTTCTGCACTCTCATGTATATTCTCTTTCTTAATTTTTGAAAAGGTAATACATTCATATGGCTCGAAACTTAAACAGTGTAAAAATTCTCATTCCTACACCCACCTGTCTTCCATTGAGCCAATTCCCATCCCAGGTCTTTGCAGATAACCATTTTCATTAGTTTCCTGTGTATCTTTTCAGAGTTTCTATATACTCATATAAGCAGATACAGATATGTATTTACAGAGAATTCCTAAAAGGTCTCAGAACTGTAAACCAAAGGAATCCTGCCAACAGTAGAACTTTAGACACTTTGAAAATCTCATTGAGCAACAGGTCTTTCCCAGACGCCCTTTTGTCATGACTTGTAAGTGGCTGCTTTCTTGTAGCTGAAGTTTCCAGCTCTAAAGAAAATTGGTTGCAATGGGACTCTGTAACAAAATCATCACCCAGAAAGAACCACAAGCCACTGCCTCATTTCCGGGTCTGAAAGGAAAAAAGGGTGAGATTGGGGAAGCTCTGAGACCCCTCTCTTCATTGGTTGATTCATTTGTTGAACATTCCTATGGGCCAGGCACTAAGCCAGGCCCGGAGACACAGATATAGTCCCTGTGCTCACGGCAAAAGGAAGACAACATAGACCAATGCTATCATTTAAACTATTTCAATTGCAACGGACAGAAAATCCAACTCAAACATGTCTATGTATTATAAGGGAATTGATTAGCTCCCGTAACTGAAACGTGCAAAGATAGAGCGGGCTTTAGGTACAGCTTGATTCAGAGCTTCAGCGATATCACTAGGAGATATCTCTTGGCTGTCTTCCCTCTGGGTTGGTTCAATCTCAGTCACGGTGGTCCAGGAAAACTCAGGTTCACATCATCACAGCCTCAGGTCTGTGGAAGTGAGTCAGTGCCCCAAACCCAAATATCCAGGGGCTGAGTGTCCTTAGCCCTGATTGGCTTAATTGGATCACCTGCCCATTCCTGGACCAATCACTGAAGCCCACAGGGATGGACTATACTGATTGGTCTAGCCTAGGTCACATGTTCTACTCTCAGTGCCCAGGGGCGGGGGTCAACTTTACCCAAAGCACATAGGTCCAGAGTGAAGGAGGGGTGGTACCCCCAAATAAGACAAGGGTACTATAGCCATACATACAAAATAGGTTGCTGGTCCACAAAAATAGGGAGTGTCCACTCCATCCATGTAATTACAAGCACAGTGACTATTTCAAAGGGGAACTGCAGGGTGCCGTGGAGGGTGAGACGTCAGGGACATTATCCCGAAGGAAGGAGCGGGTAACAGCCAGTGAAGCTCATGGGTTTATATTCATGGGAGGGAAAACTATCTTGGGAAGGCCCAGATACGGGAGAGAATGAAGCCCTTTCCCAGAACTTAAAGATCTACGAAATGACTGGAGCCGAGAGAGCAGAAGTGGGGAGTGACCGACACTGGAGGGGAAAGGAGCCCACAGGATGGACCTGCCACCTTTAACCCGAGCCATGGTCCACTGCCAAGCTCCACGCCTGATGGATTCCCTGTGTTCAGTCCTGTCGCCCAGCACAGTAGCTGGAGACCCAGTGCTGCGTGAATGTGAGGTACAACTCTGGGCAGGTCACTTCCCTGCTTTAAAACACAGAGTTCCAGGTTCAACACGCCTTCAAGGCCGCGCCCACTCTCCAGCCTCCTGTCTCTCCCACTCTTGACTTCTCCCTGCGCTGTTGGTCCCCCGGGCCCCAATTCAGAAGGGTATTGGGAGGGGAATCCAGCCAGGTGGGCACACCAGCTGAGAGCCTGTCCTCAGGACCTGGCCTCACTGTACTCACCGAGGCTGCCTTTCCACTGGACACCCACCCTGCAAACTAAGGCCCAGACAGCGGCTGTCTCAGGACCTGGGGTCCAGAACAAGCATGGGGAGTTAGCAGTAATCTTCCAGGGTGAGGAGAGGGAAGCAGAGTAGGGGGCCACAGGACCAAAAAGATGGTCCTGAGTGCTCTCTGGGCTCAGAAACGTGCTGCAAGCTGACCCAGAATCCAGCTTTGAACTCCTGGGGAAATGTTTCATAACTTCTTTGATGGAAGCCACAGGAAATGCAACTTCTTCAGAGTCTTATGTATAGGAAGGTGAAGAAAGCAAGACAAGAGAACATCGGACCTATATTTAATGCCCAGTACCTCTTACCTTGGGTTCTGGGCAGAATTTTCTCTCCATTTCCTCTCTAGTTTCTGCTCTTTCTGACTTATATTTAAGCTGCCCAGTTTACATAGGTGTTTTTAATTGTAAGTTGCCTCCATCACTTTCTGGAAGTAGATTAATAAATAAATGAAAGAAGAATATTATGAGAGTGGGTTGTTTTTTTTAATCCCGCGGAGCCATCATAGGTGTAAAATAATTTACTATAGACCTACTCCAGGCCCTCCCGTGTTTTAAAGCATTTCCTTATCTCACATCTATGCTGTCAAAGTGGAATCAGAGCCGCAACTGGTGGACAGTCAGCTTCCTCTATTCAATCAGTTGTTCATTAATACTCAATATACAATTTCCTCCTGACAGCCCGACAAGTGTAATCACAGCTGCAAAGGCACATCTGTGTTTAAGCTAACAGACCAGCCAGGCTCATGCCCGTCATCTCTTTTATGCAAAAACAAAAAAGCTGATAAAGCCTCACAAGGGCCCCAATGTCCTCTTGAATGTGGTTTATGTGCCGTAATTGCCATCTGCATTTTCTCATTCATCAGCTCGAAAATTACACTCCTCCAGACCTACTCTTAGCATCCGACCTTAGGGCTCTGCCAGCGCAACCCCTGGCGGCCGAGTCTCTGCCGCAACTCCAGACCCTGCCAGCGCACGGCTCCTTCTTCAGTTTCATGCAATGTATGGATAGTAAATCTCAACTTTATATTTCTTGACATTAGAACTATGTGAAGCCAGCTCAAAGCTTCTTGTTGGCTGACACTGTGACTACCAGAAAATCGGGGAAGTCCTCCCACCTGAGGGAAGACTCCCGCGGGATTCAGCCCCCCACAATGCCGTGAGCCCCCCACCAGCCCTATGCCTCAGCGCCTCTGCCCATTTTCCTCTTTTCTCCAGAGCGTCTCCAGGCACATTAAGGCGATGGCTGCCGGCTCTTCAAAGCAGGGCTTGATCTGTCTGAATGTCTGTGTGGCCACTGTTTCTCCCTCCTCCTCCCCGCAGACACTGGAGCTGCGTGGAGATGGGGCACAGAGGACGGCTCTGGGCCCTTCATCTGGCCTCTTTCCCGCGCAGGCCCTCCTCACCGCCATCAGCCAGGGCTTCCAGGTACCTGCTGAGCCCTTTCGCAACAGAGAAACTGAGTCCAGCAAAGAGCCTAAGAGCAAGCATCCCCCACCCAGAGGGAGCTCATGCCTGAAACAGCCACCTTTCTTGCTAAGCCTCATACCACTTAAAGTCTTCTTAAAAACAAGCCCTGGGGGCTTCCCTGGTGGCGCAGTGGTTGAGAGTCCGCCTGCCGATGCAGGGGACACGGGTTTGTGCCCCGGTCCGGGAAGATCCCACATGCCGCGGATTGGCTGGGCCCGTGAGCCATGGCCGCTGAGCCTGCGTGTCCGGAGCCTGTGCTCCGCAACGGGAGAGGCCACAGCAGTGAGAGGCCCGCGTACTGCAAAAAAAAAAAAAAAAAAAAAAAAAGCAGCGGCTCCTGCAATCATTCTTGGCTGGACGTCAGAAGTTTTCTCCTCCGCTTTAGGAAGATTCATCTGACAAGAGTAAGCAGCCTGCATGGAGCTGGGGAAGGCTGGAGGAGCCGGGCCAGTCAGGAGAACGGGGCAGGGCCCTGCGGAGGTGAAGAGATGCACCTACAGCCCTGCTGCTCGCATGTGGTCCTGGCGGGCAGCATGGGATCCCCGGCAGCTGGTTAGAAATGCAGGCTCACAGCTGCTGTCCCGGGCCCACTGGGTCCGAATTGGCATTTCATAGATCCCTGGGTGATTTGAACTGGAAAGTCTGAGAAGCACTGGACTCTCTGGACTCCATGATTGATTAGATCAGAGTGAGTCTCTAGGTCCTTTCTTTAACTTTCCCCTACAGCTACCGTGAACAATAAACGCCAGGTACAAAGGTCTTCACTGTGCAAAGTAAGAAAGTACAGCTTTCCTTATTTAATTCTGGTAGCAGCCCTGGGAGGTTGGAATTCTTATCCCCATTTTACAAATGAAGGAACTAGTCTTAAAGAGGTCAGACTACACGCCCAAGGTTACAAACTCAAAGAGCTAGGATGTCACCCAGGGCTGCTTGACCTTTACCTCCACCACTTGGGGCAGGAGTTCTTTGCTTTGGGGGCGGCACTTTAAAGCCCCAAGGAAAAAGTATCCCCACTCTAAATCCCAGCTGGCAGTCACTCTAGGAATCTGGGCTGAGGCTCCCTGGGGCCTCCCTGCAGGGATGGGAGGAACAGGAGGGGCTGGGCAAGGCTGTGAGCTGCTCCCATGAAACAGCTGGGCACAAGTCCCAGCACCCAGGGCCTGTCCAGGCCTGACCTGCGGCAACAAGCTCCCGTTCCCTCAGACAAAACAGAGCCCTTTGGGCCTGGGCCTGACTCGGCAGCTGTGGGGCAGGTCGGGGACACATTACCACAGATCCCCTTGCTCCTGTCCTCTGGAAGATGCCTTGCCTCAGCTTCCCCAGGTTACAGCCCACAGCTCCCAGACCTCTGTCCAGAAATGCAATTTACAGCTGCCCTCCCCAAATCTAGCGCCCGAAGTCTGTACAACGGCCCCAGGCAAAATCAAAGGCTCTAGCAGCAGGGACAATTCTGCAAATGTTAATTGGGCACATATTATGTGCCCAGTAACTATGCAGGATGCTTTTACATACTACATCTCATTTTCTCTTTAACCTATTGAGATAGGTACTATTGTTCCCATTGTACAGTTATGAAAACAAAGGCTAGTAGGTTATGGAGCTAGGGTTTGTCCACTGAAAAAAGAAATGCACGGCATGAGATTTGTGAGTTAAGTTATATTTGGGGCCAATTGAGGACCAGAGCCCTGGAGACAGCTTCTCAGGTAGCTCGGAGGAACTGCTCCGAAGAGGTAGGGGTGAGGTCAGTACATATGTGATTTTGGTGAAGGGGAATACATGCAACCAAGCACACATTTTGGCAGAATGCACACATTTTGCTGCTAGTCACGAGGAGCAGACGTCTCCTTTAATGATTTTAGTGCTTCTCTAGATATGAGAAGCTGGAAGAATTTGGGCTCATAAAATCTTCTGAAAATATCTAACTATCTGCAGGCCTGTTCTGCCAGTTTTTCCCAGAGCAGAGCGCCTCATTCCTGATCTCCACCCTGAACTCTTTTTAGGCTGTGTTGAAGGTCAGAGACTGCAGTGGTTAGTGACAAGCTTTGTAGAGGCGGATGGCAATTGGCAGTTTTCAGCTGGCAGATTTAAACCCAGTCTTAACTCCAGATCCAATACTTCTTTACCCAAGAGCTGCATTCTTCATAGATTTATTGTAGGACTTATCGTATTACTTGATAAGGACTTAATTGCAAGTGTGTACACTTTTCCAGTAGACTGTACAACTCCAAGGGTCCCCATCTATTCATCTTGTATCCCAGTGCTTACCTTACAGTGCCTAGAACATAATATATGTGGCATAGACTATGTTGAACTGACTTATTTGGAAAACTTTTTTTTTTTTTTTTTGCGGTACACGGGCCTCTCACTGTTGTGGCCTCTCCCGTTGCGGAGCACAGGCTCCGGACGCGCAGGCTCAGCGGCCATGGCTCACGGGCCCAACAGCTCCACGGCATGTGGGATCTTCCCGGACCGGGGCACGAACCCGTGTCCCCTGCATCGGCAGGCGGACTCTCAACCACTGCGCCACCAGGGAAGCCCTTGGTAAACTTTTATCAAGCAAACTACTGTGTGCCGGACCCTGTGCTAGGAGCAAGGGATACAAAAATGAGAAGGAAGTAAGGGGGTAGGGGGGCAATTTGCATTAGACACACAAACACTGCAGTAGCATTAGGTACTGGTGACAATGGAAGAAAGCACCGAGTGTGGGGGGACACCTGGAAAAGGAGCTCTGGAGCGCGGAAGGGGTTGGGGAGACACCATGGCTGATGCAGAGCCTGAGGGAGGCTGGAGACAAGAGAGGAATTTGCCACAAGGAGGATGGGCCATTTCAGGGAAGGAAGAGCAGAGGCTGAAGCATGGAGGTTTGAGAGAGCCTGGTTTGGCTCGGGTTTTAGCAGAATAATAAATAGCACTCTAAACTGGATTTCTCCTACCCCAAACCTCAGGCCTCCCCATTCCCCAAGCAAAGCCCAGCCCAGTCAATGAACACCGGCAAAACGGCACCGCACCGGCACCAAATGAATGTTTCTGCGGGACAAACGGGGAGATAACCCCCGCTGAGGGGGCTGGGCTCCTCCTCCCAGGTCCCAGAGAGCCCAGCCCCAGTCCAAGAGAACAGGGCGGCGGGGAGGGCAGCTTCCTCCACGCCTTCCCTTGGTGAGTATTCCTCCTGGTCTACGGAAACAGAAGATACTGGGCAGAGCCTCCACCCTCCCACCCACCGCGTGTTCAGAGAGGCTGCCCGGGAAGTGCTGCAGGGCCGAGGCTGGACAGGTAGCCGAGCCTCGTGTGCCCTGCAGTGGGAGAGCTGAGCTCCCCAGGACGACGGGGAGCCACTGATGAAAGGAGAGCAGGTTGGAGCCAGCACCCCGGGAAGCACTCCGGGGGGCCGCGGGGTGAGATGGATGGAGAGGAGGACGTGATGGGGAGATTAACCTGTCAGGGGCCACCTCAGGACTCTGGCCAGAGCTACGAGGCTGGGAAAAAGACGAGGGAGTGGAGAGATGTTTAGGAGGCGACACACAGAGTCAGAGGATTAATTGGCTGTGACAGACAGAAAGAGAGAAGGAGTCAAGCTGCACTCCAGGCTCTGGCCGGGCAGCTGGCTGGAGGGTAAGGGGGCCTAGCTCTGGAGACTGAGAGCAGGAGGGAGAGAGGGTGTCAGGGGACGAAGCGCTCATTAGGGGACATGCTGTGTTTGAGAGCTTGGCTATCAGAAGCCAAGGTGCCCAGAGGTGCGGTTACTGGGAGGGAAGGCTGGCCTGGAGAGAGATCAGGAGTCAGCTGACTAGAAGGCACACTTCCCAGGCAACAGGAGCTTGGAGTGAAAAGGAACGTGACGGTGAGTCACCAGGACCAGCTTTCTCTGTCTCTGCCTCTCCCCACTCCCAGGGAACTCGGACTCATCCCACACACAATCCCAGGGAACACCTGAGCTTACTTACTTACATGAACTTACTTCTTGAACTAGACCTCTGCGGCCACGTGGCATCCACTGTTCCCCCCTCCCCGCTCCTGGCCCCTGCGGACCCCCCAGACTCAGAGCCATGCCTACCCAAGAGCCATGGCTCCAGCTCTGACCCACTGGCGCCAGGGCCCACCAGCAAGGGCACTGATGTCTGCGTTGACAGAACAAATGTTCAACAAGCAGGTGAAGTTTGACCACTATTCGAAGTGGCTTCTCTGAAAACCAACAAAACCCACTGCACCCTAGTCCCTCAACAGGCCAGGCCCCATCTAGGGCAGGACTAACTCAAGCAGCCGCCACCGCCACCCCTCCAAAGCCACCACTACCAACAGCACCACCATCACCATCACCAGGAATGTCCCCAGAATCTCCACACCTGGGGATCCAAGCCCCATGGACACCCTAGCCCCAGTCCGCGCCTGCCTCCACTCCTACCCCAGGATTAGCATCTTTCCATAATGATTGACTCTGGGAATATCAATTTGCTTCAGGGTAAAAAAAATCCCTAGCCCACTCTGACTGTGCAACCTGAAGGCATGGTCCAAGTAGACAAGGACCAGTACCCAGAGTCTGGATCATCCAGTCTGTGGGCCCAACATTATCATTCTATTGGCGCTACCCTCAGAACCCATGCAGATTTTAGCCACTTCTCATCACCTCCATCGTTCCCAGCCCAGACCCAGCCACTGCTATTCCTTGCCTGGATTATTGAAACAGCCTCCCAACTAGTCTTCCTGTTTCTGCCCTTCAGCCTACTCTTTTCTTTTTTTTTAAATTTTTTACCCATGCCACGAGGCATGTGGGATCTTAGTTCCCTGACCAGGGATCGAACCCGCACCCCCTGCATTGAAAGCACAGAGTATGGACCACCGGGAAGTCCCCCTTCAGCCCATTCTTAACACAGTAGCCTGAGTAAAACATCCAGCAGACCATATGCTCTGCTCAAACCCTCCCTGTTCCCCACTTCAGAGTAAAACCCAAATCCTTACAAACCCTGTGGTCTCAGCCTTAACACAACCACCACCCCCACACACACCCCCCACGATGCTCTGACCTTGACTCTGGGGTGTTCCTCCAGGCCTCAGGCCAAGGACCTTTGCTGTCCTCTCAGGCCCTTTGCACTTGCTGTTCCTTCAGCCTGGAACATTCTCCCTGCATGTGGCCATGCACCCCCCCCTTCAGTCTTTGCTTGCCTCTCAGTGATTACACTATCTCAAATGTCAGCACCCGTCTACACACACACACACACACACACACACACACTTCTTACCTCCTCACCTGCTTGCTTTTTCTTCTTAGCATTTCTCACAGCATAGCTTACTTATTGATCTTGTTTATGTGTATTTCCATGAAGACCAAAATCTTGTCTGTTTTGTTCCCTCTGATCCCCCAGTGCCTAGAAGAGTGCTCACAAATGTGTGTTGAGGTAAATCTGTTGGTTGATTGTGATGGAGGGAATGAAACAGTAGCTGGGTTCTTCCCGGGAGATCCCTAGTTCCCTTACAAATAGACCTGGGCGAGTTTGTCCACTGGGCTCCCAGACAGGCCCAAACATGCCTGAGAACTGGGCAACCTTAACTTCCTTCAAACCAGGAAGCCCTGTTGGGATGCAGGGAGTGGCTGAACCCCTAGGTGTGAGAGAGCTGGCTGGGGAATATGGCCCCTGAGAGAGCCGGGGGCCTGGGAGGAAGGCTGGAGAACTCAGCATGCCCAAGACACTGTGGAATGACAACAATAAAACAATTTGGTAACACGTGTGATGTCCTTTTTTTTTTTTTAAATAAATTTATTTATTTATTTATAGCTGCATTGGGTCTTCGTTGCTGTGCGCGGTCTTTCTCTAGTTGCGGCGAACAGGGGCTACTCTCCGTTGCGGTGCACCGGCTTCTCATTGCAGGGGCTCCTCTTGTTGCGGAGCACGGGCTCTAGGCTCACGGGCTTCAGTAGCTGTGGCACGTGGGCTCAGTAGTTGTGGCTCGCAGGCTCAGTAGTTGTGGCGCACGGGCTTGGTTGCTCCGCAGCATGTGGGATCTTCCCGGACCAGGGCTGCAACCCGTGTCCCCTGCATTGGCAGGAGGATGCTTAACCACTGCGCCACCAAGAAAGCCCACATGTGATGTCCTTTATTCGAGGGGAAACAATCCAGGGGTGCAGGGAGTACAGTGCTTCACAAGCAGAGGAGCCCTCCTCTTCAGAGATTTGGCAAGAGCGAGTTTATAGAGCTTAGAAGTGACGATGCGAAACAGGCATGGTTGGCTAGGAAGTCAGGATGTCCTTGCAAGGCCAGCAGGTCCTATTTTCTAGGGCAAGGTAAGCTAAAGCCGAGTTAGAGAATCATGACTGGTGTGTTAAGTTTCCTTGATGGTGAGGTGTGTCCTACAAGTGCTGGGCTGACTTGGGGTTGTTAGATCTGTGACGTGGGCCTGGCCACCAGAGTGGCCCCCATTTTGTGGGAAATACGAATTACCTTTATCCACACGGAGAGGAAAGCAGCTAGGGCAGGGGAGCAGCGCAGAGAAGGAGTGACTGAAGAATGAGGGGTGCCTGGAAAGCTAAGGGGACAGAGATTGTGAGAGGGTAGAAAGGGGGCTGGCTGATAGCGAGTCCTGCCCGCGAGAGTCACCAGGCGAGAGCTGAAAAGACCATGTCAGTGGGCACCTGGGCGGGTGTCGGGGAAATAGTACCAGTGGGAGTGCGGAGGTGGAGAGAGGCAGTGAGGAGACTTTCCAGCACTGCGGGAGGACCTCCATAGACCGATGCGCAGAGGTACGCGGGGGCGAGATCCTTATGTTTATGTCCGGGGACGGGGAAGGCGAGGAAGACGAGGCTGAAGGTACAGGAAATCCAGGGGACACGCAAAGGCGTGACAGTCCCGAGGAGGCGCGAAGGTGAGAAGTGTAGCTGCCTGCAGCCAGCTGCCTGTAGCTCCGCGAGGAGATGGGGCAGGAGGAAAAGGCTGGTCCCAGAAGCTTGGGCAGTGGGGACACGAGGCGGAGAAGGCCACACCTGAGGACCCCTTTTCTAAAAAAGTAGAAAGCGGAGTCATTCCTGGGGGCCTGAGGAAAGTGTTAGGATTGAACTAGTGAAGGCAAATGAGAGAAAGGGACCAAGTCCACATAAGGGGCTGAGAGCAGCTGCATCGGGGCCCCTCGGCTCTGCGACAGGCGACAGAGGTGGGCCTGGGTCCCAGGCCTGCGACGGGGAGCCGTGAGGGGACAGAACTGCGGGCCAGGGGCAGGAAACTGAGCACGGTAAGTGTGAAGAGGCCAGGAACTCAAGATCCTAGCGAGGACCCAGAATAGATGGGTGGGAGTGAGGAGAGCCCAGGGAGGATGAGAGGCTGTGCTCAGGCGACACTTTAGAGGTAGGATGACGAGGCCCATGCTGTGGCCGTAGGGAGGTGAGGCTGCACGGACTGTCGGCATGGAGAGGGTCTCATTGACACGGATGCTGAGGTCTCCCACGATGATGGTAAAGTCAGAGGGAAACCAGCCCCGAAGTCCTCAGGGCTTGTGGGGGAGACCCTGGCAGTGGAGGGTCGGGCAGCAACCGAGAGTTGCCTCCCAGTATCCATCCGCCCCTTGCTACTCGGCAGAAGGGGTTGGGCCTTTTTGCTGGAACCATCATCACCCAGACTTTTAATAATCACATTGCCCAGCCCGGCTGGCAGCTTGGAGTGGCCACGTGACCACGCTGGGGTACTTATGGAAGCCGACCTGGCGTGTTGACTGAAGCTTGCACTGCACACTGGGCCATGAGGACGAGGGTCCCATCCTAAGAAAGGCAGAGCAGTAGAAGAGAGTAAGCCTGGGTCCTGAGACCATGAAGCCAACTTACCTGCCCTGGAACACCTACCTCTGAGACTTCTTTGACTTAATAAAATCTTGTGTTTGAGACGCTGTTATTTTAGGCTTTCCGTCAGCAGAGAAGCTAATCCTGAATGTTACAGACGGTGCATGAGGAATGGCCCAGATTTCAGAGGACCTCCTCCAGGAGGGTGAACACGTACTGGCCTATAAATAGTAATAAGAAGCTACAAGAATATCAACAAAGGCTTCCAGGCCTGAGGTAAATTCAGGGTGTGAGAACAAACAGCTTCCCTCGCAGGGGCTCTGGGCCGTTGCATTGTTTCCTTAGCTCAAGCGAGAAGGAAGAGGGAGATTCCACAAAGAGCTAAAAGCCACCGGGGAGGGTGCTGTCCACGAACAGGGTTTCTAAAAGGCAAAGATCAGTGGCCTGAGCTGGAGCTGGCAGTGAGAAGAGGAGTTGGGAGGCGTCAGGTCAGAGCTTGTGCGGTCTGTATTTAGGACAGAGGTCTGTATTTAGGAGGGTATTAGACAGAGGGGCTGTATTTAGGACAGAGGTCAACGTGAGAGCCAAAGGCCTAGCCAGGCTCACATTTTTCAGTAGAGGTTAGCAGTCTCCTGCTGAACTTGTTGAGTTTGGGGAGACTGGGCTTCCTTCCTGCAGCTGCCTCCTGATGGTAGAGAGATGGGCAGGAAGCCAGCCCACGGTGGGGAGGGCAGGGGAGAGGCTGCCTAGCAGCAGGGGAGCTGGAAGGGTGGTGGCCCTCAGCTGAGAGGTCCTGAGGGTGGGGCCTCGTGTTTCCCACTTACTTTCCTCTAGTTTTTTTTTTTTTTTTTTGCGGTACGCGGGCCTCTCACTCTTGTGGCCTCTCGCGTTGCGGAGCACAGGCTCCGGACGCGCAGGCTCAGCGGCCATGGCTCACGGGCCCAGCCGCTCTGTGGCATGTGGGATCTTCCCGGACCGGGGCACGAACCCGTGTCCCCTGCATCGGCAGGCAGATTCCCAACCACTGCGCCACCAGGGAAGCCCTCCTCTAGTATTTTAATCGAGTATTTTCATTATGTGTTTTTAACCCAACTTCCCTATTAACTTCAGAGGACTGTACATGGCTATTGTGAAGGGCGGATCCTTAACTGGGGTTGAAAATGTAAACCCAGGGCAAGCATGTGGGTCTTGAAGAGGACCATTTCATAGGAATCATCCTGCCAGGCCGCCAAAGGAGGCCAGCGCAAAACTAGCCAGAGGGAGACCCACTCAGGAACAGTGGCAGGATAGGAACCTGGGACTGGAATTATAAAGGGGCAGCTACAGGGGTCAAAGGCTGAAAAGAGACTCACCCCTGAGTGAAATGCAGGGCCACACGTGAGAAAGGGAGCAGCGTTACTGACGAGGAGTTTCTTCACGGAGGAGCTGGGCAGACATGCAGTTACATTAACTAGTTCACAGTGCAGCCCCACGACAAAGTCCAAAAGTCGGTTATAGGAATTCAGCACAAGGTTGGGCGGATTTACAGCCAGGAATTCTTGCTGTTAACACACTTTTTTTTTTTTTTAATTTTTATTAGAGTATAGTTGGTTTACAATGTTGTGTTAGTTTCAGGTGTACAGCAAAGTGAATCAGTTATACATATACATATAGCCACTCTTTTTTTTTTTTTCAGATTCTTTTCCCATATAGGCCATTACAGAGTATTGAGTAGAGTGCCCTGTGCTAGACAGCAGGTTCTTATTATTTATCTATTTTGTATATAGTCGTGTGTGTATGTCAGTCCCGATCTCCCAGTTTACCTCTCCCCCCCATTTATCCCCTGGGATAAGTAACCATAAGTTTGTTTTCTACACCCATGACTCTACTTCTGTTTTGTAAATAAGTTCATTTGTACCCCTTTTTTAGATTCCACATATAAGCGATGTCCTATGATATTTGAGCTGATGATGCCTCAATTGTCCCCGTCTCACCCCCTCACACCCCCGCCCAGGGTGAGATGAGGGCAGAGGGCTCAGGGTGGGATGGGGCTGGACTTGGGGGGTGAGATCAGGGTTTCCAGCTGTGCGGAGGGGAGGCTAGCAGAGGTCAAGGATCAGACAGGGCCTAACAGGTTATGTGGAAGCTGGCGGCCACGGCCACTGTCCTGAAAGTCATAGTCCTTCTCCTTCTATTAACCCCGAATGGAGGAATCTAGCCACGCCACCAGGGACAGCTGCCCAAACCACGGCAGTGGTGCCTGCAAGGAGTGAACCTCCCGTCGTTTCCCATGGACCCTGGACCCTAGAGAGTGGTTCTTATCGAAACCACCCGTGCGCTATGATCAAAACAAAAGCAAAAAGCCTGATGCTCAGGCCACACCCCCAAATCAATCAAATCAGAATCTCCAGGGCCAGGAACCAAGGCCCAGTGGATTGTCAAGCTCTCCGGATATTTGCAACGTGCAGCCAGAGTTAGAACCCGAGGTTGGCCTCTGGCTTGGCCATAAAGCTGTGTCACTTCGAGCAATTTATCCAACTACACTTCAGTTTTCAGTGTGAAACGCAGCACTACCTTATAGGGTTCTTGTGAGGCTGGAGTGTGCTTAGGCAGGGCCTGGCGTGTCATAGCACTAGCTACTATTATTAATGCTAGTCAGGATTCAGTTTACAAACCCAACCTGAAAACCAACGGTTAGCCTCTTTGGCTCTTTCGGCATTTGTCAAATGTCACCCTCTTCAATAATGGCATGGTTTTTAGAGGCAGGGGTGGGTCAGGTTCTGTCGTGCTGATGGAGGATCCCATGCTGGTATTTTCTAAACAGGATAGGAGAGAAAAACAAGTCCCGCACAGTCTGGTCATTACGTCTTCAAATGAGAAACTGCCTTTTCAGGAAATCATTATCTCCATTTTACTTTTTTAATTCTTCTACTTTGGGGCGGGGGGGTGGGGTTACGGTTTTATTCAGATATAATTCTCACACCATATGAGTCACCCAGTTAAGTACACAGCTCAGTCGTTTTTAGTACATTCACAGACCTGTACAATATTCTCATTGTTGTTGTTTTGTTTTCACAAATCATGTTCAATTGTTGCCGTGTCTGGTGATCCTCGTCTTGGAAGAATGCTGTTAATCCAGGACTGGTTCATTACAAACTTCAACATGCCTAGTGGGGATGGTTCCTCAAAATGGGACTATTTGAGCGTGATACTGTTCAAGTGATTTTGAAGTTCCCGTAACAGAAGCCATGTCAGAAAACCTAAGGCACCAGCGGCATGGGGTCCAGCGAGGAAAGCCATCCCCTTGGCAGCCAGCCCGGGGAGAGACAGACAGGAGGGGCTGAGATGAGAAGAGTGGTCCTTCTAAAGAGAGGGGAGAGGGAGGGGAGAGAGAAACTTAGCCTTCCCCTGGCTCATGTCTTGCTAAGATTGGCTAAGCAGGCCCCTCCTTGTCCCAAGAGTAGTGGGACAGGTTCTATCGTTTTCTAGGCTTGAAGCACATGGGGAAGCTTAGTGCTCCCAGACTTCTCAGGTGGAAGTAGTCAGTGAAGCTACACCATCTTGGAAGGTGACTGAAGCGGGGACTCCCTGTTTCAGTTGCAGGACCCTCCATTCAGGATCGAGTCCTAAATTCTCCCCATCTGTCCATGGGTGTATCCCCTCATCCTTTTGTTTTTATTTAGTGTTAGAGGTAATATTTCTCTGAGCACTATCTCGGTCCCCAATTTCTACAGTTTTAGCCAATCCTTTTTTCTACCATCATCTTAGGTAGTTTTCAGAAATGTGTTGTTTGTAGAAACACATACACACACCAACTAAGGTTTTATGCTTTGTAATCTCCAAGCACAACTCTCATGAACAGTATTTCCAGACTCCTGCCTGGAGGTGGAGCTGAAACAGGAGGAAAGGGGCAGGACACAGCCTTTAAAAGAATGACATAGCCATAGGATATAGCAAAAACTGGTTAGAACCAACTAGGTCCAAGATGGCAGAATATTCGACTTCCAGTGGACCTTGAACCTCATCATACGTCCATTGTAATATATTAGCATAAACTAAGTGACACACCTCCCAGCACCATGACAGTTCCAAGGCCAACCGTCAAAGGCCAAAAAGTGGGCAATGGCCCAATTCCTGGAAATCTCCACCCCCTTCCCCCAAATAATTGGAATAATCCTTCCACTCATTAGCCTATGAAATTACCCAGCCCATAAAAACTAACCATTGCCATATTTTGAGGCCACTCTCGCCTTCTGAGATGGTCCACATTCTGTAGAGTGTGTTTCTCTCTAAATAAATCCACTTCTTACCTATCACTTTGTCTCTCACTTTGAATTCTTTCTTCCATGAGACATCAAGAACCTGAGCTTCATTAAGTCCTGAGACCAGGTGTGTGATCTCAGTTAAAAGACCATGGGTTCAAGTCCCAATCTGAGTTACACGGTTTCAGTGCCATCACAAAGAATTGCAGGTGGGACTTCCCTGGTGGCGCAGTGGTTAAGAATCCACCTGCCAATGCAGGGGATAGGGGTTCGAGCCCTGGTCCGGGAAGATCCCACATGCCACGGAGCAACTAAGCCCGTGTGCCACAACTACGGAGCCTGTGCTCTAGAACCTGTGAGCCTGCATGCCGCAACTACTGAAGCCCGTGTGCCTAGAGCCCATGCTCCACAATAAGAGAAGCCCCCGCTCTCTGCAACTAGAGAAAGCCTGCACACAGCAATGAACACCCAACACGACCAAAACATAAATAAAAATTTAAAAAGAAAAAGAATTGCAGATAGTAGAGAAGGAGGCTTCTGACTAGTTAGATGGTGCCAAAAATTTTCTCTCCCACAGGTCAAGCTTGCTTTCAACCAGTGCCTCCCTAACTTCTCAAAAGAAGCCCCTGTTTATTTTTGTATATGGTGTTAGAGAATGTTCTAATTTCATTCTTTTACATGTAGCTGTTCAGTTTTCCCAGCACCACTTATTGAAGAGACTGTCTTTCCTCCATTGTGTATTCTTGCCTCCTTTGTCGTAGATTAATAATGATAGGTACATGGGTTTATTTCTGGGCCTTCTATCTTGTTCCATTGATCTCTATGTCTGTTTTTGTGCCAATACCATAGATAACCAACAAGGACCTACTGTATAGCAAGGGAACGATAGTCAATATTTTGTAATAACCTATAAGGGAAAAGAACCTGAATCACTGTGCTGTACACCTGAAACTAACACAATCAACTATACTTCAATTAAAAAAAAGAAGCACCTGTTTAAAAATGCAAATTCCAGAACCCATCCCCAACCCTCTAAAGCAGAAAGATAGTTCTACAAGTGTCTCCAGGTGATTCTTACCATAGGAAAGGGCTTTTGTTTTTTTTTAATGCAAATACCTCCTCATTAGAGATTCCAGTTTAATGAGGGGATGGGGGCGGGTAGAACCAGGGTGGACTGATGTTTTTGAACACAGTGGCTCTGATGTGTAATCTACTGAGAATCACTGCTGACCTTCAGGCATACTTGACCCTATTCTCACCACTTTGATCAAAACAACCAAACTTCAATTGGGCTTTTTTGGGGGGGGGTTTGGCTGCACTGGGTCTTCGTTGCTGCACAAGGGCTTTCTCTAGTTGCAGAGAGAAGGGGCTACTCTTCGCTGCGGTGCGTGGGCTTCTCATTGCAGTGGCTTCTCTTGTTGCGGAGCACGGGCTCTAGGCGTGCGGGCTTCAGTAGTTGCAGCGCGTGAGCCCTAGAGCATGAGGACTTCAATAGTTGCAGCATACAGTCTTCACTAGCTGCAGAGCACAGGCTCGGTAGTTGTGTCTCATGGGCTCTAGAGCGCAGGCTCAGTAGTTGCAGCGCACGGCATTAGTTGCTCCGCGGCATGTGGGATCTCCCAGACAGGGGATTAAACTCGTGTCCCCTGCATTAGCAGGCGAATTCTTAACCACTGTGCCACCACGGAAGTCCCTCAGCTGGGCTTTGTAGTGATGATTTCAATCAGGTTTTCTCCCTTTTGGATATGATATGTTAGTTTTCTTGATCATCATTATTTAAAAACAAAATATAAAAACAAACAAGAGCTCTGCTTTGGGAACTGTCCTGTGCATACCCACCCTCACGTAGCCCTCTCAACAACCCACTGAGGTTGGTTCTATCATTGCCCCACTTTACAGATGAGAAAAGAGCTTTGCTTAAGACCATCTAGCTAATGAGTAGCAAAGGCATTCTCACCATACCCCAGGCTGGGCTCTCCTCATTAAGGAGGATGCCACACCCTTCCTCTCAGGGTGTGCATCTCTGCCTTGCTTCTGTCTTCACTAAACAAACTGTTTCTCTGTGTGCTCTCCCACTTGTTGTTCTGCTACGTCTCTAATAATAAATTTTGTACCTGTTTTTACAGAGAAAAACAAAAAACGCGGACTAGCCACCGAGTGCTACGCCCCTGTGCTCAGCCTGCCCAAAACTGGCCCACAGAGCAGGGTGGCTCTGAGCCAAGAAGCCTTGATATGGAGACGAGTTTCGCAAGGTGAGAACAAGGCTCCACCGAAAAGCACACACACCTGCTTTGTGTCAGGCCAGCAACGGTAGGCTATGTTGGAGTACCCTTACGTACAATCACTCCCAGTTGATGGTGCTTCAGAATCACCTGAGGAAGGTGTTAAAAATGCAGATACCTAGGTCCTATCCTCAGAGATTCTAGCTCATTACGTCTGGGATGCAGCCCAAGAGTCTATAAGTATAGCCAATGATTCTGATGCAAGTAATTGGAGGGCTAGGATGAAAAAAGAAAAAAGGGGGAAGGAGGGAAGAAGGAAGGAAGGAAAGTAGAAAGAGTACCCTGGGTGAGCAATCCGCCTTGACAGAAGGATAAGAAGTCCCCCGTGGAGGGGAGCCTGCAGTTTTAATGACTTCTCCTCTCTTCCTCCACACCTAGGTAATTTCCACTCCTCCTTCAAGCCCAGGTCCCATGTCACACCTCCTCTGGGCTGTCTTTTTCTCTGTGACTCCAGAAAGAGTTAAGGAGGCCTCCTCAGGAATTCATAGCCTTTAAATCTAGGCACGGGTGCACTTTCCTTATCATATTGGCTCAAGCGGTGGTTTTCACTGCTTAGCCTTTGTGGGTGAATTAGTCACCTCACAGGGGTAAAGCCACAACTCTGGGCTGCTGTCTGCAGACCTGCTGCTGGGCTGCTGGGGAGCCAGAGGAGACCCAGAGAGGAGTCCAGGTGGGCCTGAGCAGATGTTCAAAGACTAACAAGAGCTGTTAATGCTCCAGGGGTGATCTGCCCACACCCCACACGCCCACACACAGGCCAAGACTCAGCCCCTTGAGATCAGTGACCCTGCCAGACCCTTTCCTGAACTGTCAGTGCCACGCCTGGTGGTAGGCACTGAAGCAAGGACGCCAATAGGTTTCATCCAGCTTGTCGACTCCAGTCGGGGTCCAAGCAGCTGCTTGGAGGGCCCTGTGGACATGATGGAGGTGGTGTCAGGTTCTATGGGGAAGAACTCTGATAATGATTATTAATGTCTGCCTGGGGCAAAGGAGGTACTTGCCGGCCACGTGTTTGCCAGCTGCGTTAGTTTCCTGGGACTACCACAACAAATTGCCACAAACTCGGTGACTTACAACAACAGAAATTTATTCTCTCACAGTTCTGGAGGTCAGAAGTCTGAACTTAGTCTCACTGGGTCAGAATCAAGATGTTGGTAGGACTGTGCTCTCTCCAAAGGCTCTCGGGGAGAATCCTTTCTTGCCTCTTCCAGCTTCTGGTAGCCCAGGTGTCCCATGGCTTGTGGCAGCCTCACTCCAATCGCTGCTCCCAGACTCACGCTGTCTTCCTCCATGTGGTCAGGTCTCCCTCTCTTCTCTTTCATAAGGATACCAGTCACTGCATTTAGTACCCGCCCCAAATCCAGGATGACCTCATCTCAAGCTTCTTAACTACATCTGCAAAGACCCCTTTCCAAATAAGGTCACATGCACAGCTACCGGGGGTTGGGACTTGGACATTTTTGGGGGGCGGGCGGGGTGAAGAGTGGGCATTCAACCTACTAAACTAAGCTTGCACTAAATAAATGTCAGTAATTAAGTACCCTCTGCTCTTTTTCCCCACCTCCCACCCCCTTGTTCACACCTTTCAAAACCTAATGCTGGTGAACCTCCCTTCCCACCAGGGACAGATGTGCCCTGGTGCCAGTTTGGGCTCATTTCAGGCCTCCCGTCCAGCAGCCAGGACCACAGGGGATGCTGAAGACCAAGAGAGGCAGAGAGCCTCCCGCTCCGACAAAGATGGTACAATGAGTGCCAAGCCCTCTCCAAATGTCACCAGGAGATCACCGTGCAGAGTCTCCTTGGGGTGGACCAGATGCAGAACCCAGTACCTGAGCGTGGGTCAAGGCCATGGTCGGGTTGCCCTCACCCCACTGACTCATGCCGCCCCTGTGGTCATCATGTTCCACCCCATCTAAGTATCTCCTGCTTAAAGGTCACCCACATCACGGAAGGCAGTTGCAGTGCAGACCAGGTGACAGAAGACCTGCTCCAAATCCCCCTCTGCCACCTTCTGTGCAGCCTGACTGGGAGCTGCTCATTTCCCACCTCCGAACCTCACTGTAAAATCAGGCTGCAAATGATACCTACAGACTTAAATCCTTTCTCCAGCCAGGCCAGGTATCATTAAACAGGTCCTTCCTCACAGGCCAGATGAGTAAGTGTGAAGGTTCCAGGCCCACAGTAGGCCTTCCATAAGCTGCTTTTTTTCTTTTTTCTTACTGAATAAAATGTGTGACAACACAGCAGGTGCATCATCCCCGTTCACCAGGTTTGAACGCACTCCTGTCTTTAACCAGCACATGCACATTGGTAACTCCTAAGTCTCTCTTCCTCCTGCACATCTGACCGCCTGACCCATATCTCAATGTTTCCACGGTCAGACTCTGCATCCCCCACGCCTCACCTGTTCCTTGTCCTGTAACCTTCAGCTGCGTGAGTAGCCACCCAATCCAACATCTGACAGGCGTCTCTCCTTTACCCCCAAGTCATTCACCAATTGTTATCCGTCCTTCTTCCTTCATATACCTCGAATTTCTCTCCACCTCTTTATGTCCACCTTGTCTTCACATATTTAAAGGCACATCACTTCTCAGCTGAAATGACGAAACATGTTCCCTTCTTTGTCCCTTCCCTGCCCAGTTTATGTTGACACAGCTGACATTTCTAAGATGCGCATCTAATCACGCGCACAGACCCTTTGGGCCAAAGACCATCCTCCTCGGGGTGGCTGCAAGGCCCATGTGACCAGCCCCAGCTACCACTCCAGCCATGCTCCCACCATCCCCTGAACCAGAGCCCTGTGTAGCTGCTTGAGTTCCCAGCAGCCACCTCTGCCCCGCCCTCTTTCATTTCTCCATGTGTTTGCATATTCTGTTCCCTTTGCTGGGAGCATTCTTCTAGCCATTCCTCACATTATTAACCCTTCCTCAACTTTGAAGACTCAGCTTCTTCAGAAGGCCTTCTTCAACCTTCCCTCTCCAAGCTCCCACAGCATCTTGCCCTTTGTCTCTCACAACACACATTATATCATAAATGCCTATTACTTATCTATCTGCTCCACATGTCACACACCCCTACACCCTGCCCCAGACTGTGAGCTCCTTGAAGTTTGGGACTGTGTCTCTTCTCTCTGTATTTCCAGTACCTGGCAAAGTGCCTGCCAATAGTGCCTTAATCAACATTTGTTGAAGTGTTGAATGCCAAGGACAGAGCAGCATGATATTAATAGATATATCTGGTTGATTATTTTTTTATTCATAAATATGTTGTTTATTTGTTTGTTTTTAGCATTCCATATTGCAGAAAGAGATTTCTATGCCTGAAAAAAATGTTCCTTTGTTCAGTAAATCACATGGAAATCCAGCAGACATCATGAAAATTCTGAAAGGCAACATGGCCATTTTGGAAAAGCAAGTCAAAAAGACAAATAACATATGAGCTAAAGCACTAATATTATTATTAAAATACATATGTTCTGAATCCAAAAACCAATGTAAAAACTTAATGAAGAATCCCAAATATGGTCTGTGATATGTACATAGGGTCTCTGTAAATACATTTATAATTTTTGAAGCTTTTTCCTTCCAGCTTTATTGATATATACTTGACATATAATTGGTTGATTCTTATACAAAGCAAAATACCATATTATTCAGTGAGCAAAATAGTAAGCAATACCCTTAACATTTTATTGAAACATATCAAAGTTTCTTCATGTGGCCATTTCTTCCAAGGGCTTAACACAAAATCCAACACAGTGAAGGTTTTTGCTAGGCACTGGGCTAACAGGGTACTTTACAGAACTTGTATTAAATGGCAGTCAGTATTTGATACAGAAATCACTGTTGAGTAAATGGATTAAAAGCTCCAACCAAAAGACATAGACTGGCTGAATGGGTACAAAAAGAAGACCCGTATATATGGTGTTTACAGGAGACCCACTTCAGACCTAGGGCACATGCAGACTGAAAGTGAGGGAATGGAAAAAGATATTCCATGCAAATGGGAATCAAAAGAAAGCTGGAGTAGCAATTCTCATATCAGACAAAATAGACTTAAAATAAAGACTATTACAAGAGACAAACAAGGACACTACCTAATGATCAAGGGATCAAGCCAAGAAGAAGATATAACAATTGTAAATATTTATGCACCCAACATAGGAGCACCTCAATACATAAGGCAAATGCTAACAGCCATAAAAGGGGAAATCGACAGGAACACAATCATAGTAGGGGACTTTAACACCCCACTTTCACCAATGGACAGATCATCCAAAATGAAAATAAATAAAGAAACACAAGCTTTAAATGACGCATTAAACAGATGGATTTAATTGATATTTATAGGACATTCCATCCAAAAACAACAGAATACAGTTTCTTCTCAAGTGCTCATGAAACACCCTCCAGGATAGCTCATATCTTGGGTCACAAATCAAGCCGTGGTAAATTTAAGAAAATTGAAATCATATCAGGTATCTTTTCTGACCACAACACTAGGAGACTAGATATAAATTACAGGAAAAAATCTGTAAAAAATACAAACACATGGTGGCTAAACAATACACTACTAAATAACCAAGAGATCACTGAAGAAATCAAACAGGAAATCCAAAAATACCTAGAAACAAATGACAATGCAAACACGACAACCCTAAACCTATGGAATGCAACAAGAGCAGTTCTAAGAGGGAAATATATAGCAATACAGTCCTACCTCAAGAAACAAGAAAAATCTCAAATAACCAACTTAACCTTACACCTAAAGCAATTAGAGAAAGAAGAACAAAAAAAACCCCCCAAAGTTAGCAGAAGGAAAGAAATCATAAAGAGCAGATCAGAAATAAATGAAAAAGAAATTAAGGAAACAATAGCAAAGATCAATAAAGCTAAAAGCTGGTTCTTTGAGAAGATAAACAAAATTGATAAAACATTAGCCAGACTCATCAAGAAAAAAAGGGAGAAGACTCAGATCAATAGAATTAGAAATGAAAAAAGGAGAAGTAACAACTGACACTGCAGAAATACAAAGGATCATGAGCGATTACTACAAGCAACTATATGCCAATAAAATGGAGAACCTGGAAGAAATGGACAAATTCTTAGAAAAGCACAACCTTCCGAGACTGAACCAGGAAGAAATAGAAAATATAAACAGACCAATCACAAGCACTGAAATTGAGACTGTGATTAAAAATCTTCCAACAAACAAAAGCCCAGGACCAGATGGCTTCACAGGCGAATTCTATCAAATATTTAGAGAAGAGCTAACACCTATCCTTCTCAAACTCTTCCAAAATATAGCAGAGGTAGGAACACTCCCAAACTCATTCTACGAGGCCACCATCACCCTGATACTAAAACCAGAAAAAGATGTCACAAAAAAAGAAAACTACAGGCCAATATTACTGATGAACATAGATGCAAAAATCCTCAACAAAATACTAGCAAACAGAATCCAACAGCATATTAAAAGGATCATACACCATGATCAAGAGTTTATCCCAGGAATGCAAGGATTCTTCAATATATGCAAATCAATCAATGTGATACACTATATTAACAAATTGAAGGATAAAAACCATATGATCATCTCAATAGATGCAGAAAAAGCTTTCAACAAAATTCAACACCCATTTAGGATAAAAACCCTCCAGAAAGTAGGTATAGCGGGAACTTACCTCAACACAATAAAGGCCATATATGACAAACCCACAGCCAACGTCATTCTCAATGATGAAAAACTGAAACCATTTCCACTAAGATCAGGAACAAGACAAGGTTGTCCACTCTCACCACTATTATTCAACATAGTTCTGGACGTTTTAGCCACAGCAATCAGAGAAGAAAAAGAAATAAAAGGAATCCAAATAGGAAAAGAAGAAGTAAAGCTCTCACTGTTTGCAGATGACATGATACTATACATAGAGAATCCTAAAGATGCTACCAGAAAACTACTAGAGCTAATCAATGAATTCGGTAAAGTAGCAGGATACAAAATTAATGCACAGAAATCTCTTGCATTACTATACACTAATGATGAAAAATATGAAAGAGAAATTAAGGAAACACTCCCATGTACCATTGCAACAAAAAGAATAAAATACCTAGGAATAAACCTACCTAAGGAGACAAAAGACCTGTATGCATAAAACTATAAGACACTGATGAAAGAAATTAAGGATGATACAAATAGATGGAGAGATATACCATGTTCTTGGATTGGAAGAATTAACATTGTGAAAATGACTCTACTACCCAAAGCAATCTACAGATTCAATGCAATCCCTATCAAACTACCAATGAAATTTTTCACAGAACTAGAACAAAAAATTTCACAACTTGTATGGAAATACAATAGCCCAAATAGCCAAAGCCATCTAGAGAAAGAAAAACGGAGGTGGAGGAATCAGGCTCCTGGACTTCAGACTATACTACAAAGCTACAGTAATCAAGATAGTATGGTACTGGCACAACAACAGAAATATAGATCAATTGAATAGGATAGAAAGCCCAGAGATAAACCCATGCACATATGGTCACCTCATTTTTG